>NC_137064.1:24784236-24904236 GCF_032717465.1 Coenobita brevimanus | reverse complement strand
GATTCAGTTCTTCCCTAAGTTTGACGAACGCTTATCGGAAAAGTCGAACCATCCGAAACACTCACTGGCAGAGACAGGGTTTTCACTGTATTTCACCAATTGTATGTTTTCTTTAGATGGAACTAGGAAGAGAGTTTTCTTTGCCTGTACACCTAACCCAAGATATTTCCCACGTTCAGTTTCACTGTGGTATTCCGTTGCCTTGAGACGACATGGACGCTAAAATCATCTCATCGTGCGGACGTGGCGGACTTGGTGAGTGTTAGCTTTTCTTTCTCGTTGTTTTTTTTTTTCTCTCATTTTTAAGTCCGAAATCATGAAGGAAAAAGAGACCTCTAAATTTTGACTGTCATTTATAAAACATGCTGTGGGTGTGATTAATGCACTTCGCGTTTCTTGATCCATATTTCGCTCAAAAATCAGCTACAGACGAGACTTCGTTTTTCCTTTCACCTTCTTCTCCGAACAGTACAGTAATTGGGGACGTGGCTGTAACGTCGGCTGTTGCGGGTTGTGATCTGTGAGGGGGAGAATTAGGGCTTAGAAAAAAAAAAATCATACCCTGTGTGACCCCTTTTCAATAGTTATCCATTAATCTAAACCTTGGTCTTCATCGTCCTTCACTATTTCTTCATAATATTGTAAGTAAAATTTGTGATTTTCTTTTCGTAAGCAATCTCCGTTTTAATAATACAGTCGTTTATCTCTCATTTTTGTTTTTAATATTATTTGTGTGTGTGTGTCATTGCTTGTGTATATATAATGCATGGCGCATTTATTGTATTTTTCTTGAGGCATATGTTGTACTTCTCACTTTTGTTGTATTTTACTTGTTGCACATTATGTTTTGATTGTATGTCATAAATAGCTTGTCGCAGTCATAGTATTTTTCATGTCACATATTATGTTTTACTTGTTGCGTTTGTGTTGTATTTTGCTTGTCTCATCTATTATCACTTTTTCTTGTCGCACTTGTTGAATTTCCTTGTTGCATTTTTGGTATAGCCTGTTATGCTTGTCTCATTTATTATATTTTTCTTTGTTGCATTTTTTACTATTTTGCATGTCACATTTGTTATACTTGTTGCATTCAATGTATTTTGCTTGTCCCATTTGCGATACTTTGCTTATCACATATTACACGTTTTAATACATGTCACCTTTAATAATTTTTGCTTGTCGCATTAATTTTTTTTACTTGTGCCTCCCAAAAATGTTCACACCCTTATAGGCAGACCTTTCCAGAATGAGCCCGTCATTTGTATATTTTTTTTTATTTTTGTTACATCCAGACGATTTTCTTCAGCTTGTGAAAAACGCCTCTCCTACTGCATTATTTAACCTTTACTGTTGGAATAAATCTATCATATGCAAAATATGGCCATCTGGAAGTATGAGAATGAAGGTTATTTAATTGATGGTAATTTAATTTATGGTTATTTAATTGATGATTTTTTAATTGAAAGTTATTTAATTGATGGTTATTTAATTGAAGGTTGTTTAATTGATGGTTACTTAATTGAAGGCCATTTAATTCAAGGTTATTCAGTTGGTGTTAATTTAAATGAAGGCCATTTAATTGGTGGTTATTTAATTGAAGGCTGTTTAATTGATGGTTATGTAATTTAAGGTTATTTAATTAGTAATTTAAGCTGGTTATTTAATTGGTGGCTATCTGATTTATGGTTATTTAATTGAAGACTATTTAATTGATGGATATTTAGTTGAAGATTATTTAACTGAATGCTGTTTGATTTATGGTTATTTAATTGAAAGTTTTTAAATTAAAGCATATTTAACTGGTGGTTATTTAATTGATGGTTAACTGAAAGTCATTAATTGATGGTGTCTCAAGGTAAGATGGCATTTTGCAATGGATATGCAATTGATTTTTGTATTGTGATTTTTTAGCTTACTGTATTTCGTTATTGTGTGGTTTATTGTTCTCGTAGATTTCTTGTATAAGTAGACCCTCACTATAACGGACTAGGTGGGGGAAATTCAGGTCCATTAAAGCCGATGGTCCGTTATATCCAGATTAAGGGATGTGTTGCAGGTAAGTTGATGTGTTGCAGTTAACATACGGCTGTGATTATGTTGGCCTGGTGTATTTTGACACTGTATGAATGTTGTGTTATTGTGTATATTGCTTAATCGTGTTTTGTTATTGTGCGATATTTTGTTTTCATTGCTTAAGTTTTGCACGATTTTGTCCTTAGTTACTGTGTTATTTTTCTTCACTCTGATGCGTTGCATTTGCAGTATTTTATGATCGTGTGATGCATTTCTTAATTAGTACTTTGGTAAATATAGTGTGTTGCATTTTATTATTGGACGTATTTTTCGTTCATTGAGGTGGTAAATTTGATATATTTTCTATACTTTATGATGTTTGCTTCATTTACTGTCATAAACACATGAAATTTGTTAAGCCTAAACTTGGTCTTAACCCATTAGTGGCCAGAGTTCCTGGAAGAGGGATTTTGCTGGACGGGTACTGAGCGTACCGCCCTCCGCCTATCGGCTCATAGTTGCGAAGCTCATAGGTCCCTACCCCAGGGTTCCCCTCTTTATTAAATTTTGAAACCGCCCAGTTCCGTCCATTATGTTGGATGCTGGGCACCATTGGGTTAATCCATCTGTTTACAGACTTGAAGCAAATCTTTATGTGGTTCATTTATTGCTACTAACACACATGGATATTTTGTGTTAAACATAAACTTTGGCTTAACACAGTTATTTAAAGTCTTGAAGCATCTTTTAATGTGCCTCATTTACAGCCACAAATACACGTGAACTTGGGCTTAACATAGTTATTTCCGGCCTTGAAGCAATTTTTTACAGCCTTGAAGCAGTTTTTTACGGCATTGAAACAATTTTTTGCAGCCTTAAAGTAGTTTTTTACGGCATTGAAGCAATTTTTTACGTCCTTGAAGCAGTTTTTTTTTTTTTTTTTACAACACTGAAGCAATTTTTTATGGCCTTGAAGCATTTTTTTTTTTTACAACACTGAAGCAATTTTTTAAGGCCTTGGTACTGCTGTTTACACATTATCGCGTCATGTTAAGGTCTCAGCGCAAGTTTTCCAAGTAGTGCGATAGGCGCTTTTTTTTTTTTTTCTTTTTTTTAGGGGATCGTATAAAGGACTGTGCAATTTTATTCAGGTCGAGCATGTATCGTTCAGACTGAGGATACCTTTAGTTAATTATTTTTATTAACCTCCAGGAGGTTGTATTTAGCATAGAGGAGACTTTTCATTACCGGAAGAATTAATGAAGGTGGCTCTAAGCCTCCTAGTAAAAAAAAAAAAAAAAAAAAAAACAAGGTCCCCATGCTGAGTAACATCGCCCAGTGGTAAGATGTGAGAGAGAGAGAGAGAGAGAGAGAGAGAGAGAGAGAGAGAGACTTCCACATTGCGAGGCTCCCACCTCCATTCTTTACATGGTATTGTGACAGAAATTAAAGTATTTTTTTCCTTTCTCCCTTGGTCAAAGCAAATATGACGTCAGTATATTGTTTATTTGTGATTTCTTGATTAACCATTTAGTTAAAGACCCAACACTCTGAACAGAAGCTCCCGGAGCGATTTGATTTTTGTTTAAATTATTATCATTTAGTACAAGCACCAACACTCAGGAGAACGTCATTGAAGACCAAGCAGGATGGGTACATGAGAGTGAAACGATACATTGATGGTTACAAGAGGTAAAATTGATTATATTGAGCATGCAGCTGTTTTATTATTATTGTTATTATTATTATTATTATTATTATTATTATTATTATTATTACCCGCTTAATGGCCGCCTTCGGCGGCCCCCGATTGAGGTCAAAAGATCAGATATTAGTCATAACTTGGGAACCGGTGGCCGATTGGACTTGAAATTGTTGTATTCTTCAGGTTGGAGCATCTTAACGATACCTTGCTTACACAAAAACTGCGCTACGTTGCGCCGCTTTTACGGTGTTACGGTAACAAACAAATCAACAAACATACAGAAATCAATAACTATAACCCGATTAGGATAAGCCGCAACACTCAACAGAACGTTGTCGCTGATGGCTAAGCAGGATTCGCAGTTTTATTTTAATCGACCCCAGATAAACGCTTTAAAGAAAATGGGGCACACATCCTCCAGCAGTTAGTTTTCTACGGGTGAATGTAGGGTAGACGTAAATAATGTACTAAGACATGCAGGAGAGGGAGAGCTGTTTGCTGCTGGTGTGTTCATGGGTGGGTTGGCTGTTGAGTAGTTTGGGCAGTATCCTGGTAGCAGATTTTCGTTTTGTACTGTATACCGTTTTTACACCACGTACCAAGTTTGTAGTTTCCAGGATCATTTCTTGCTAAAACCTATCCTGACCTAACCGAAACTATTTTTTTTTTTCAAAACTCAGACATAGTTCAATCTATCCTGACAACCCAAACTAAAAGAGCAACCTAACTGACTAACAGACTAACTTAATCCGGTGCTAAGAAAAAACTGACCTAACGTAGACTTTCCTGGATAAGAAAAAGTGCAATGATACACAGAACGAAAATCAACGTTCTGGTAGACTCGTGTGTTGAAGAGCTTGAGAGCCAGCGAGCCTCATGGTGAAAAAATTGCCCGTATAAAGTTTTGATCTTTTTTTTAGAAATACTGTAGTTTTATGTTAGATTTGTTAGATCGAAAGTTGACGCAACCGATAGATACATTTAGTAGTCATTAGTCAAGTTTCGGTACTAGGAATTAGAGGTTAGGAACCTATTAGGAGTGCAGTTGCTGAGGTGTGTGTGTGTGTGTGTGTGTGTGTGTGTGTGTGTGTGTGTGTGTGTGTGTGTGTGTGTGTGTGTGAGGGGATCAGCTGCCACACAACTTCATCAAGTAGACCAGTAGATAAAGAGGAGAGACAGGTGTTACCGCCTAAAGGTACCCAAACACATCAAGGCTAATATTCTCTCACTCCTAGACACCACTACGCATCACCCCCTATGCTCCGTCTATTTTAATTTGACTTAAAAGTGTGATGTTTCCATCTTAAGCGCTGAGCTGCGGCAGGATGGGACACCAGAATATGCTGCTAGTCACGCAGCAGTGCTATGGAAGGGGAGCCGTACTGTTATTGTACGGCAGAGATGTAACGAGATAAAAACTAGAATTTTGTGCTTGTTACGAGGAAGTTCTGTGGAAAGGATGATGCAGAGACGTATCATTGCCTACTTTGTGAGCTGTAAGGAAATGAAAACTAGAATATTTTGAAAGTCACGAAGAAGTGCTGTGAAGATGGTATATGTAGTCATAGTATTGTCATATTCTGGACACCGAGTTACTTGAAATAGGCTACATAGGGACAAGAATCTTTGTTTCCAGTTAAGGTGAACGAACTATAGTGTACTGTGTTTTGTTGCTTGCGACTGGCGTAGGAAGGAGCGGGGGGCAAGAAAATGATCAATAAAAGTAACAAAAGGAACAACAGAAGTAACAAGTCTAAGGAGCACAAGAGAGAGAAGTCAAGAACACCACGCGAAGTAACACAACCCTACATGCATCACCCAGTCGTGTACTGTGTTTGTGCCGTTGGTAGCTGGCGTAGGAAGAATTCAGACTCAGTAAAGGAACAATTAAAGTAACGATTCATAGGAGAGGAAAGGAGCAGCGAAGAACACCATCCGAGGAGGAGAGAGAACCATTCATTTTCTGGCTCGGCACTTTTATTTTTCATTTTTATTTATTTATTTATTCTTTTGTGTGTGTGTGTGTGTGTGTGTGTGTGTATGTGTGGTTCATATGGGAAGGCTTTGGGGTCAGTAAAGTAACAAAGTAACAATTTACAGGAGGGGAGAGGAGCAGTGAAGACCTTGAACCAGTTAAATGAGACAGCTGTATATGGCCATACTGTGTATTTGTTTTTTGTTAATGGTAACTGGCGTGGGAAGGACTTGGAGCAATTAAAAGAACCATCCCTGTGCCCAAGACAAATTAACAGGGCTGATAACAGAGGGAGTAGAGGGAGAGACAACCCCCAGACTATGCCGGGGAAAACAAAAGAAAAAAGAAGTGGAGAAGGAAGAGGAAGGAGAAAAACACAGGTATCGAGAAAAAAAAATGGAGAAAAGAAGAAAAAAAGCCAACATACCCAAGGGAACCCAAGAGCGTCTTCACACAGCTACAGTACAGTGGCATACCTCTGTGTAAATTGAGATGATAATTAACAGACATTAATAAAACAGGATTTTAAAATTTGTATTTGTGTTCTTTGATTTTTGACCCCGTAAATCCCATTAAAAGGCCTAAACCGATTAAAAAAATAAATAAATAACAGGGTATTTGCTCTAGGAAGAATTGTGCAAAGGATTAAGTGATTAGGTGAAATACAGGAATGACAATAAATGTGAATTGTTTGAAAGAAAAAAAAAATGCAGTTGGTCTCTACACCATTGGATGGAGATGTAATGGAAAAAAAAAAAAATAAGAGGAGTAGGAGGATACAGGAATCGGTGAGAACGATGGTGGATGACAGCGAAGTCGACGGGAGTGAAACTGAAGGGGAAAGCGACTGTCGTGGAAAGTGCCGTAGTTTTTTCCGTCGAGTATGTGATGCTTGGTGGATAGGGGGAGTAGGGAGTTAAAGATCTGCCTATCCCCCGTTCGTCACAGTGATGAGGATGATGTTGATGATGACAGCGGATTTGCATGTAACACTGAAATCTGCACATGTTGTGGAGAAAGTACGAGATCTGTAAATCCACCTTACGAAGTACTATTTTATTTTTCATCATCTCTCCTCAATTATTCCATCTTCTTGCCATCTCGGTTCCTTTTCTTTTCTGTATTGTGGAACTGTCTTTTAGATTCTTGTACTCTCCATTTTTTTCCCCCTATCTTTTCACTTCCCTTTTCTGTGCTATGGTATTCCGATGAACTGTATTTTTTTTTTTTTTTCGTTCTCACTCTTCGTACATCATATACTTTTTGTATTATTGTTCACCATTATACGATCTTTAATATTCTTTACTTCTTTCGTTTCCTTTTGGTTTCTCCTTATATTTTCTTTCATCTGTGTATATCATAAGATTCCTCACTCCTATAGACCTACATCTTTAAAAATATTCCTGTGATTAATAGGGTGTCGTGGTACAGTCGTCAGCACAAATTCGCTGCAAGCCTGCTCATGTGATGTGGGTCATTTTGTCTGGCAACAGTGTATGGGAACTAGTTGCCACATAGGCTTTTGTAAGCTTTAAAGACGTGTTTGTAAGAATTAGTACTATAAATCGCCCCAAATGCAATATTCTTTATATCTGAATAGCATACAAATTTTAAAAAGACGACAGAAGACAGCTGTGGAATGATGAAACTTACGCTTTCTCCCTCGTACCCCTCCGTTGTCCCTCTCCAACCTCCCTCTCTTCCCCTCCCACCCTGCTTTCCTTCATCTCCACTCCCCTCTCTCCCTGCCCTGTCTACCTTATGTTATCCACGGCGCTAATCAACGTAATAAACCGCACTCTTCTTTATTTCATGTGTATTCCTGAAACCTGTTTGCTACCCTGCATTCGAGTTTCTTGCCATGCCAGTCATTTTCTCCCACTCTCTGCTCCAAACATGATGCAGCAATTCGAATCATGGTACTGATACAGCTTCATGATTCAGTGAACAGTATAAGGGGAATGGGAACATTTTCCTAGTGAAGAGAGAGGGCTAGAAGTAGGAGGAAAGGGCACAAATGTTTGTTTAATTTCGCCTACTGAAATAATAGCCACCGACTGCCAGGCTCACTCAAATATATATATATATATATATATATATATATATATATATATATATATATATATATATATATATATATATATCACAAGAACGAGACCTCAAACGTTTCTGTATCTTGCGGCTGTTACTAGTGACAAGGAGTGAAGAAAAGAATGACAGCTGAAATAAAAGGACTGGGAAAGAGACAGAGAGGGTGAGAATGAGATTCGAATGGGAAGGAACATAGATAATTAGGCTTGGATATAGTTAGGTTTATTAAAGTATTTCGAGCAACTGAGAACAGGACGGTCTAGGTTTAGTAAACAGTCGAGAGAGAATTGCGATGCACCAGTCGGGTTAGTGCCGTGGATAAATGAATGAAGGTAGAGAGGGTGGGAGAGGAGAAAGTGGAGAGGCATGAAAGTGAGTGTGGGGTATGGGGACATCAGGAGGAGTAAGGGGGAGAGAGGGGAAGGGAGCTTAGACACGGTTTATAATAAGGAATACCAGAATATTACGCTCACACGTCGTTCCGTAACATTCTTTTGTGAACTTTTGCACTTTTTTGTACTATTCATTTACGATATACAGAATTGTACTCTAGGCAGTCTCTAGTACCACTTCTTAAAAAGACTTCTTTAAAGGTATAAAAGTCTATGTAGCAACTAGTCCCCTTACAATGTTGGCAGACAAAAGGACTCACATCACATGAGTAGACTTGCAGCGAATTCATGCTGACGACGACTGTACTTGCTATTTGTGTGTGTGTGTGTGTGTGTGTGTGTGTGTGTGTGTGTGTGTGTGTGTGTGTGTGTGTGTGTGTGTGTGTGTGTGTGTGCGTGCGTGCGCGCGCGCGCGCTTCCCCAGCGTCTGTTTTTACGAATTCGTGACTAAGTATTTGTTCGCTCGGCCAAAAGCCTTGTTGTTAATTGCCATCGATCGTATTCACAGTGATGGTAAAATTCATAACAGATTAAATGAATTGCCAGAAGAGGTCACACGTATTTCTAAAAACTGCCAAACGTGATTCTCTTTTTTTTTTCTTTCTTTTATTTTAGTGTGCACTATGTCAAGCGCTGGGAGTGGTTTTCAGGTCATTGTGCAAGCTGAGAGAGAGAGAGAGAGAGAGAGAGAGAGAGAGAGATCAGTTCCCCGCAAGCACACGACGCGCGCACACACACACACACACACACACACACACACACACACACACACACACATTCTCTCTCTCTCACTCTCTTTCACATGCTCCCCCAATTTTTCCTCTTACTCAGCAACCCCATTAGGCAGTTACCATGGCAACCACATTTATCTCTCATTTACAACACTCTCATCGTTCATTTACAGCCCATCACGATCACGTCACTCATTTACAGCGCCAGGGAAGCATCAGTCTTACTTACAGTTCACCGACGAAACAACACTCCATTTACAACTACGTGTGTGTGTGTGTGTGTGTGTGTGTGTGTGTGAGAGAGAGAGAGAGAGAGAGAGGTACACTTGCGGGTCGGGTGGTTGCGGTTATATTTTACTCCCAATAATATAACTCATTTACTTCGTTCCTTCATTGCATTAAACATTACAAAAGACGCCTCCTTCCCTGTTTTATTTATTTATTTTCAGCTTGTGTGATAGTGTGGCCAAGAGGTATTACGTGACGGGAGCTTAAGATATAATAAGATAAAATTCCCACTTAAGAATGAAGGATGGGAGGGGTGAGCGAGGAGGTGAGGGAGTGAGGGAGTGAAGGATGGGAGGGGTATTGGGATAGAGGGAAGGGGTCATGGAGATGAGGGAGGTAATGTGGGAGTGAAGGATGGGAGGGGTATTGGGAGAGAAGGAAGGGGTGAAGGGGGGGATGGGAGAGGTGGGGGAGGTCGTTCTGTCCCCTATAACTATACCCTCCCCCCCTTCCCTCCCTTCTAATTAGTGTGCATTGGGGTAAGAAAGGGGGATCACTATGGAGAAATTAGTGCATTAAGTGAACTACAAGAAGATAAAAAAGAAGAAAGCAAGAACAAGAAGAAAAAGAAGAAAGGAAGAAGAAGAAGAAAAAGAAGAAAGGAAGAGAAAAGGGATATAAAAAGAAATTATGTGCCATACATAATTAATCGCTGATGAAGAGTTGCTGCAAAATCTGTGTCACCTGGAATCCTGCTGTCATTGGCTGTATATTCCTCTGTGTTGAACTCTGCTTTCAGGCGATATCCAGCAACTGCCGAGGGGAGGCGGTGAGGGTGCATATGTGTGTACAGGACCTTGGCAGTGTTGCCAAGCGTACGATAATTATCGTACATGTCCGATAATAGTGTCTGGTACGATGTACTTATTTTCTATTATCTTACGGTTTGTACGATAATTTTGGGCTGAAAGCATGGCAGTAAATTCTGTGGCCGTTACAAAGCGAAATGGTACGTAAAGAGAACATTTTAAAATCCTAAATTCAGGAGGATCATGTGTCATATTTAGTCCCTCTAAAGGTATGCTTGCATGCATAGCTTATCATGTACAGTTTTTCCACAGTTTGACAGATGAGGATCTTAAGAGCTAATGTATTGGTGATCACTGAAAATAGATTTTTTATGGTCTCACTGAGTTATTATCTGCAAGAGTAAGCACATTTCTATGAATTATCTACTTCCGTTCTATGGACTGCATTATGCTGCTAGTCAGATTGATTTTCCAGAGCGGCACAAAGGCTATTTCTTTTCCATGCAATATTATTTTTGTAACTGTAACGCAAGGTGTTTTAGGGTCAACTTCCCGTCCCTCTAACGCCTAGTGTGTAGCTGGGTTCCCTTTTCTAGACCGGAGCTTGGACAAATAAGAGAGAGACAGGACAAAAACTCAAGGCTACTACCTTACACGTGTATTGCTAAATTCTACAAGTGGAACGGGTAGATGTCTCAAGAGTAATTATACTGAACAATTATAAACCTTAGGCCTAGATTGTGGGTGTATCACTCAGGATACTACTCGGGACAAGATCGGGTAAAGTGAATAGCACTATAATCAGGAGTCCTAAGGCACTGGGGCCAAATACTATCACTTAGGGGAAGTCTAGGTTCTATCAATTGGGTAGAGTTTTGTTTACTAGGGCTGTGGCACTGTTCTCTCTGTTAGCAGTCTAACTTGTTTGTTCGTCGTGTCGTTAATTATTGTTCTTGCACTGGAGCCTCCGTATGAACTCAGTGTGAGGCTATATCACAAGATGGTAGCGTGTTCACTCAGACAGACACTTATTTCACTGCCCTGCCGTATTCATTGTCTCACTGTTACTTTATTTTTTCCACCTTTCTTTTACACTAACAATGATGCTTTTAATTCTCTGACTTCCTGTATTCTGATAATTCACTGTTCTGCCCTTGCTTCACTGTATCACTTTCACTGTGCTTTCACTGTAACTCACTTTCGGGACTGGGCGTAATGGCGGTCAGGTACAAGGGCGGCGGGAACAACTCAGCCTAACTACTGACGGGGCTGAGTTCCGCCGGGGGCCTCTGTATTCAGGGGCCACGGGATCACGTGTAGGGGCGTCCTCTTTCGTCCTGGGCTGCTGGTGGCGAAGGGTCCCGCACTCTCGGGGCTCGGGGCGGGAGTCTGACCCTCTGGGCTGGGGCCGAACAGCTGCCTGAACCTCTCGCTCAGGCGCCTGACGGAGGACAAGGGTCTTCGGCGTCGGGGTGTAGGGATGTCCCTCCCTCTGGGTCGTAGTCTCGTGTAGGGGAGTAAGGACCTGACAGAGGAGCGGCTACCGGCCGTCTCCTGCCGTAGGGCCCGGCTACTGGCCGTGGCCTTCTAGAGGCACAGCTACCGGCCATCGCAAAGGCCCAGCTACTGGCCTGGGGAAGGGAGCGGCTACAGGCCGACTCGAGGTCACCTTCGGAGCGGCTACTGGCTGTCTTTTGACGAAGGCAGGAACGGCTACCAGCCATCTCCTTGTTACCTCCAGAGTGGCTACTGGCCGTCTCCTGCAGGAGGGTCGAGCGGCTACAGGCCGTCTCTGTTAGGGCACCTTCGGAGCAGCTACCGGCCATCTCCTTGTTACCTCCTGAGTGGCTACCGGCCGTCTCCTGTAGGAGGGTCGAGCGGCTACTGGCCGTCTCTGTTAGGGCACCTTCGGAACGGCTACCAGCCCTCACCTTATTACCCTCAGGGTGGGTACCGGCCGTCTCCTGTAGGAGGGTCGAGCAGCTACAGGCCGTCTCTTTAAGGGCACCTTCAGAGCGTCTTCTGGCCATCTCCTGACGAAGGTGGGAGTGGCTACTGGCCGTCTCCTTATTACCTCCAGAGCGGCTGCAGGCTCTCTCTTGTAGGAGGGTTGAGCGGCTACCGGCCGTCTCAGGGGTGCTGACTGGAGCTAGAGTAATAGCTCCATCCTGTGGTTGTCGGTGGTCTGTTTGTTTTGTTTGTTAAAGATTTCCCCTTCGATTAAATGGAAGGGGCCGGGCCATATGTTAGCCCAGTCAGTGGATGTAGGCGTACATCAGTAAGGGAAAGATACTGCCGTAGCAGTCTCTTGACTGGTACAAATATATATATATGCACATATACCCGTATATGTGCATATTCACACACACATGTACACACACACACACCCACAATCATTACACACACACACATTCATACACACAGATATACTTGCACATCAATGGACATGCATGTTAGGTGGGAGGAGGGGCAGAGCGCACCACCTCAGTCAATATTGGGAGAGGGACCGTGGCTACAACGTAGGCTGCAGCATTTCGTAGAGAGTTAATGGATCTGGCTGCATCATGGGTTCTGGGAATATCCGGGTTTGGAAGAGGTCTTTTTCTGATGCGTGAGGTGGCTGGGCATTTGAGGAGGTAGTGCAGGAGGGGGTAGAGGGTAGCCGCTTGACAGTGCTGACATTCAGAGTCTGGTGCTTCATCATCGTCGATAATTTCGCTGCAGCATTTATATCCCAGGCGAAGGCGGCGCAGACGAGTGAGCATGTTAAAGTTGGATCTAGTGGTAGGTGGTAGTGGCTTATAGCGTGTGGCAAGTGCATACCATCTAGCAGAGGGGGAGCGTAGTTCGACATATAGGCGGTGGTCATCTTTATTTAATCTGGCTGCCCTTTCTCTAATGCCTTGCTTGACTTGGCTTAGGCTTGTCGTGATGACAAAATCGATGTTCGGTTTTTCTAGGGCGTGTTTTGCTGTGAGGTCTGCCTTCTTGTTACCCACGATGCCTACATGACTTGGGATCCAATTTATAATAATCGATCCTCCAGCATTGCAGATACCTTGTGAGGTGGTGAGAATGTCATGGATTAAGTGAATGTTGTCTTTGTGAGTGTGTTGGCGAAGAGTATGAATAGCCGAAGCAGAGTCCGTGTGTATGATAGTGGGAGTAGTGGGGTTGTGCTCTAGGGCATCAGAGAGGGCAGCTAATATGGCTGCCAGCTCGGCCTGGAGGGTGGAGGCACCATCTGTGACACGGAAGCCAAAAGATCTGTCCCCGCACACAAAAGCTCCTCCAGCTTTGGTTGGTGTGACAGAACCGTCGGTGTAGTACGTATTGGACCGTGGGAGTGTGTGGGTGGCAATTTGTCTGAGGCCCTCTTGACGCAGCAATTGGGTGGGCGTTTGTTTTTTGGATAGTGTGTGCGTGAAAATGAGCGTGAATGGGGGTGGACTCCAAGGAGGCTGGGGGATGAAGTTGGTGGCAGGTGTGTTATTGGCTTGTGTTATAAAGTTATCTAGTTCATAGGTGTGGATAGCTCGAGCTACATTATGAACCCAGCTATTTGTGAGTAAGTCCTGGTGGAGGTTGGCTGCTGCTGTGAGCCGTGGCAGTAGGGGAAGGGGGGAAGAATTGTGGGCTAGTTTGGCTGCCAGGCCCGCCACCCTTGCTTGTATGCGAAGGTGTAGGGATTCGAGGTGACATTCCATGCGGAGATTGCATAGTCTGGTCCACATGGGTGCACCAGTCATGGTGCGCATGGCACTGTTCTGGATGACTTCCAGTTTGGCCAGTTGTGGCTCGTCAAGGGACGGTAGTACTGGCGCCGCATAGTCCACTATTGCTCTTATGGTCTGGATGTGGAATAGACGGAGGACTTTGTATGTGGCACCCCTTCCCTTTCCTGCCAAGGATCGCAGAGCATTGAGGCGAAGCTTTGTTCTTTCTCGTAGGTGGTTGACCTCAGTCCGGAAAGAAAGTTTGGAGTCAAAGATAACTCCCAGGTACTTGTGTGTAGGAACATAATCGATGGCTGTGTCACCGAGGTGGAGTTTGTCTTTCGGTGGGTTTATAAGGAAGGGAAGAGCCTTGGTTTTATTTGGGTTAATTTTGAGTCCCAGCTCTGTACATTTTAGGTGGGGTCTTGTCAGAGCCCTCTGGGCTTTTGCATGATATGGGCCACCGTGGACTACCAGAGTAATATCGTCAGCATAACAGAGGAGTCGGGCTCCAGGGCCTAGGTCCACCTGTAGGAGGCAGTTTATAAGGGCGTTAAAAAGCGTGGGGCTGAGAATGCTGCCCTGTGGGGTTCCGTTGATGTGGCAGTGTTTTGATGATGTGTGCCCCTGAAACCGTACTGCTGCCCGTCGGCCCTGAAAGAAGCTCTCAAGCCAGCACAGGAGGCGACCTTTGACTCCCCTGCTTGCTAGGGTTGCCAGGATAGCCCTCGGGCATGCCAGCTCGAAGGCCTTTTCGAGGTCTATAAAAATGGCCAGGCCTCTTCCTCCACGCAACTCCGAGAGGAAGGAGCTCAGGCACTCAGCCGTTCCCCTGCCTCTGGTGTAAGCAAAGATATGACTGTGGGGTGATGGCAGAATCCAGTTGAGGCGCTCGAGCACCATCCTCTCAACAGTTTTGCTTAGGCAGCTGAGAAGGGAGATAGGTCTAAAGGCTGTAGGATCAGGTGGTTTGGGGATGGGGTGAATGGTGGCAGTCTTCCATTGCTCAGGGACTTTGCCCATAGACCAGGAGTGATTCAATAGGTCTAGGAAGGCGGATCTTGCCGTAGGCCCAGCGTGTGTGAGCATGGAATAGGTGATACCATCTGGGCCTGGGGCAGTGTCAGTGCTTGTTTTCAAGGCTTGATCAAGCTCATGCATCGTGAATAGATGATCAGAGTCAGCTGGGGTGGCCTTGCACACGTTTATAAGATCCGTCCTGGTCTGGTTTAGGGTTTCTTGCTTATGTCTGGTGTCTTCTGGAAGCTGTCGGTGGTCGGCTCGCCCGGAAGGTAGTCTCGCTTTCCTGCTGTGGTGGCGGCGGGCGAGCTCAGGGTCATAGGGGCGCGCGGCCCGGGCGGACTTATGTCCCTGTCGCCTGGAGTCAGGTCGCGCCTTATTTGCCCCTCCGTAGGCACCTTCTGGGGGTGTTGGGCTGTCCTCCATGAGACTATACTGCATTTTAAAGAGTGATAGAGATATAGTTTTAGTTAACGATCAGTGATTTTTTTTTTTTTGTATTTTTTCCCCTCGGTGGCCACAAGCTAGTTCACAATCGCCTTTTACAAGGGTCTGGTGTGGCCTAATGTAGAGATGGTGTGGGGATGCGATGGCGGGCTGGTGTGGGCTGTGTGCAGCGGTGGTCAGTGCCTGCTCACTTGCTTGTGCTTCTCTCTGCGTACTGGCGTCCTCGTCATCGCCTCCTTCGAGATAGTAAGTGATGTTTTTGGTACTGATGTTGCATATCCTGACACTTTATTAATCAGAACAGTAACTGTCAGTATAGATTAATGGATGTGTTTGGGTTACCCGGTTCCTTTGCTTCGATTTATCCGTAGAGAAAATAGTAAACAGTTTCTCAAACACTGTGAAAAGATGAACGGTCTTCGATACTGTGCTTTCCTTATTTACGGCTGAATCGAAGCATAACATTGTTCAGCAAGTACCTAATATTATGTCAAAGGTATTTTCACACAGTATTTTCTGTTTTAAGCGCGATATACAATAACACCACGAAATTTATCATTGTCTACATTTTAACTTCCTTGCAGTCGAAAACTCGCAAGTGGTCGATTCTGTTTTTCTGATTATGTTTGGATGTTATTAAGTCTGTACCTCGTTACACTGTCCATCAATGTCATAAACCATTTGAATTCTGCCATCTTGTTGTTGAATGCGTTCTTGTGGCCCGTAGTGTATCTGGAAGTGAACCCTGTAGACTGCAGGCTGAAGTTTCCCTCACCCTGTATATAGTTCACCATCCTCCTTTTGTGAAAGTGGAGGGAAATGAAGGATGAGGTTCATCTAGGTGTCATCTTGAGAAGTCGTCCCTCTCCAGTGATTAGGTTAGTTTACGGTATATATTGGGCTAGTTTAATTTATGGAGAGTGATGTATAGGAAAAGCAACCCTCCATGTGTCAGAACGGTGTGGTATGGTATGCCAAAGGTAGGTTGGGGCAGGTTATTAGGGTAGCCTATGTTAGGGCAGGTTCGTTTAGGTTAGGTGAAGTCAGATTAGGTTCAGTTAGGGTAGAATAGTATAGTTATAAGTGCTGGAGCTGTACGAAAATCAAGCCTCGACGTGGCAAAGTTACATCCTGCGTCACAAAGGAACATCCCCACTTCCGGTTATTGTTTCGCTCTGCTCCCTCGACGATCATTATTTTTATTCGTGCGGAAACGTTTTTGGTGTTTGCAGGAGGAAAGAGGGGACGGAGTGGAACTTGAGCGGTAGACCCCTTCCATCCGATGACGTGTTTCGTCTTGCGAAGCAGGATGATAAAATATTTCGACAACTTGCCCTATATCGTTGCGCGAGAGTCAGCCTTTGTGTGTGTGTGTGTGTGTGTGTGTGTGTGTGTGTGTGTGTGTGTGTGTGTGTGTTTTCTCTTGCTTCAGTGTTCAGTACTAGTATTGCGTTTGGCACTGAAGCTACGTGTCATTGAGCTGCGGTTCTTGACGTCCACTGTTCCTCTTAAGCTATCAGTAGTGGTGTTCCTTAGGGTTCTATCATTTCACCAACTTTCTTCCTCCTGTTGGTCATTGTACTTTTGATGTGTACTTTACACATAACCCCATCCACTTACAATGTCATGCTCCAATTTTTACTTTTCCTCCCGCATTTTGGTGTTCCTCAGGGTTTTCTTTTGTCACCAGTTTTCTTCTTCATATTTATCTGTGTACTTTTGATATGTACTGTGTATCTCGCCCCATTCACTTACAGTGTTATGCTCCATCTTATACAGGGTGGTCCATATATAACGTTCCTCTTCCTTGTCAATCCTGCAGTATTTATTCATTTCCTACTCTCTCTTACATCCATGCCCACACCAGCAGACCGAGCCGTCCCCACAACACACAAGATCTCGTCAGGTGAGTTTCTTTACTTTTTTCTCCCTAGCTTGGCCCAAATTTTCGTCCTTTTGCAATTCGCTTCAAAGAATTCGATTACGAATAAGCCAGTACTACCGTTTGACTTTCTTCCCGTAGCACTTCTTCGTGACTAGCACCACATTCTAGTGCTAATCCATTGCTACAACTAAGCATTCAAGGTAGAGAGAGGTCAGTTTTAGACCAGATTAGAGTAAACGTTCTTCGCATAGCACTTCTTCGTGATTAGCACCACATTCCAGTGATAATCTATTGTTACAACTTTTTTTTGTGTGTGTGTGTGTCCGACTCTGGGCGTAAGCTTCACACCCTGCTGTCAAGGCCCAGTAGTCCTCCTAGATACCATACACCTCTATACATGTCACTGAGCATTCAAGATGAAAAAAGGTAAATTTTGGTCACGTTAATTAAAGAAAAAAATAAAACACTTTACGGACAGGCTACATGTTTCCTCCCCTTCTTCACAGCAACAGAACCAGACCTTAAAATGGATGTGATAGAAAGCGTCAGGAGAAACGCACTGAGGTGGTTTGGCAATGTGAAGAGGATGGAGAGTGAGAGACTTACAAGGAGAGTGTATGTGAGTGAGTGGAGGGGAGCGAGAGGGGGATGAGAGGGAGAGATGGAGTAGAGAGGTATATAAGGGAAGGGAGTATAAGTTGGCGGGAAGGCAGCGAAATGGCCGGGGATAGAGCGACATGGAGGCAATTTGTTTGTGGCCACCCTTTACGGGATTGAGGGGGTCTGGCTATAGATAGATAGATAGATAGACAGACAGATCATTTTTACGTCTCCTTCAGGTGTTCTGTGTCGTGATGGGTGTATTTGTCCCTACTTATCCCCCCCATCATACCAGGTGGGTTGGGTGTGGCGGCCAGGCTATAGTTCGTCCACCGTAACATGGCCCAGATTTTCGTCATTTTCCAGCATGTTTTTCCTCTCTCTCTCTCTCTCTCTCTCTCTCTTTGTCAAATGTGGTCGAGAGTGAGAGATAGGGTGAGAGAGACAGACAGACTGACAGACAGACAGACACACAAAGAGGGGGGGAGGTAGAGAGACCAATTTCCATCTGCTCCTTAAACCCCTTCAGTACGATACCATTTTAATTTCTTTTAGCTTTCAGACGATTTTCTTCAGCTTGAGAGAGACTTTTGGTACTTGAGAATGTAGATATAGTCTTATTAACCCCGTCACTGCGAGGCCTCTCCATTAAACTGAATAAAATCGTCTGGGGTTGCCTGCTGAAAGTAAAATAATAATAATAATGATGATGATGATGATGATGATGATAATAATAATGAGGATGATAATGGTGATGATGATATAATGATGATGATAATAATGATGATAATAATAAAAATGATAATAATAATAATAATAATAATAATAATAATTATAATAATAATTATAATAATCATAAAAACAATCTTAATAATAATAGTATACTAACTACCAAGAGCAACAATAGTAGTAGTAATAATAACTAAACAATAATAATAATAATAATAATAATAATAATTATTATTATTATTATTATTATAATGGCGGGGGGGACACAATCTGGCCGCACTATGGGGTGGTACTACTACTCTGCGGCCAGGTTGTTAGGAAGAATACTGCCACCGTATTCCCTGGGTGTCGTAAAAGGCGACTAAAAAGGGCGGGGTGAGGGGACTAGGGACCCCCTCCTCTGTTTTTTAGTTCCTAAAAAGAGACAGGCCAGAGAAAGGGATGGGGGATTGAGTTATCCTCGTACCCTGAAGATTGGGTCTATGAATGTGATGAATGTGCGTGGATGTAGTACGATTGAGGCTAAAAGGGAGGAGATTGGGAGAATGTTTGTGAAAAGCAAGTTGGATGTGTTATCTTTGAGTGAAACAAAGATGAAAGGGAAGGGAGAGTCTATGTTTGGAAGTGTGAATGGAAGATTGTCAGGTGCTGACAGAGGAAGAGCAAGAGAAGGTGTGGCCTTGTTAGTGAGTCCGGAAGTACAGCAGTGTGTGATTGAATGGAAGGAGGTGTCGTCGAGACTGATGTGGGTGAAAGCGAAATTTGAACGTGAGTTGTGGGTGTTTGTGAGTGCATATGGGCCTGGTAGTGAAAGAGATGAAGAAGAGAGGGAGTCTTTCTGGAATGATGTTGATGAGTGTCTGCAGAGTTTTGGAGCGTATGTGAATGTGGTAATGATGGAAGATCTGAATGCTAGAGTGGGAAATGTAGCAGTTGAAGGTGTAGTTGGTATGCATGGTGTGCCTGGAAGAAATGAAAATGGGGAACGGATGATAGCGATGTGTGTTGAGCGAGAGATGGTGATTGGAAATACGCTGTTTGAGAAGAAAGATATTTATAAGTATACATGGGTGAGACAGGAGGGTGGAAAGGTTGTTGATAGAGCCTTGATGGACTATGTGGTTGTGTCAAGGAATGTAATAAGAAGATTGTTGGATGTGAGAGTTCTGAGAGGGGAGGGTGGAGGTATGTCTGACCACTACCTGGTGGAGGGAAAGTTAAGAGTAGGTAAGAGATGGGTGAGAGCTAGGAGGGTTAGGTGTGGCAGGGAGGTTTTGAAAGTGAGTGAGTTGGATAAAAGAGAAAAAAAGATAGAGCATCAGGAGAAATTGAAAGATGAGTGGAACGCAGTGAAAGATCGGGAAAATGGCAGTGTGGAGGAGGAATGGCAGTTGTTTAAGAGTGCTGTGGTGGGGCATTCAGAAGAGATGTGTGGTGTGAGACGTGTGGGTGGTGGAGTAAGAAAAGGAAGTGAATGGTGGTGCGAGGAAGTAAGTATGGCTGTGGCTGAGAAGAGACGTGCATATGAAGTGTGGCTGCAGAGGAAGGATGAGATGTCATATGAAAGGTATAAGGAAAAGAGGAATAGAGCGAGAAGGGCTGTGCGTGATGCTAAAGTGGCAGCAGATGAGAGGTTGGGTAGGCGGCTGACAGAGAATTTTCAACAGAATATGAAAATGTTTTGGAAGGAGGTGAAAAGGTTGCGAAAGGGAGAGTCTGGGAAGGAAGAACGAGTAAAAGCAGAGGATGGAAGGATGTTAATTGAGATGGATGCAGTAAGGAAGAGATGGGCAGAGTATTTTGAAAGATTGTTAAATGTAGAGGAGGAAAGGGTGGCTGAGATTGTGGCGGATGGAATGTGCAAGGAATAAATGTGTTGGGAGAATTAAATGATTCTTTGATCACGAAGGAGGAAGTGGAGAAGGCAGTAAAGGAGATGAAAACAGGGAAAGCTGCAGGTATGGATGGGTGTGCTGTGGAATGTCTGAAGGGTGGTGGAGTGACTATTGTTGACTGGTTAGTAAGATTGTTGAATGTGTGCTTTGTGAAAGGTATGGTGCCAATTGACTGGGCAAGTGCTTGTGTGGTCCCGTTGTATAAAGGCAAGGGTGATAACTATGAATGTACTAGCTTTAGGGGTATAAGTCTGTTGAGTGTTGTAGGTAAGGTGTATGGTAGAGTGTTAATTATGAGAGTTAGAGAGGGTACAGAGGGAGTGATTGGTGATGAGCAGTGCGGCTTTAGGAGAGGGAGGAGATGCATGGATCAGGTGTTTGCTGTGAGACAAGTGTGTGAAAAGTATTTAGCGAAAGGCAAGGATGTGTTTTGGGCATATATGGATTTAGAGAAAGCGTATGATAGAATTGATAGGGAGGCTTTGTGGACTGTTTTAAGATTGTATGGACTTGATGGTAGGTTACTAAAAGGGGTGAAAAGTTTTTATGTAAAAAGTAGAGCGTGTGTAAGAGTGGGAAATGCTGTGAGTGATTGGTTTCCCGTGAGAGTGGGTCTGCGACAGGGATGTGTGATGTCGCCTTGGTTGTTTAATAATTACATGGATGGTGTTGTAAGGGAGGTGAATGCAAGAGTTTTAGGTGGAGGTCTGAGTCTGGTGAATGTTGATGGTGGAGAGTGGAATCTGAAGCAGCTACTGTTTGCAGATGATACTGTACTGGTGGCTGATTCAGAGGAGAGATTGAGATAGTTGGTAGAGGAGTTTGGAAGGGTGTGTGAAAGGAGGAAATTGAAAGTAAATGAGAATAAGAGTAGAGTGATGAAGTGTACGAGGTTGGTAGATGGTAGGGGAATGAATATAGTTCTGAATGGCTAGTTGCTTGAGGAGGTAGATTGTTTTAAATATCTAGGGTCACATGTTGCTGTGGATGGAAGAATAGATGCAGAAGTGAAGTTTAGAATAAATGAAGTACAGTAGGAAAGGTGCTGGGTGGAATGAAAAAAGTGTTTAGATGTCGTTCGCTTAGAATGGATGTAAAGAGAAGGCTGTATGAGGGTGTTATGGTACCGACTGCATTATATGGGGCTGAAACATGGAATATGGGTGTAGCAGAGAGGAAAAGTTTGAATGTAATGGAGATGAGGTGTGTGAGGAGTATGTGTGGAGTGACGCGTATGGATCGAGTGCGAAATGATGAAGTGCGAAGGAGAACTGGAGTTGTTCGGGAGATGGCTGGTAGAGTTGAGCAGAGGGTGTTGCGATGGTTTGGGCATATGTAGAGAATGGATAATGAGCGATTGGTGAAAAAGATAACTAGATCTGATGTGAGAGGTGCAAGGCTGAGAGGAAGACCACGAACAGGATGGATGGACAGTGTGAAGAGAGCGCTGGATGCGAGAGGGATGTCTGTTGAGCAAAGAAGAGTGGCTATGCGTGACAGAAATAAATGGAAAGAAATTGTGAATGAATAAGTGATGACACAGCCCTGAGGGGATATTCTCCCGCATTTGGTCTGATCAGCTAGTCAGGTCAGGTGCGGGTAAGGGGATGGGTCCGTTATGATGTGGCAGGGGTAAACCAGTTCTGCTGTCGGGCCCTGCTGGGGATGTCACTGATTGCATTGCGCAGTTGACCCTTGTGCAGTGTGTCGGGCTTGCAACGATCATGTACTTGCCGCCCACCCAGATACCGCTGCTCCTGACGTCATCTCCACCTCTTGCTCAAACGGCCCCTTCAGACCGAGGCCTGGGTCGAGTGGGAGTAGAGGAGGAGAGGAGGAAGGCGGAGAAAGGAGGAGTGGGGAAGAAGACGGATCTGGGGCAGAAAGGGGTATTTAATATCTTGTTGTCCTAACTACGAGGTTACAGGTCCCTTCTGGGCTTGTCTCCACACTCTCCGCTGCTACTGTCACACGCTACCAATACTCATTAGTGGCAGCCATTCACCGTACTTGGCGAGACTGAGTACGAAACATACCACGGGTAAGTAGAGAGTGGAGGATATGACAATGGTGGCTGCTTAATGGGATATTTAAGGCTTGATTAAACTTTTGAGTTAAGCGGTTCCACACCTAGGTTCTTACACTCGTGTATGGAATTCAGTAGCGACTTTAGTTCTTACAGTGGTTCAGACGAAATTTCCTTTGCTCATTGATTTGATTCAGACACAGATTCAGACGAAGTATTGTTCGAAATGGCTGACGCTGCAGCTGCAGCAGGGATCGCTACCCTGTCCGACCAACTATCGCAGGCGATTGCCGATAGTGCTAAGGATGCTGTCTACCGCGTTAAAGGGTTAAAAAGCTTTGCTGCAAGTAGAACTGCCACATTACCTGAATATCCTGGAGTCATCTTAGAAACAGACCTTAGCAAATGGCTGCAGGACATAGAGAGTAAGACTACGGGACCTAGGTGGACTATTGCCGGTCGCTTTGATGTGGTCCGGGAGTACACTCTAGGTGGGGTACATGACAGCATTGAGGACCTTATTGTCAGGGCCAGTGATGATCGGGACCGGTTTATATCTATTCTCACAACGCTGGTGTCCCCAGAACAAACTCTCCAACCTGCATTTCATGCGTTAAAATATGCGCGTCGTAATCCTGGCGAACGGTTGGTTGAATACTGGCTGCGATTGACTAGTATAGCTAAACGCATTGGAACTCTGCAGCCTCGGTACTATGACTTCCTTATACCATGCTTTGGACAACTTTCTCGACGTATTCCCTGCCCAGTATAGAACAACACTTGACCAGCAAGAGGTGGAGATGACGTCAGGAGCAGCGGTATCTGGGTGGGTGGCAAGTACATGATCGTTGCAAGCCCGACAGGTGTGGTGCGGTGAGGATCTGTCCGTTCTCCCCTTTGGGGCTAAGATGCGAATGAATGTGTTTGAATGGATGAGTAAACGGGGAGTGTGTCGTCCTGTCTCGGCTACCTCCCTTTCCTTGGGGGAAGCAGCCTAGGTATATAGATAGATAGAATAATATAATTACAAGATAACTGAGTAAATGTCTTAGAGAACGTTAACCTTTTTACCAGGATGACTCATTTCGTAATTCATCCTTGCTTTCTCCCGACGATTTTATTCAGCGCGGAAGTTTTCATGCTGGAGGAGTTAGACGTAGCTTTCCTGAGGTTGATAATGGTGATAATAATCATAATAATAATAATAATAATAATAATAAAGCTGAGTAAAATCGTCAGGTGCTAGTTTCATTAATGTGGGATATACGTCATCAGAGTGAAAGGCTTGATGTGAACCCAGTGGACTGCAGGCTAAGTTACCCTTCTGTCGTCCACCATCCTCTCTTCAGGGGCTTGGATGGGAGATGAGGGACGTTTGCATAACCGGGCAGTGGAACCGTCCTGTTTTATCAGCGCCACCACGTGAAGGTGTCCGTGTCCACCACCAGAACACATCCAACCTTGCCTAGAGTTCACTGTCTAAGCAAGGTTATTTTATGTTCTTTAGTGGTGGAGAGGGACGCCTTCGTGTGGTGGCGTTGATATAACCAGGTGACTCCACTGTCCGGTTACACAAACGTCCCTCAACTCCCTCCCTATCCCCCGAAAGGAAGAGGGTCGATGGCAAACGAGTTATCTTTCTTACATACTGAACTCTTTCCCTGCAGTGTTTGGGAGGGAGACCTTTGCATCTATGGCCATGCAGTTCTTCCTTCACCTCTTCGTGGCCAGCGTCCTCATCCATGGCGTGCGCACGGTATGTGGCGTGTTGGATGCATTTTAATAAACCCAGAAACATATCACGGACGGATTCATAGTTTTTTCGCAGGCCTATACATCGTTCACTTTAACTTGGCCCAGATTACAGGAGCTCACATAACAGAGATCTATAGTTCTTTCACAGTTCTATAGTTCTTTCACATCTCTATAATTCTTTCACAGCTCTGTAGTTCTTTCAGATCTATAGTTATTTCACATTAACTTGGCCCAGATTTTCGTCCGTTTGCAGATTATTTCACGTAATTGAGGCCAAAACAAAGTGCCATGACTCGACATCCTTCCATTGCACCTCTTCGTGACGCGCATCATGTTCTAGTGTTAATCTAGCGTTACAACTCAGCTGACTCGTATTCTTTCCATTGCACCTCTTCGTGGCGCACATCAAATTTTAATGTTAATCTGTCGCTACAACTCATGTGGCTCTGTACTCTTTCCGTAGCACTTCTTTGTGACTAGCATCACCATTCAAGAAGGAGAGCAGGTAATTTTAGCCCAAGTGAAAATAAAAAGGATAAAGATAAGCGTTCATCAGCCCCTTCATTACCTAAGCTGTATTAAGTAATCTCTTGGGCAGGCAGAATAAAGTAGAAAAGTAGTCATCGTAGTGAAGGAGGTGGCCACTTCAGTCCGATTACGTAGCTTATTTTTCATTTTTGCCACGTTCGGTCGAATATTTTTAGTTTATGGGAGAATTTTTGGACTGGAGGGGTTAGACACATAATGAATTAGCCCTTCAGTTTAAAAGGACCTTCATGGGTTGGATAAAAAAAAAAAATAGAAAGAAAGTACTAGATATGAAGAAGCTAATGAACCTAAAACCCCACAGAACAACCGGGGTCTGCTGTGGGGGTGGCTGTGGGCGAGGGGGGCAGAGATCTGCACAGACTGCTCTCAGATGGTGGTTCTCTTCGCCTTCTATTTTGAGCCGTTCTTGTGTGGCTTTATTCTGGTCCTGACTGTCATTACCTGCTTCAGTATGGTGGTCGTTCGCTCCTATGTCCTAGAGGTGAGACAGATAGACAGAGAGTTGCATGGCATAGAATATAGACCAAACAAACCGTTCGGTCTCATCAAAAAAGACGAATAATTAATAAGAACAACGAGAGAGAGAGAGAGAGAGAGAGAGAGAGAGAGAGAGAGAGAGAGAGAGACAGACAGACAGACAGACAGACAGACAGACACACACACAGACAGACTCGATGCTGACTGTACGGTAAGTGAACACATGAAGAACTTTTCGTAAATTTTTGCAGCTGAAGAGGAAGGCAGCTTACGTGGACCCAGCTGTGACGTACCACCCCACCGAGAAGGTTGAGGCCTGATGCTACCACCACCACTACCCATAATAATAATAATAATAATAATAATGATAATAATAATAATAATAATACCCTCGTGTTTCCATAACCCCGGAGGCGGTAAAGGTTGGCAAACCTTGCATAATGTGAGGAAATAGAGTATACAACATTGGATTTAGTATCTAACTAAACAGAGCATGATTACAGTTATAAGAATTTGTGACTAGGTTAGGTTCGTCCTGGGTGTCATAATTTTCTCATCTTCGTATGGAGATTCGTGAATTTCGTGTACAGACAGTGACAAACATTTTCCCAAAGTTTGACGATCAAAAAAAAAAAAAAAAAAAAAAAAAAAAAAAAAAGAGAGAGAGAGAGAGAGAGAGAGAGAGACAATTGTCGCTCTATACTTTTTTCACCTTAACTTGGCCTAGATTTTCGTCCTTTTGCATATTATTATACGTAGCTCGGTGGCAGAGTAAGAAAGTACTACGGCTGTATTTTAGTACTTCGTGACTAGCACCATATTCTAGTACTAATTAATGTTACTTAGCATTCACGATGACGAGATGGCAATTTTAAGCCAAGTTGGATTAAAAGGAGTATAATATAG
Source organism: Coenobita brevimanus (assembly GCF_032717465.1). Lineage (NCBI taxonomy): Eukaryota > Metazoa > Arthropoda > Malacostraca > Decapoda > Coenobitidae > Coenobita > Coenobita brevimanus. The sequence goes on along the minus strand of NC_137064.1, from coordinate 24,878,287 downwards.
TAGTGTGTGTGTGTGTGTGTGTGTGTGTGTGTGTGTGTGTGTGTGTGTGTGTCAGAGAGAGAGACAGAAAAAAATATATATATTCACAAACGGTGCTAATGTAACCTTTAATTCGCAACACGTCCTCTTTACAAACTTATTTCCATAGTATACTTGAACATTGCCTGGTATGCTATTTACTTCCTTTTAGTATAGACAAAGATGAAGATATAGTGGTGTTGTGTGCAGAATAAATCGCTTAGCAACAGGTATTACGAAGCCTCCAACGCCACGCAGAATAGTGACGTCCCAGCTACAAAGAAGAGGAATATTTTAAGCCACGTTGGTTAATCTCTGACGTCAGGGAAGGAACAAGGAGAGGTTGAGGCGACATTTGTGCGTGACCTTCACGGCAGTTTGGGTGGGGCGCTCTGGGATCTCACTCTGTTAGCTCTGGTGCCACATCGTCGCCACACACGTATTCTCTCTCTCTCTCTCTCTCTCTCTCTCTCTCTCTCTCTCATTATTCTGGGACCTCGCCTCACCCGTCATGGATACCCTCCAACCGTCTCCAGCCTCCTTTATAGAGACGTTAAAATACTGTAATTGTAGGCATTCATAATTATGTAACAGTTGTTAACAGGTAATGATATGAAATAGACAGGTAGTTATGTCTGAGTTCTCCAGGAAGAGGTTAATACACTTCCCCGTAGCCAGACACTCGGATATTCCAAACACAGGATGACGTCACTGATCAGGTGACGGAAACGTGGCCGACACTCACTCACACACGTACGTACGCACACATACGCCCACACGTTAGTTCGGCGGAAGTTTCAGCAACACTATATAGTCAGGAAATCAGAGGTAGGTGTCAGTAGGAGCAGGAGAGAGAACCAGAAACAGCCAGGGAAGAAGGAAGGACAAGGAAAGTAGGAGCTACAAAGAGAGTGGGAAGGCAGCAGCTAGCACAAACTGCCCCTGACAATACATGGGTCACGTCAAGCTCTTAACTTTTCAGTCAAGCAACTGTCACAATAAAACACCATTGACCCCAGTCTGCCTAGTCATCATCTCGCCTTCACTTACGATACGAAGTGGATAACAGGACAGAGACGGCCTACCCTCGCGTTCCCCTACAACGCCAACATTTTTTCTCTCTCTCCTCCCGGGTCTCTCCGATCAGCCAGACAAGATAATAAACCTTTCTCTCTAAATAATAAAAATATAAAGACCACATAATCCCGACATCTTGTAACCTTTAACATTTTTGTGGCAAGCGGCAAAAACGAACCGACCACAATCATTCTACGCCTAACAACTTTACGAGTATATGCAGCAGCCAACTCTCGTCAGCCGCTACAAAGGCAGCACAATCGACATTTGGTGACAAGAGCGGTAAAAAGAACACAAGAAGCCTGCTACAAGTATCTACGACTGCCACGAAACAAGCCATATCAACAAGCAACAATCATCAATCAAGCTACTTCTCTTCGACGCAGCTCTACGTCTTAACCTGAAAGGTTTACAAGCAGCTACAAGTAGCAAGTCTACGAGACATTCAACAAGCATCTACAAGCCCACAATTTAATCACAACTAGAAAGAACCAAGAACAAAGTGAGGAGGATAATAAGCAAGAATAAACAGCGAGTAAGAACGAGGAAGTTCATCTGAGCTGTGCTGTGGCGAGCTGAGTTTGAAAAACATTCCGGCTTCCACTCCACACCTGCACTCCAAACCTGCAATCCTCACCAGCACTCCAAACCTGCAGACCACAACTACTAAGGGGAAGATGTGACCTACAGCAGTATCATCATTTGCTAAGAACAGCATAACTAGTCAATCAACCCGTGCTTGACAAGACTATCTATACCTTCAGACCTCCAGCCCTCTCTAGACCTCCTCTAGTACTCACCAGTCCCACTACCATGCTAGCCCTCTCCAGCCCATACAACTAATCTAGCCCTCACCACCCTCTCCACTAAGCCAGCCCTCACCAGACCCAAAGAGCCAACCCACACCAAGCCCGTAAAGACCTCCCTTGTTGGTGATGTTTTCTTACTCAGAGACCGCCACTCTGGACTGAATCGAAAAATAAATTGTACTGCTTTTGAAAATGCGGTTGTCATTTCCCCGACTCATCCCATCTACCACTTCCACTTTTCATCTACAACTTCCATTACTCAACTACCTCTTCCACTATCCATCTACCACTTCCACTACTCATCTACCACTTCCATTACTTATCTACCTCTTCCACTATCCATCTACCACTACTCATCTACCACTTCCATTACTTATCTACCTCTTCCACTATCCATCTACCACTTCCACTACTCATCTACCACTTCCGTTACTTATCTGCCTCTACCTCTTCCACTTTCCATCTACCACTTCCACCACTCATCTACCACTTCCACCACTTATCAACCTCTACCTCTTCAATATCCATCAACCACTTAAACTGTCCATCTGCCACATCTACGGCAAGAGTGAACACACACACACACACACACACACACACACACACACACACACACACACACACACACACACACACACACGAGTTTATTTATGTACAGTATGTATATGTAGGGCAGGTATGTAATGTATGTATGTATTCGTATATGCATGTTTGCAAGTATTTTGTATATTTAATAATAATAAATTGCCTGTGATAATTCGATACTGATTAAATGACAGTGATGATGATGATGATGATGATGATGCTTTATTTACAGAGTATATGCATGGTTGTACTTATATACAGTGTATGTATATGTACAGTATATGTATGTGTGTATGTATTAAAGGCAGTGTGTGATGACGGTGCTGTAACTGGCAAAAAAATAAAAAATGCATCATCTGTGAAGGTCGTCTGGAGAGAGAGAGAGAGAGAGAGAGAGAGAGAGAGAGAGAGAGAGGGTTGCTTTTGTTGTGTTCATCACTTCACACTGATGACGAATTTTTTCATGTTACCTGCAGTCGATTTTATTCAACTTAGGAGAGAGTTAACACGTTGGGGGTTTGGTGCAGACTTCATGAGAGAGAGAGAGAGAGAGAGAGAGAGAGAGAGAGAGAGAGAGAGAGAGAGAGCAGGAAATGATTCTCAGCTTCCCTCTCCTCACATATTCAACCCTCAACACTGCCTCAAAATCCATGCCGCTGAGCTGAATAAAATCGTCTGACAGTAGCAAATATATATAAATAGATCGTCCCAGTGCTGAAGGAAATCGTGGAAATTTATCAAACCCCTTCACGACTTTTTGCTATCATGCTTTGTGTATGTGTGTGTGTGTGTGTGTGTGTGTGTGTGTGTGTGTGTGTGTGAACCCGGTGGACTGAAGGCTTAAAATCTCACTCCTGCTGTAATCCACCATCGTAATTTTGGGGAAGACAAATTCGTGAGGGAAATTTGTCTAGCCAGGCAGTTGATCCGCTCGGTTATATCGGTGCCACCACTTGAAGGCGTTCCTCTCCTGCGCCACCCAGATGTCTTATGTAGGTTAAATAAAACTTTTAGATGAACGCCAAGATCAAATGCAGACATGATGTTCTTCCCACCATTAGAATATTTATTTATATATTTTGTCTATATCTATTTTTCAATCTGCCGGTCTATCTGTTCACTTATTTATCTGTATATCATTAAACTTATTTATTTATCTTCTTTATTTATATATTTATCTGTTTGTTTAGTGATTTATCTGTCTGTATATCTGTTTATCTTAGTACTTACTCACGTAATTGTTTATTTATTTCATTTATTTATTTACTTTATGGAAGGGTTAAAGACTGTATGTAACCCAGCCACTTCGACGAGTCGCTGAGAAGGAGGATAAAAAAAATCGTCTGGTGACAGCAGGAAGACAGGGAATACGTCGGTAATATAAGGTGTTAAGATGCATTTACCTGATGTTAAATCCGGCCTGACCCCATCTGTTTAAGTGATGATGATGATGAGGAGGAGGAGGAGTCTGATAATAATAATAATAATAATAATAATAATAATAATAATAATAATAATAATAATAATAATAATAATAATAATAATAATAATAATAATAATGACGATGATGATGAAGTGCTCTCTCACCGCTCGCTGGCGCAGTGGTAACGTTCTCGCATGCCATCTGGTAGACGGGAGTTCGCGCCTCGCTCAGGTTGTGAAAAGTTTCACTGACGAAGTGGGTGGTCACTGTCCCCCTTGAGCAAGGGGACGGGTGTGTGCGTGTGTGAAGGTCACAGCCTTGCCCTTAGACTGGACTATATGAGCTCTCAGCTTTCTTCCGGGAGGGTAAAAAGCTGACGATCACGACCATCAAGTGATCCTAACCGACCCGGTGAATTACACACACACACACACACAGATCCCAGCCATTTCTTACATATATTCATAATCTTTTCAGTCTGAGGACGTCTTGTTATATTTTTATTTGTATTTTTATTTATTTATGTACTGTACTTATTTTTTATTATATTTATTTTTAGTAATTTCTGTTTTTAATGCTGTTTATTTTTTGTTTTTCTTTTATTATTTGATTTATTTTTATTCATTTTTATTTTATATTCTATTGTTTTTATTTTTTGGCTTTATTTCTTCATAGTTATTTACTTTTATTTTTATTTTCTTTCTTTATGTGGATTTTCTTTTATTTACAGTTTTATGTTTATGTTTATTTTGTTTACTTTTTTACTTATATATCTATTCCTTTATTCTTTATTTTTATCTGATTACACACACACACACACACACACACACACACACACACACACACACACACACACACACACACACACACACACACACACTGCTGGTGGCTGCTGTGATGTGGATATGGTAGAGGGGTAGTGGAAGTAACAGACACATGAACAGCACTATCATACTTTATTTTCTGAATTTCTAGGCAGTGGTGTTCTTAGGGAGAAAAAAAAAATGAAGCTATCCTTTTGAGGGATATGGGAAACAAAGTGAGGGCTGGATGAGAGTGGAGGGAGTTGTATGGGGCTGGAGAGAGCTGGAAGAGGCTGATGAGGGCTGTGTAGGGCTAGAGGGCAATTATAAGAGCTGTAGGCCATGGGTGACGGCAAAAGAGGAATTTCAGGAAGAAGGCTGGATTCTGTTTTGGGACCGGATGGTACTGAGAGCTAAAGAGGTTGGTGAAGTCTGTGGGGTAGTAGTGAGGGCTGTGGGGTATTGGTGAGGGCTGTGGAGTATTAGTGTGGACTGTGGGGTAGTGGTGAGGACTATGGAGTATTGGTGTGGACTGTGGGGTATTGGTGAGGGCTGTGGGGTAGTGGTGAGGGCTGTGGGGTTGTGGTGAGGGTCTTGGGGGTGGTGGTGAGGGTTGGGGGTAGTGGTGAGGTCTGTGGGGTAGTGGTGAGGATTGGGGGTTGTGGTGAGGGCTGTGGGTTACTGGTGAGGGCTGGGGGTAGGGGTGAGGGTAGTGGTGAGGGCCCTGGGATTAATGGTGGGAGCTGTGGGGATAATGGTCAGGGCTGTGGAGAAGTGGTGAGGACTGAAGCGTGGTCCCAGGCAGTCAGGGTGGGGAGTAGATAATCATCATCATTATCATTAGACATCATCCTTCTCCGTTGTGTTGCGGTAGTGCACCGGTGGGTCTGTGTAAGCTGCCTTCTTCTTCAGCTGCAACAATCACAGTCATTAGGTATTGTTAAGAGTAAAGGTTGCCTACAGTTCCTGGCTGACTAACGATGGCAGGTGTTACAGGAAATATTTTATGAGGTAGCAAAATGAAGCATACAGGCGAGACAATATGAGAAAGAATGATGTAACATTTTTTTAGGCAGCCCAATAAAGCACACAAATGAGGCAATATTAGAAAGAATTATTATATATTTTTTGAGGTAGCACAAGAAAGCACGCTAACGAAGCAATATGAGAAGGAAGGAGAGCCAATTATAACAATGGTATTTAATATTGTATGTTTTAGAATGAAGCATATAGAAGAAAGGAACGTAGGAAGGATGGACTCTCTCTCAGTCGTACCTCCAAGACATAGGAGCGGACGACCACCATGTTGAAGCAGGTAATGAGGACCAGCACAAGAAAAACTCCAAACGCGATTTTATTATTAGCGTAGATAACAGAGAGGAACAGCCACTGAGTGCAGTCTGTGAGGATTTCAGCCCCCCTCGCCCACAGCCAACCCCACAGCAGTCCTCGGTTGTTCTGTTGAGGTTAGATTCATTAATGCTCTCACCGTCGGGACAACTCTAGCATTCTAAATGCGCCTTGACTCGCTGCGCTCATCCAGGATGATGTACTATGAGGTAGTGTTTTAAATGTGTGTGTGTGTGTGTGTGTGTGTGTGTGTGTGTGTGTGTGTGAGAGAGAGAGAGAGAGAGAGAGAGAGAGAGAGAGAGAGAGAGAGAGAGAGACCGCTGAACTGTTGCAAAGAAGTCTATAAACTCATGGACCCAACCAGCCAAGCTTCACAGTGTCATGGTGTAAGAGTCTTTGAAAATTTCGTAACATCTCTCCCTTACCGACTGATTCAGCACATTACACCTCCATTCTTTTGGTTTTTGGCTTGCACGAAAATGGCTAAAAATACATCAAAGAGGGTTTTATGGTTTAATGTACAAAGAAGTATCTAAGGTAGAGGCGCCTCTGGCAGAGGAAAAGCCTTCGAGAGGGAGCATAGTCCGAAATGTTAGGGAAATAAAACACTTATGCACTGTAGCCTCTTTCCCTTCTCTCTTACCCAGCTTTTCTGTATATATGTGTAAAGTTCTTCCACATACAGGGTGGTCAGAAATATATGTGTTGCGGGGAGGCCTTGGTTAGCATTACCAGCATCTAACCTTCATTATTTTCTTGTTGCATTTCCCTTCTCTTATACGAATGTCTGCTGCATACGACCAGCAATTGCATGGTCGATTAGCAGTTTCATGAAGCGGCCGAAGAGTCTGCGCTCCTCACACCAGAAGAGTAAGGCCCGCATTCTCGTTGGGTAAGGAGGCTCCCTAGCGCCCATTAATATCCTCTTGTTGCTTCTTATATCTTTTTAATGTCAATATAGATTGCTTGAATAACACGTAAAAGTATAGTAACGGAGCAGAATCAGAAATAAACCGTAAGGAAGAGGTGTCGGTAAGCTTCCTGACTTCATGAGAATGCCTCCGTAAGTCGCCACCTCAACTCACAGTACACGGGAGCGCAATTTCAGTACCAGCCTGTATGTACAGGGAGAGAAACAACTATCTTCCCAGTTCCATCTGAAGAAAATTTACAACTGATGAAATACAATGAAAATCCATTTTCTAGTAGTCCGTGTTTCAGATGGTTCGACTTTTCCGCTATGTATTCGTCAGACTTTGGGAAGATCTTTGTTTCTGTCTCTCTCCAGTTCATCCAAAGAGTCACGTACCGTACGGACGCCGTGGATGAGAGCACAGGCCACACCGGCATGAAGGAGCAGTTGCATCATCATTGGCAGAAAGGAGCGCCATCCCTCCGCTGCAAAGTATAATAGCCCCAAATGTAAGCTGCTTCCTCACTTGATGTTCCTGTTCAGGGTCTAAAAAACTAAATCCACTGTTTCTGCGTCTATAGTCATTTTTAGCTTTGAATAATAAACATAAGGATACTAATGAAAGAATGTGAAAATCGTGTGGAAGATTGGGTATGCTAAGCTAACTTCATATTTACACCACCCCTTCCCAGCTCTTGACTGTACAAAGGTCTTATTTGTCCCGTGTGGAGTACAGATCTTAGGGGCCCCACCAACTTTTTTTTTTTTTTTTTTTTTTTAAAGCAGGATGAACTTAAAGACAATCTCTCATCAGTTCCCCCTTTCTTAGTATGCTCTCTTTAACCTGGCTTAGGGTTTAGTCCTTTTGCAGATTATTTCACGTAGCTCAGTGGCAGAGTAAGACAATGCTTTGACTCTACGTCCTTTCTGTAGCGCTTCTTCGTAACTGGCATTGCATTTTCGTTTTAATCCTCTTTCAGAACTGAGCATTCAAGATGGAGAGGTGGCAGTTTTAGGCCAAGTTAAAGAAGTATAGCAACCCTCAACCTCGGCCCCGTGCCCCGTGCCCTTCAACCTCCGCCCCGTGTCCCATGCCCTTCAGCCTCCGCCCTGTGCCTTCAACCTCCGCCCCGTGTCCTTTATCAGACGTGCGAGGCTCACGTTCCCTTATTTTTATCAGACCAAAAGATTACTGATATTTAAAAAAACCAGTGTTACCTGCCAAAATATATGCAGTAATTACCTTGCATACATTTTTTCGTGGACTCATTTCAATGAAAATGGGGGACTTTTTTTTAGAATTTGGTAATGAGTCAGCATGAATTCAAATCTTTTATTATTTCTGCTAAAAATCACACTCTCCCCCTCCCCCCCCCTCTGTTTTCCAAACTGCTGGATCAGGCCGTGATGAACACAAAATCAGTTCTCTCTCTCTCTCTCTCTCTCTCTCTCTCTCTCTCTCACACACACACACACACACACACACACACACACACACACACACACACACACACACACACACACACACACACACACACACACACACACACACACACACACACACACCTACCTGGTAGCCTGACTATAAGATCAGGGATGAATAAAGCCATCATCAGGACCAGGAAGGCACAGAACACCTGAGATAAAGGTGAAAAACAGGTCAAAGGTGATGATATGGGCCGGTGGAAGGCACATATTGATACAGAAAAGAAATCAGTAATAAATAAGTTAATGAACAGTAATATGAACAATAAATCCAAGAAATCCCTTCATGTCCATATAAAGAAGAAATAATATATATATATATATATATATATAAACAGTAATATGAACAATAAATAAAAAATCAGTAAAATAATTAACGGTAGTAAGAAAAATAAATCACTCCATACCGATACAAAGAAATAGGTAAAAATTGAAAATGAAAATAATATGGACAGTAATTCGCCCTAAGGTGATACAGAGACAAAAATAATTGATAAAGAAATGATAAACTAACATGGCCAATAAATCGCTAATGAAGAAGTGTTTAAAAGTCCCCCGAAAAGCCGCAAATACGGATTAAATGTTTCCAGGCAAGATTATCATGAAGCATATAATAAGAATGTAAATAAGAATATGAATAAGAATGTAAATAAGAATTTAAGATTGTAAATAATGTAAATAAGAATATAAATGAATGTAAATAAGATTGTAAATAAAATGAAAATGTATATCAGTGTAAATAAGAAACAAATAAGAATATAAACAAGAATATAAATAAGAATGTAAATTAGAATATAACAAGTGCTCGTGGGCCCTTCGGGCCCTCTCGCACTTGCTCCTGCGGAGGGCTCTCGCGCTGCGCACAAGCTTTCTCGTGCTTCCGCTCGTTTCCTCACGCTTCACGCGCGTTGCATTAATTTAAGGTAATCCGAGTTACGTTTATGTGCTGTTCTAGTCTATGGTTGTCACTACTGACCGTCAAGGCAACATTGAAGGGCTCATGATGGTCCGTTTATGTTAGGCTAACGTTGTCACTTGGATTTTTTGCAGCTAACCAATTGATCGTGTTATTTGCAGCTTCGGGAATGGAACCCAAGTTGTCCGCATGCAAGTCCGAGATATTAACTACTCAGCCACGGCAACCGACCGGATGCCGGGAGCGGCATTTTTTGGTCAAAATTTGATTGCTCATTAAATATAGTAAAAGTTTTTCAATCGTGATGGGACCAAGTTTTTTCACATCAGCGAATTTTTTGCGATTTTTGTGCCAATTTTGGTGCGATTTGAATGTGTAGTTTCGGCTGCCCAAAATACACACACACATGCACAGACACACAACTACAACTATAGTACATTTTGAAGAAAAATGTAAATAAGAATCGCCAGGAGAACCGAGGTGAACAGTGAACAATTATCGGAAGTGAGGGTGTTCAGGTGTCACACAGGATGTAACCTTGGCACGCCATCCCCCCCCCCCTCTCCTTCCAGACAAGTGATTTGAACATGAAGTCTACAAGCTTAATAAACTGATCGTAAGCTAACCCCGTCTATCATCCTAACGACCTAATCTAGCCTATCCAAATATTCTAAGCCATCATGACCCTACCGTACGGCGTAAGACGCATGACTCTCAGGCCAAAGTGATTATGAGTACTTGCAGCCTTGGAGTTTACTTAACGGAATGAGTGAACAGTGAAGATGTGATCCATTCCTGGAGTCTGGGTCACACACACACACACACACACACACACACACACACACACACACACACACACGGAATGAGTGAACAGCGAAGATGTGATCCATTCCTGGAGTCTGGGTCACACACACACACACACACACACACACACACACACACACACACACACAGTGTTGTAGGTCTCAAGACCGGTCTCGAGACCACTTTGATGTGGTCTTGGTCTTGATCTTGGTCTCGAAGCTACTGGTCTCGGAATTTTGGCTCGAGACCAGGTCGAGACCAGCATTACAAAGTGCCTTGCGGCGTGGAGAAGGTTGGAATTTATGATCATACACGGAGAAAAATCATGGCTGATTTGATTCACGGCGCGCCATACAGCGTTGAACTGTCTGTAGATATTGCCTGGCTAGCGTTACGGTGATGATGCATGAGCTGAGCCCCGCGAGCGCCGATAGAGTGCGTGCGAGTTGAGAGAGCATGCATGACGTGGCCATTCCCGCAGTGATAATCTCCGTTTGCACACACGCATGTTTGCAGCTCTGTTCCCCTCCGTGTACTTCATATACGTGTATGGTGTATGCAATCCCCGCACCCTTGGTACACGTACACCACAGGTTTAGATAGTTCGCTCGGAAAACGTAACCACAAAAATTTTTATTTTCCTATGTTTGTTTCTTCATGCCAGTGAAGCAATGAATGCAGAAATATTTTACCTAGATGTTCAGTTGTTCACATATATTAAATTTTGTAAATATAATTCCTCCCTTGCAGGGGCGTAGCCAGGATTTTGGAGTGATGGGGGCCAAGTCAGACATCAGTTGCTTCCAACCTTGCGAGTTATGACCCTTCAGAACTCCCAAATGGCTATCACGGAGCCCTGCAGTGACTTCTGTGACTTTTTAAAAGAAATTCGAATATTTTCTGGTGTTTCACAGCCACCATCATATTTCATACAACTTATTCACCTATGAGCGGGGGACGATGGCCATGTGGCCCAGCGGCGTTTCTAGCCCCACTAAAGTGGGGAGGTCACCTGGGGGACCGATAAATCATCTGTAGTAGCAAGAAGGGCAGTGAGCCGACTCGAATGAGGAGCCCTTTCAAGAGGGAAAGTTAATGAAAACTGTTCTCTTAAACAAAAAGTGGGCATAACCGTAAGAAGTATTTGGAGCACTTATGGAAGTAAAATATATTTTTTATATCTATGAATAGTTTTTGTTTGCCACCTCTGTATCCCGAAACCTCTTCGGTCTCTTGTGTAATTATCCTGAAAAATAGGTAGTCCCCCTCGACTTTTCACGAGAAACGAAAGATGAATATGTTGTGTATGGAACGTTTGGGCACGGGTAAAGCTCGGAGAGCTTTCGCATGAGGAAGATACAGTTATCCATGAGTACAATGGCACTGACAAAGTATGCAGCACGATACATTATAACTTAAAAACCGTACTATCAAAAATTTAAAAACTTAAGAAACTTTCAAAAGCCGTATCATCGGTGTCCAGGGCCGTAGAGAGCTATGACCCCGCCCTGGGGTGCCTGAAAAACGTTTGACACGGGCCAGAAAAAGAAGCAAAATTGTCACAGTCCTGTCCTGGTGTGGGCCCTGGTCCCTCCATACTCTTGAGTTTTGACCCCGGGAATTATGCCCATTGCCCTCTTCTCTCTTTCATTCAACTCATGTGCGATAATCAACATAAATTCGTTTAAAAGGTGTTGAGTATCTCATCGATACATAATCTGCAACTGATGACTGGGGTATTAGTGCACTCACTCGTGGGGCGGAGATGCCCTTGAAAACTGACCAGCAATGCAGCACGTGGAGGCTGCAGCTACTTTTCATTCATTTAGCAGACACATAAACTTGGTCTTGGTCTTGGTCTTGGTCTTGGTCTTGGTCTCGAGGTGCCTGGTCTTGACTACAACACACACACACACACACACACACACACACACATATATATATATATATATATATATATATATATATATATATATATATAATTCAGCATTTTATGACTAAAGTTAAAAAGTTAAAAAAAAAAAAATGATACAGGAAATACTGTAGGTTCTCTCAAGGTTATCCTGATAATCACTAGAAGGAATATGTTTTGCCACCAGACAACCATGGTTTATGTCCACCGCCAGGATAAAGGAACAGCACCAAAAACATCACTTACTATCTCGAAAGAGGCGATGACGAGGACACCAGATCGCAAGGAGCAGCAGAGGCAGCGAGTGAGCAGACATTTGGGCTGACCACCGCTGCCCTCACACCCACACCAGCCCAGCACAACATCGCCACACCAGCCCGCCATCCAGATTCCACACCACACCACACCACACCACACAAGGCCCTTCCTACAGCCGGCGGCAGAGGCAGAGGCGATGAGACATCCGGTGTTCATAGAGGGAAATGTTTTAGAAGTCGTAGTCCTCGTGGCATGGGAGACTTATGCCACCTCATCCTGAACACCACACCAGCTCACCAAAACGTACACACCACACCACACCAGCTCACCAAAACGTACACACCACACCACACCACAACACACGACACCGCCATGCAACTCCACACCACACCACCATGGAACACCACACCACACCACACCACACCACACCACACCACACCACACCACACCACACCACCATGCAACACCACACCACACCACACCACCATGCAACACCACACCACACCACACCACACCACACCACAATGCCACAGCACGCCACACACCACACCAAGCCACACACCACACCATACCACACCACATCACACCACACCACACCGCACGACACCACAATGCCACACTACACCATGCACTTCATTTATGGCTAGACAACATCAGGGTTAGGGACACTTGATCAAACACTAAACCTTCCCTGTAGAATGCCATTGACTAATATAATAATTTCATTTGACACGTTCTCATGTAGCAGGATACAGAACAGTTAGGCGGCGAATAACTCCCCAGATATAATAGACACTAACTCAAGGAACGTAAATGGATCTGCGTGGTCCATTCTCACTTGTTCACAAATCGTAACTAATTTGATGGACTTAAACTGGTTAATTAACTAAAAAAAATGTGACACGTTCTAACACTTACCATCTCTTATGAGCTGAGGTTGGTGTGTTAGTTTGTTTCTGACAGCAGAAATATTAGGCTAGCACTAACGAACACTAACACCAACACTCATCTCCCGTAGAGACTGATGTGTTAGCTTCCTTTTTACAGCAGCGACAGTAACACTAAAAAACACGAACAAGCACTAACACTAACCTTCACTGATGAGCAGCAGAGATTGATAAGTTAGTTGTCTTTGACAGCACCAACATTAACAAACGCTGCCACGAACACACACCATTCCATTGGAGTGGCAAAGGTTGGTGCGTTAGTGTGCCTCTGACAGCAGCAACACTAACACTCTAAAACACCAACGCAAACAAACACTGACAAACACAAACGCTAACAAGCACAAACTCTAACAAGCACAAACACTGACAGACACTAACACTAACCTTCCCTGATGAGCGGCAGAGGCTGACGTGTTCTGTTGCCTTTGATACACGCGGCACTACCGCCAGCACGCACCCCACAACCCCCACACCACGCTCAGTTGCTGAATGTCGTGCGTACAGTCTGGGACAAAAGTCCATCCGTTATTTCACCTCTTACTTTTCACTTTACGAACTTTTCAGATACGAACAAGAAGCCTCGGACCAGGACTGACCAAAATGTGACGACTAAGGACGGAACAAGGTACATAATGCGGATGGCTACATGGAATGTAAGGGGTGCAAATGATGAGGTGATAGAAAGAGAGATTGTCCAGGTGCTTGAGGGTGCGAAAGTGGATGTATGTGGATTAACAGAAACTAAATGGTAGGGTGAGAGTGTGAGAGAATGGGAGTATGAATGGGGTATATGTGGGGGAATAGGTGAGAATGAGAGGGCAAAAGGAGTGTGTATTGTTGTGAGCAACAGATGGAAGGAGAATCTGAGAGAGTATGGATCAGTTGGCTCAAGGATTGTGTGGGTGAGATTGAAAGTTGGAATATAAATGTGGGCGATTGTGTACGTGTATGTGCCAACGCAAGATCGTGCAAGTTGAGTGAGAGAAGTGTTCTGGACATATGTGGAAACGTGCATGGAAAAGTGTGAAAGGAATGAGAAATTGTTTTTGATTGGAGATATGAATGGAAAAGTAGGGAATGTGAAGGTGGATGAAGTAGTTGGTGAGTGGGGTGTGCCTGCAGAGATGGATGAGAATGGCAGTGCTTTAGTGGACATTTCTGCCGGGACAGGGTTGGTGATTGCCAGTACCCTCTTCCGACACAAAATGATCCATAGGTATACGTGGAGGGTGATGAGAAGGGTGGGTGGTGAACTGAATGAGCGGAAGGCAATGACTGATTATGTATGTGTGGATGAAAGGATGAGAAGGAGTGTAATGGATGCAAGAGTATATAGAGGATTGGGGAGTGGACTTTCTGACCATCATTTAGTAGTGGTTAGAATGAAGGTCCAAAGTAAATGGAGGAATAGAAGGAAGGAGAGAGAAAAAAAAATAGTTCATACAAGGAGAGTGGAAAGGTTATAAGAGGATGGAAAAAAGGCAGAGTATAAGAGAGAAGTGGAGGAGCGATTGGGTAAATATGGATTGGAGCAGATGGGGGACATGAAAGGTGTGTGCAAGATATTCACAGAAAAACTCTGTGCAGCGTGTGAGGTAGTGTGTGGGGTGAAGAGAAGACGAAAGGGGGTGCAGGGAACAGCATGGAGGAATGACGAGGTGAGGGAGGCTGTGACACAAAAGAAGAAAACATATAGTGAGTGGATGAGAAACATGGGCGTGGAAAAAGTTGAGAGAGGGAAGAGAGAGTTATATGTAGAGAGGAAGAGAGAGGTGAAAAGATTAGTAAAAGAGAGTAATAAGAGAGTGGATGAGGAATTTGGAAGGAACTTGAGTGTTAAGTGCAGGGAATGTAAGAAAATGTTCTGGAAGGAGGTAAAGAGAGTTAGGGTGACAAACAAGTTAGTCAGGGAAAGATAAAAATGGTAGATTACTAGTGGAGAAGGGAGAAAACATGAGTAGATGGAGAGAACATTTAAAGGAATTGTTGAACATAGAGAATAAAAGTAATGCAAGTATAAGAGGCTGGGAGAAGGAAAGATGTGATAAGAGAGGAAGAAATCAGTAGGATGGAAGTTGTGGAAGCAATGAAGAAAGTTAAAATGGGGAAAGCCCCAGGAATTGATAGAGTGTGTGGTGAAATGCTTAAGCATGGGGGAGAGATAGTACTCGTAGTAGAATGGATGTGGAAGATGTGCAGATTGGCCTGGGAGGAAGGTAGAGTCCCGGAGGATTGGAAGTCAGGTATAATTATTCCCCTGTACTAAGGAAAAGGGGAAAAAGAAGTGTGTGGCAATCATAGGGGCATTTGTCTTCTTAGTGTAATAAGAAAAGTATACGGTAGGACACTTATTGACAGAGTTAGGGAAATAACTGAGAAATTAGCTGGAGAAGTACAGAGAGGTTTTAGGAAGGGAAGAGGTTGTATAGATCAGATAATAATTCTTAGATCTTCAGTGGAAAAGTTTCTAGAGAAGGGGAAGAAGTTGAATGCGGCCTTCATGGATTTCGAGAAAGCCTCTGACAGGGTGGATAGACAAGGATTGTGGAAAGTATTAAGAATATATGGAGTAGATGGGAAGTTGTTGAAGGCCGTGAAGAGTATGTACGAGGGTGTTAAGGCTGCAGTCCGTGTGGATAGTGAACTGAGTGAATTTTTCTATTTGAAGGTTGGATTGAAACAAGGATGTGTTATGTTTTCATGGTTGTTCAATCTGTATATTGATGGGGTTATAAAAGAGATACAAGGTAGGGCAGTGGATGTTGGAGCGGCCTTAGTGAGAGAGGGCAGTGTTTGGAAACTCCCTGTACTGTTGTTTGCAGATGATACTGTGTTGCTGAGTGAGGACGAAGTTGAGCTGCAAGGCTTGGTGGATGAGTTTGGGAGAGTGTGTAAGAAACGGAATCTGAAGGTGAATGTAGGGAAGAGTAAAGTTATGGTCTTCGAGAGAAGTGAAGTCAGTGAATGTACAGTGAGGTTGGATGAGGAGGAAATGGAAAATGTGAGTGCGTTTAAGTACTTGGGTAGTGTGATGAGTAAGGATGAAAGTTTGGAAGGTGAAGTGCTTGAAAGAGTACAACAAGGAAGAAAGGTTGCTGGTTCCTTGAAAGCAGTGATAAGAAACAGGGAAGTGAGCATGGAAGTGAAAAAGTTACTACATGACAGTACTGTGATACCAATCTAACGTATGGAAGTGAAGCTTGGACCTTGTTGGTGGGACAGAAATCAAGAGTGAGAGCAGTGGAAATGAGTTATTTGAGAGGAACATATGGTCACATACAGAGACAGACTGACAAATGAGGAAGTGAAGGGGCGTTGTGATGTGGATGTGGATGTGATAGGAAGTGTTAGAAGAAATACACTGAGGTGGTTTGCCATGTCATGTGGAGAGAATGGAGAGCAAGAAACTGACCAGGAGAGTGTATGTGAGTGAGGGGGAGTGGAGAAGAGGGCGGGGGAGGCCAAGGATGAGATGGAGGGATGGAGTGGAAAGGTAAGTGAGAGAGGAGGGGGGGTGAGCTGGGAGTAGGGCAATGAAATGGTGGGGGACCGGGCTACATGGAGGCGATTTGTTTGTGGCCACTCTTTTGCGGAATTGAGGCGTCTGGCAATAGATAGATAGAGATAGACTTTTCACTTTCCTCTGCTTCTAATATATCCAGGCTGTTACGAGTTTGGTGTGTTTCTCTGCCGACAAAGGAGGCTGTGAGGATTGGCTCCCATACACTGCAATAAGCTCTGGAAACAGATAAGAGATCCCATCTTCATGTGACCGATCAGGTAATCAATGAAAGCCTTACAAAACTCCTTAAACTGTAAACTGATAAAAGTACCAGAACGCATACATGATCCAACAACACCAGCGCTCATGTCTAAATTGCCTTCGAGGTATGCTGTTTCATAGCATCGGATCCGATCTTTCCCGCCTCATTTTAATTGTCAGCGTCCTTGATGAAATAAAAAACTGGAAGGTAACTTTCACCACCAGAGTATTTTGGACGCCTCTTTTCGTCTGAGACTAATGTTTGAACTGGGTCAGCTTCTTTTCACTCTCCTCTGCTGGCTGATATTCCCAAGTTGTTAAGAGCTTGGCATTTTTTTTAGCCCATTGATAAAAAAAAGTCTTTTATTATGTTACCTCTGCTGCTATTCACTTCCCTCTGCTTGGTAGTAATCTCCGAACTGTTACAAGTTTGGTGTATTTCCCTGTCCATATTTCACCTCACTTACTTATTTCACTTAATATTTTACCTCTGCTACTCTTCGCTTTTCTCCATTGGGTAATATTGTCAAGTTACTAGGCTCTCCAATCAGACTGAGCCGGTGCTCGTTTATGTCCAAGGCGTGTCTGGGGTTTATTGCTCACGAAATGCCACTAAGGTATGGGTGAGGCTGGTCACTTTCATCT
Organism: Coenobita brevimanus; assembly: GCF_032717465.1. Lineage (NCBI taxonomy): Eukaryota > Metazoa > Arthropoda > Malacostraca > Decapoda > Coenobitidae > Coenobita > Coenobita brevimanus. The sequence continues at coordinate 24,860,579 of NC_137064.1, read as the reverse complement.
TAAATGTCAGGACCAACTTGCCTAGCCCCGGGTTCCTACGCTTCTCATGGGGCGACGTAGGATTGGATGATGTTTGTATGAATGTACTACAGGTCTGATTTGTTTCTTTCCCTATAGATACAGAAGTTAGCCTGATATTTCACCTCTTGCTTTTCCCAAGCTGTTAGACTGGTCTGTTTCTCTACCCATAGATAGTTCTCTTTCATGTGATGCGTCAGGAATAAAATGACAGACAGACTTGGTCTAGTACTTGACCCTGGGATAGGTCACTACCCCCGAGAAATAGGCCCTGAAGCCTTTGCCCAGAGTCGGACACGTAAAAAAAATAAATAAATAAATAAAAAATAATTGTGAAATACAGTGGAATTGTAGGCCAACATTTGCCCCAGGCTGTGCAGTACTCAATGGTGGTGGTGATAGTGATGATGAAAATAATGATGGTGATGGTGAGAATGTGACCCTAATAATAATAATAATGATGATGATGATGATGGCTCTTTTAAGTACCAGGACTTGATGCTCAGCGGCGGCAACTTCTGTACAGTTGTCAGTGGAGCGTTTTATCTCCATCGACCCCCTTCTCGCTGGTTGAGTAGAATCCATTGCACTTCTCCCTTAATACTTTATTTCTAAGTAATCACGTGGAAGGGTCAGCTTAAAACACTTGGTATTTGATGCAGACTAAACTTTGTCGGCGGGTTCAGGTTAAAACAAGGGTAAAGGATTCTGAAGACAGTCAGCGAGAGTTTAACGTTACAGCGAAAGGTCAAAGGTCAAGGTGGTTACAGGGAAAGGTCATAGGTTCAGGTGGTTACAGGAAAAGGTCAAAGGTCCAGGTGGTTACATTGACAGGTCAAAGGTCAAGGTGGTTACAGGAAAGGGTCAAAGGTCCAGGTGGTTACAGGGAAAGGTCAAAGGTCAAGGTGGTTGCAGGGACAGGTCAAAGGTCAAGGTGGTTACAGGGACAGGTCAAAGGTCAAGGTGGTTACAGGAAAAGGTCAAAGGTCAAGGTGGTTACAGGGAAAGGTCAAAGGTCAAGGTGGTTGCAGGGACAGGTCAAAGGTCCAGGTGGTTACAGGGAAGGGTCAAAGGTCAAGGTGGTTGCCGGGAAGGGTCAGAGGTCAAGGTGGTTGCAAGGAAAGGCCAAAGGTCAAGGCGATTGCAGGGAAAGGCCAAAGGTCAAGGTGGTTAATGGGAAGGGTCAAAGGTCAAGGTCAAGGTCAAGGTCAAGCATGTAGGTTGAAGGTCAAGGTGGTTACAGAGATAGGTCAGAGGTCAAGGTCACAAAGCAAAGCCAACTCGAAAGAGTCTTGATGTAATTTGAAGCAAAGCTGACAAGAATTAAAGGTTAGGCAAGAATGAAATAACTCAGTTTGGAAAGTAATCAGTCGAAGGTCAAGGTCACAGGCCAAAGTCAAATATTCGGTCCATAGACCAGTTGAGCGCAGATGTTGCCCTGTGTGTGTGTGTGTGTGTGTGTGTGTGTGTGTGTGTGTGTGTGTGTACCTAGTGACATTCTAGCACGGGATCTTTTGCTGCAGCAAGTATCAGGCTTTAAGTATTAGCTGGTTAGTGTCTTTTAGGTGCTGGAGAGGGACGCATTCATGTGGTGGCACTGATACAACAGTCTTGCTCTGCTGCCCGGTCTCACAAATGTCCCTCATCTCCCTCCCCATCCCCCAGAAGAGGACGGTGGCCTGCAGGAGGGCAACTGTAGCCTGCAGTCTTCTGGGTTCACGTTTCAGATGAACTTGGGGCTACAGAATCTACTGCTATTAATGTCAGTTTGGCGGGAGATTTTATCAGCAATACAGTGTGCGATATTATAGAGATTATTATACTATTTCTAGTGATATCATGTTTTATGTACCTAGCGACAATATAGCGCTGTTTGGTTTAGCAGCTCGAGCGGCAGGTGCTGAGGCAACACAGCGAGCGATCAGTGACTTTTTGACGGGAGCAGAGGGAGGTGTTGTCGCGTTCGTGCTCCCTCTGTAATAGCTGAGCATGTATTAGTGACCCGTATCATATGTAATTCATGCTCACGTCCTTGTTTATAGACGAGGTGTATAGTGGCGATGATGAAGTGTTGCGCAGGAAGGAATAAGTTGGATGTTTGTTGAAAAGGAAAATAATAAAAACAGTTGTACTGCGTCGCCGCCTGCACAGCTACACCCGCAGGTCCTCCTTTGGCCGGACCCTCGAGCCGGGAATTTCGACGCTGGAGCCCTGAGGTGAGATTCTCCACTGTATTGACGATTTTTTCCCTTTCGTAACTTAGGATCGTAACTACAACCTTTCCAAGACTTGTTGTTGTGGCCTGGGTCCCTCTGACACGTGAACCTGGTGGACTGCAGGCTGAAGTTGCCCTTTTGTAGCCCACCATCCTCCTTTCCTGGGATAGGAAGAAGGTAAGGGACAGGTGGATAACCAAGCAGCAGAACCGCCCAGTTATATCGGTGCCACCACCTGTAAGGAGTCCCTCTTTAGCACCAGCCATGTAATGATGACAATTTCTAACCGTGTCATTACAAAACTCTCTCCAGAGTTAACAAAAATACATTAAAAAATATAACAATCGGTTTATTTTTACCTGACAGAGATCCATAGCCCCTTTTTATATTGGTTGATGGCCGTGTGTAGTCACTAGGAGTTAAATTTGACTAGTATTCAAGGAGACTCATCCCTTCGTCATAACTAAGGCTTATCAAAATACACAGAATCACGGCTTTGTATTGAGATTGACCCAATTCCGTCAGATGAAGGTAAATTGGCTACAGTTTCAGCGGTGATTCCCATTCCATATTATCGTCCATTTTGGCCATTATGAGAAGTGAATAATATATAGGATAACAGCTGTATTTATTTTATGTATATCCCTTGTGGATTAGGTAAGATACTAGTCACGGGGAAGTGCACTAAGGCTGGTAGCATTCAGTGTACCGCTAGGCCATCATCATCATCATCATCATCACATCATCATCATCATCATCACATCATCATCATCATCATCATCATCAGTCAGCCTGTGTTAGTTTACCGTTGTCATCATAAGCATGTGTCAGTCCATCATCATCATCATCATCATCATCATCACTGTAATCTTTTGTAAGGGTAAGGTTGCAATACATGATGACGGTGCATTTTCTTCCACCTGTACCCGCCTGACCCCTCCCTCCTTCCGCCCAGGGATACAAAGATGCCACCTGTATCCACCAGTCCTGTAGGTACATTACATAAGCATCATACAGACAGTGGGTTGGGGAACACGTTGGTGATGATGATGATGGATGATTATGATGATGATGATGTCCTGATAATGATAATAATGACGATGACGATTATAATGATGATGGACTCAGAATTAAAATGATGTTGGTAGACTAACACAGGTTGATAATGATGGTGATGTGATGATGATGATGATGATGATAATGATGATAGACTAACACAAGTTGATGATGATGATGATGATGTGTAAGCCATGTTGTACTCTTTATGCTGTTGTTGTTAGCTGAGCATGTCCTGCCTCATCATCCAGCGTCACGTGGCGGTACGGTATTTTGAGTGGCTGTAGACATTTTGTGATGCTTTCTTCATAGTGATTTATTTTCCGTCCTGCAACTCATTTTTTGATGATGATACGAAGCTGAACGGAGGGTTGACGTGCAATATGCAAAAGTAAATCACTAGGGAAGAGGTGTTACGAGGTCCCCAACCTTTCTTACAATTTTGCTGAAGTGTTTAAATGGGAAATATTCTTACATCACAAACATGAGAATTAAATGGGGGTATTCTAACTTCACAGACATACAGTAGTGTTAAATAGGGATATTCTAACTTCCCAAACATTCAAGGATGGGGATACTCTACTGTAACTTCACAAACATACGTGGGTTAAATATTCTAACTTCACAAACATTAAGGGTTAAATATTCTAACTTCACAAACATAAAGGGTTAAATATTCTAACTTCACAAACATAAAGGGTTAAATATTCTAACTTCACAAACATAAAGGGTTAAATATTCTAACTTCACAAACATAAAGGGTTAAATATTCTAACCACAAACATTAAGGGTTAAATATTCTAACTTCACAAACATAAAGGGTTAAATATTCCAACTTCACAAACATACAGGGTTAAATATTCTAACTTCACAAACATACAGGGTTAGAGGGAGATATTTTAACATCACGAAGATACAGGGTACAAACGTCCCCGCAGGGATGGAACCGCCCTGGCTGGAGAGGTGCTGCGGGAGGGCTGATGACGGGCGCCCCAGGTGTCTGCTAACGAGGTGCTGTTGCTGCACATTACGCACAGGTGTCATCGTCATAGCGTCCTTCGAGTTAGTAAGTGACTGGGTTTCTGTTGTTAGGATGCTGTGGGCCAGTTGCTGTTTTAATTTCTGTTGACTGTGTGTTTTCATTTCTCCTACTTTGTGCTTCAGTTTCCTCCGCTTGGTGCTTTGATTTCCTCTGCTTTGTGTTTTAATTTCCTCTGCTTGGTGCTTTAATTTTTCCTACTTTGTGCTTTAATGTTTCCTACTTTGTGCTTTAATTTCCTCTGCTTTGTATTTTAATTTCCTCCGCTTGGTGCTTTAATTTCCTCCGCTTGGTGCTTTAATTTCCTCTGCTTGGTGCTTTAATTTTTCCTACTTTGTGCTTTAATGTTTCCTACTTTGTGCTTTAATTTCCTCTGCTTGGTGCTTTAATTTCTCTTACTTGGATACTGTACGTCCCTCTGAGCTTAAAATTCCTCTGCTTGGTGCTCAGATTTCTCCTACTTTGTGCTTTAATTTCCTCTGCTTGGTGCTTAATTTCTCTTGCTTGGTGCTTTAATTTCTCCTTCTTGTGCGTAAATTTCTCTTGATATGAAACTTGGGTTGATTGATTGTTTATTGTCTCTTGCTACACTCCACACAGCTGTCATGAGAGAGAGAGAGAGAGAGAGAGAGAGAGAGAGAGAGAGCAAATAAATTATAGAACGATATAGCCTGGAGAGAGAGAGAGAGAGAGAGAGAGAGAGAGTCATGTGTTTATCATCCCACGTAACTTCCGCTGGATCGAGTTAGTATGCGTGACTTTCCAATCTCTGTGTACAAGAAAGAAAACAACAACATTTGATTACTAGTAGAGGTAATTATGGGCTTATTAGTGGTTATAATTGCTTCTTGTAAAACAAAAACAAAAAAAGCTATGTAGAGTTTTGTATTTTTAAAGGCGCTGTTTACAGAAATAAAACTACGAGCTGAGTTTGGCTAGAAGTTTGTCAGGCATTTACATCCAGAAGAAATTTAAACTGAGTAGAAGTATGTATTTTTCAACCCATGTTACCCCCCCCCAAAAAAAAAAAAAAAAAAAAAATGATTAGTTGTGTGTTTTTCCACCCCCTGTTTATAAGGAAAAAAGTGGTTGATTTTTTTTCTTATGAACTGGGTAAGGTTGATTTTTTACTTATGAACTGGGTAAGGTTGATTTTTTAAAACCCTTTTGCAAGAAAAAAAAAAATCTATGACAGCTGAGTAGATTTTTGTTTTGATGTGTTTATTTCGTGTATGCCAATAAAACAACAACAAGAGCAGCAGCAAAATCCACTCCTATTTTGCCCCATACAAACAGCAGTGTAGGGGACCGGGGCTAGGCTACTCATTCCCGATATTTAAGGCAACGGTGACCAGCTTCACTTGCCCCTGAGTGGCATTACGCTAGCAAGAAACCCCAACCTGGTCTTCGGTTTCTTCTTCCTTGCGTAAATATAAAAACACCCTACAGTGCAACCCATACAGACTCCATCCGGCTTGTGCTCCTTAATCCACCAACTACCAGGCGGTATTTGGTTGTATGGTTACCACCCAGCGTATGGAATTATTTTGTGGGTTACAGGAAATTATTTCGCCAGCCACAGTGTAGAGTCACCAGGAGAGAGAGAGAGAGAATGTGTGTGTGTGTGTGTGTGTGTGTGTGTGTGTGTGTGTTTAGGTTAAGTTCTTTTCCTTGTTAATTTCAAGTATTTTTGTTTAAGGTATTGGGGGTCTTTGTTTTTCAGATCTTTCTTACTTTTCTTCTTTAGTTTTCCGTGTTTTGTTTTTTTGTTTTTTTATTCTTGTTGCCTGTCTCCTTGTTATTATTAATTTTTTCAAGTATGTTTCCCTGGTCATTCGTTTGTATTTTTCATGTATTTTTGGTAATTTTTCAGTTTTTTTTTTTTCAGACCTTTTCTTTGTTTTTTCGGACCTTTTGTTTGTGTTTGTTTTTCAGATCTTTTGTTTGTTTGCAGGTCTTTTGTTTGTTGATGACTTTATTGTTTGGGATGGCGGCGTGGGCACTTATGGGAGGAGGTACGTGGGTTGTGTCATTTGTTGAATATTAGCACACAGACAGACAGACAGACAGACAGACAGACACACACACACACACACACACACACACACACACACACACACACACACACACACACACACACACACCTCGAACCAGTACTCACAAAATTCACTTTTTAATTATTTGTCACACATTTACCATCACAGTGTCTCTCTCTCACTCTTGTCATGTTCTCTCATTCTGCCACACAGGTCACTCCATAAAACTCACTCACTCTCCCACAATTACGCTCCTCTCACTATAATTTCAGGATATTTATTTGTTTGGAAAATAAGGATGTGCTGGAATGTGTTTGAAGTACCTGGCGATAGTTAGGTTGCATGAAGAGAACGGAGAACGTGAGAATGACTAGGAGAGGTTGAGAGGGAGTGTGGGATGGGAGGAACGAGAATAAGGTGGAGGGACGGACTGGAGAGGTATATTATGAAAGAGATTACTAGGAATTAGAGAAAGGGCAGCCTGATGACGAAGGACAGGGTGACATGGAGGCTATTTGTTTGGTACCGTCCCATCCAGGACTGTTATGATATTCACAGTTGTGGTATGCTGGTTATTATATACTTTCAGATCAAGAAACCAGCAACTAGTAGTAGTAGTAGTAGTAATAATAATAGTAGTAGTAGTAGTAGTTGTTGTTGTAGCATATTATTATTATTATTATAATTATTATTATTATTATTATTGTTGTCTGCAGGAGGGCTAGGGCGCCTGTCGTTCGTTGGTATGACGCTGCAGACCGTCATCCACTTCGTCGTGGCCTGCGTCCTCATCCACGGTGTCAGAAAGGTCAGTAGACAAGACTATCAGCCCCTACACACACACACACACACACACACACACACACACACTTGAGCAAATAACTAATATGGCGAGAATTGTCGGGCCCAGCTGGAGTACATCAGAGTTACGTTACTTCCCTGTTAAGTTAGGAGAGAAATATCTGACTCAGGAGGGAGTACGTCAGAGTTACGTCACTTCCTTGTTTAGTTAGGAGTGAAATATCGGGCTTTGGAGGGAGTACGTCATAGTTACGTCACTTCCTTGTTTAGTTAGGAGAGAAATATCGGGCTCTGGAGGGAGTACGTCAGAGTTACGTCACTTCCTTGTTAAGTTAGGTCAGTTGTTTGTTTTTACTATTTTAAAATTAGATCACCCCAGAACATTCATACTCAGAGATTTCGTTCGACTCTGATAGTGAGGAATTTAATTAAGGACATTTTTAACCCTACCAGTTCAAATGGTGTGTCGTAAACGTAGCAGAATCGTCTGAAAATAGCAAGAATTAAATACAAAACACATCATTGGACTGAAGAGATTAAGTTTAGGAGAATGGAAGGATTATACCTCCACCTCTATGCAAACCTTCCATGACGTAAACAAGTAACTGATTTGGTGATTAATATATTCAGTAGACTTTACGAGAAATGCCAGTTTCAGTAGAGTCAGGGCAGCGAAATGGCAGGGGGCAGGACGACATGGAGGCGAATTGTTTGTGGCCACCCCTTCTGGGATATTGGCATCCGACTATAGATAGATAGTAGTTGCATCGTTTCACAGTTAGTTAGGTCCTTTTAAGATGAGTTTTTCATAGATGGAATTCCTCCCATAGAAAAGTTAGATTTATACTTATCAGCTGCACGAGGCTCATCTGTTTGTCTCCCTTCCCCCCCCCCTACAGAAAAACCACGTCATCAATTTGCCTTGTCCCCCACAGAACCACCGACGTCATCAATTTTCCTTGTCCCCCACAGAACAACCGACGTCATCAATTTTCCTTGCCCCGCCCACAGAACAACCGACGTCATCAATTTTCCTTGTCCTCCACAGAATAACCGACGTCTACAGTTTTCCTCTTCCTTGCCGCCCACAGAACAACCGACGTCTCCTGTGGGCGTGGATATGGGCGAGGGGCGTGGAGCTGCTCACAGATGGCAGTAAGTTCCTGATCTTGTCCCTCATCTACATTAACCCAATCACCCCCGTCGTCGTCTTGCTCATCGCGGGCATCTCCATCTTCAACATATTTGTCGTCCGATCCTACGTCCTGGAGGTGAGGCTTCGGAGTGTGTAGTGAGGCTTCGTACTGAGGCTTAAGAGTGGGGAGTGAGGCTTCAGAGCAGGAAGTGAGGCTTTAGAGCAGGTAGTGAGGCTTCAGAGAGAATAGTGAGGCTTTAAGGTAGCTACTATGGTTTTGGAATGTCTACTGAGACTTAAAGCTTCAGAGCGACTGCTGGGGCTTTTGAGATTGGCTGTTGGGGCTTCAGAGTGTCCGTTGGGGCTTCAGAGCAGCTGTTGGGGCTTCAGAATGGCTTTTGAGGTTTAAAGAGGCTGTTGGGGCTTCAGAGTGGCTGTTGGGGCTTCAGGGTGGCTCTTTGGGTTTTAGACTGTGGCTTTAGGGGTTTCAGAGTGTGTCTTTGGGAGCTTCAGAGTGTCTTTGGGGCTTCAGAGTGACTGTTGGGGCTTCAGAATGGCTGTTGGGGCTTCAGAATGGCTGTTGGGGCTCCAGAGTGGCTGTTGGGGCTTCAGAGTGGCTGTTGGAGCTTCAGAGTGGCTGTTGCGGCATTAGAGACAAAAGAGGATTTTATTAGAGTTAGAGGCCATTACAAAGAAGGCTTGTTTATTAATAGTCTTTGAAGGGTGCATGTGTGTGTGTCTGTGTGTGTGTGTGTGTGAGAGAGAGAGAGAGAGAGAGAGGAGGTTGGTTGGTTGGTTGCAAAGATCATTATAGTATAGCCCTTACAACTTCCGGTGTCCAGGATAATGAAGTGGGCATTGCATGAAGGGGACCATATTGAAGAGAGAGTGCTGAGGCCAGACGATTTTATTCAGCTAAGAGTGAGTCATAGGAACTGGGGGAGTCAGTCGTGGTTTTTTTTTTTTTTTTTTTTTTTTACGTTAAGTCAGCTTAATAAAGTCGTCCGGAGGTAGCCAGGATAAAAAAAAAAAAAAGTTACTTGATGTACTGTAGAGTGAAATAAAGTAAGGAGAGAGAGAGAGAGAGAGAGAGAGAGAGAGAGAGAGAGAGATTATATACAGTAAATTTAGAGACAGGAAAGGGGGAGACAGAGCTGAGCAGACAGATATTTCCTGCTGTAGACACCACATAGATTTTGCCATAAACAGGTCCCCGTTGGCTGTTGCTATTTTTGACTCGTTTTTCCTACCTTTTTTTACGCCATTTTTATCTTATATTTGACGCTATTTTCCCTGGTATTTTTACACATTTTCCCTGCTATTTTTTCACCCTAATATCCCCTGCTGTTTTGATGCTGTTTTCCTGCTATTTTTTACACTATTTTTTCCTGCTATTTTTTACTGTTTTTCCCAGCTATTTTGTACCCTATTTTCCCTGCAATTTTTATCTTACTTTCCCTGCTGTTTTTTATGCTGTTTTCCTGCTATTTTTGACGTTATTTTCCCTGCAATTCTTGACGCCATTTTCCTTGCTTTTTTAAGCTATTTTACCCGCAATTTTTTGACGGTATTTACCTTGCTATTTTTAAAACTTGTTTACCCTGCTATTTTTATGCTAGTTTTTTGCTATTTTTGGTGCTTTTTTCTGCTAGTTTTGACACCATTTTCCGATTATTTTTGGACATCATTTTACCTGCTACTCTTTGGTGCTATATTCTCTGCTGTTTTTTTAGGCTACAGGTACTTTCTCTGCTATTATTTGATATTTTCCCTGCTATTTTTACGCATTATTCCCTGCTATTTTTACGCCATTTTCCCTGCTGCTTTTATGTTATTTTCCTTCTAGTTTACTCTCTTTTCCTGCAAATTTTACGTTATTTTTCACGCTATTTTTTAACTTTTGCCGTAAAGTCCACAGTCGCGTATATAAAAATTACCCATTAAAAGCTGTTTAGGTAGAAAATGGGACTTTTTTTTTTTTCTTGCCGTGGCCTTTACTGAGAAAAGAGAGAGAGAGAGAGAGAGGGAGAGAGGGAGAAAGAGAACGCCAAAATACGAGCCTTACAAGTTGGTCCATAAATAGCGCTCCACGAGAAACATCTGGCGGTAACTTTGGTGTTGCGGATGCGGCTCAGTCTGCTGGGGTGGGCGTGGGTGTGACATTGGGGATAAGGAATGAATAAGTGAAGGAAGATAGACACTTGTAACGCCGACTGAGCCGTCCTTGCAACACACGAGACGTCACCTGGCGAAGTGTAAGAGGAGCGTTATATGTGAACCACCCTATATAGCGAAGATAGATAGATAGATTGTATGTACAGTGCCTCAGCTGCAAAAAAAAAAAAAAAAATCAGCAGAAAATAGGACACCACTACAATCGCGGCGCGCAACTCTGAAGTTGTTATTATCGTGCCCTGGCAACCTACCATTCAAAAGTGCGTCTGATTTCGTTGAACATGCGACGCATGTGATTCGTGTATAATATTTCGTGTATAATAATATTCATGTATGATATATTCGTGCATAATAATAATATTCGTGCATATGATAGGAAATCGGACGCACTTTCGAATGGTAGGTTGCCAGGGTACGATAATGACAACCTCAAAGTCGTGCGCCGCGACTATAGTATAATTATGTATTTTTGTTTATTATTCATTTCTTTATTTATCTGCAGTTAAAGGCGAGAGCTGATCTTTCGGAATCTCCAGTGCATTACAACCCAGTGAAGGAGGAAGTTCATGCTTAATGCTGGTGCTACTGCCCTCACTCACCCCTGCCTCCTCCACCGCTGCCCTCCTCACCCTTCCCCTACCGCTTCCGTCCCCCATCACCTTTTTCCTCCATTTCTCTGCCCCATCTCTCCCGTCCTCCTTTCACTCCTGCCCTTCACCCCTGTTCCCCTTACATTTGCTCTTTTCACCCCTGCCCCTCCCCTCACACCTTCACCCCCTCCCCTCACACCTTCACCCCCTCCCCCTGCCTTCCCCATTCGGTACAAAACTACTCACAATTCGGTAAAAAAAATACTCATAATTCGGTACTATGCTGCTCTACTTCTTCCACCGTAACTTGGCCCATCCATCCATTCATTCATCCATCCATCCATCCATCCATCTGTCTATTTGTCTATCTGTCTATCATCCACTCCTTTTATCAGGAGCGTAGGGTCCCGGGGCTAGGCTACTCGGTCCCAGCATTTAAGACAAGGGCGATTTTCATGAATTTTCAACTTATTTCCTGTAACTCAGTGGCAGAATAAGGCAATGCAACGGCCCCATGCCCCTCCCATTGCACTTCTTCGTGACCAGCAGGGTATTCTAGTTTCAACCCCTTTCAAGACGATGGTGTCAGGTAATTTTATTCTCGCCACCTCCAGACAATTTTGTTAACTTGTTTTGCCCACCCCCGGACGATTTCCTTCATCTTTCGAGAGACCATTTATAGTTAACGAGATCAGAAACCGTCTGCATTAACTCCTTCAAAACCTGATCTCTCTCGCAAGCCTGAATTTAATCGTATGAAGTTTGCTTGAGTAAAAGAAAGATGAAGTATATAATCGAACTGAAGGGGTTTATCTTGTTACAGCTCAGCATTCAGGATGGAGAGGCGGCAATTTTAGGTCAGTTTGAAGTGAACAGAGTATAGTGACCTGTGACTTGCCCCGTGGCCATATCCCTCACTGTACTCATTTCACACTAACTTGGCCTAAAGCTGTCGTCTTTCCACCTTGAATACCGAGTTATGACAAGGGATTTACACCAGAATACGATGCTAGTCAGGAAGAAGCGCTGTGGAGAGGATGTAGAGCCGCGGTATGCTCTTAGTCTGCCCCTAAGTAACTTGAAATGAGCTACATAAGTACGAAAATCTGGGCCAAGTTAAGGTGAAGGAATTATAATCAACCCTTTCACTACGATGACGCCTTTTTTCGTATATTGCTGCTTTTAGACGATTTTATTCAGCTCAGGATAGACCCTTTGAACTGGAGGGGTTAGATACAGCCTTCATTAACCCCTCCACCACTAAGGAAGACTCTCCTAAGCTGAATAAAATCATCTGGAAGGAATCCTAGGTCTGAGGAGTTTAACCAGCTCACTGCGATGATGTCTGTAGTGAATTCATGTATTCACCTGACGATTTTATTCAGCTGAGGAAAAAAAAAAATAGAACGGAAGAGGTCACCATGATGGCGTGTATGGTTTCTTCATGTTATCTGACGATTTTCTTCAGTTGAGAAAGAAAAAAATAGAACGGAGAGAGGTTAGGTAAGCCTTTAAAGAGGTAAATGCCTAAATCTGAAGTATAGACAAATCAATTAATAATTAATTAAATACGTTGGGAAATAAATACATTTTTTAAAAATTAAAAAACGTTCTTGTACTGAAGGGGTTAAGAATTACACCTACACCATACTTACAATCCCTCCACACTGCCCTTACAATCCCATCCCCACAGTACTTGCAGTCCTCCACTGTACTTACAATCCCACTCCTACAAGACTTACAATACCCCACAGTACTTACAAACCCACTCACACAATACTTACAGTCCCCCCATAGTGCTTCAGTCCTATCCCACTGTACTTACAATCCCACCCCTGTACTTACCATCCCTCTCCTACAAGACTTACAATACCCCACAGTACTTACAAGCCCACTTGTGCAATACTTACAATCCCGCTGTAGTATTTACAGTCGTACCCCCACTGTACTTACAATCCCCCAGTGCACTTACAATATCCCCACACTCCTTACAATCCGGCTTAAGCTGACGAGAGTACGTGTTATGAAGAAGATGAAATAGAAGGAGGAGGAGGAGAAGAAAGCGAAGAGGAAGGAGGAGAAGAAGAAAAGGAAGAAGAAAACATCACAGCACCTCTCCAGCTGACCAGTGCTTCGTTAGTGATTTAGCTGAGTTTGTATAATAAAGAATTGTTATTAGTGACGCGTTTTATTTTATATATTTCTCTCTATTTTTACTAATACCGTGGTTACCCTCTTGTTTTTTTTTTTTTTAAATCATAAGGTTGGTGTGTGTGTGTGTGTGTGTGTGTGTGTGTGTGTGTGTGTGTGTGTGTGTGCCCATGACAGTGCTTATATTCTTTCCACCTTAACTTGGCAAAGATTTTCACTCTTTTACACCTTTTTTTTTCACGTACCTCAGTGGCAGAAGAGGGCAATACTACTGCACTGCATTCTCTCCATAGCACTTCTTCGTGACTGGCATCGTATTGCAAGTGTTAGTCTATTGTTACCTTTTAGCATGTTAGATGGAGAGATGTCAATTTAGGCCAAGGTAAAATAAGAAGAGTGTAGTAAAACTGGGCCACGGATCATTCACTAGTTGCTTAAGAAAATCGTCTGAAGGTAGCAGACGGCGTCCTTAGGTAGGGATTAACACAGCTGAGTAAAATCATCAGACTTTAGCCGAAATATGCTAGAATTTTCCGGACCATGAGACAGTTAATGATGCCAGTATGAACACTCAGGCTCCTTCAATACACTCTCAGGTTAATAAATTCGTGTGGAATGCAGTGCTAGAGTTTTCCGGACCATGAGACAGTTAATGATGCCAGTATGAACACTCAGGTTCTATAATTCACTCTCAGGTTAATAAATTCGTGTGGAATGCAGTGCTAGAGTTGTCCGGATCACGTGATGGTTGAGTGCATGGTGGGGCTGAGTGAGTGGCCAGCGAGCGCCGCGCCCAAGATGAGGATTCTGGCGCAGTGTGGCATCTGCGAAGGTCATTGCTATCAGTGTGAGTCTTCGTGCTCTCTCTCTCTCTCTCTCTCTCTCTCCTAAGCAGCTGTGTAGGATATCCCAGTTCTGCTATAGGATGGGGCGCGAAAGCACTGGTCCTCGTCAATCTCGTGACGTGCGTCATTTACTGGTTTATTACTGCTACCACCAGACGATTTCCTTCAGCTTAGGCCTGACCCGTAGCAGTTGCTGTAGCTGCTTATTCCCGGTTCGTCTGCCAAGCGAGACCCATCGACAGCAGGTAAACAACTGCTTCTGTGGGGCCGTCCTACAGGTGAGGTACAGTGCATCGCCCCCTTGTGGTAGACATCGCTCCACCAAGATCTGATCATGGTCCTTCTCCACGGCGAAGTACAGGGAAATATGTTTGTTTCACGGGTGGACGCCGCAATTACCCACCCAAGATGCACAGCACCACCTCATTTAGGCTCCTCGTCAACGCCACCTCTAGTACTGAAGGGGTTGTGACGGCTGTATTTAACTCGTCATGTTTGAAAAGTGTGTCTAAAGGTAAATAAAATCACCCAGTGGAAGAAAAAATAGAACATGATGTACAATAGATAGATAGACAGATATACATAATGCATAATAGTCTTTGAAAGGGGGAGAGAGAGAGAGAGAGAGGAGGGGAAGAGAGAGAGAGAGAGAGAGAGGAGGGGAAGAGAGAGAGAGAGAGAAAGGGGGGGAGAGAGACTCAACAAAGGCGGGGCACTTGTACCGTCTCATCCATGCATTATTTTGTACTGTATGTCAAAGGTATCAGATGCAAAATAAATCGCAGACGAAGAGGCGTTACGAAATCCCCGAAGGTGACTAAAAATACGTGTCTTTATATTTTAGGTCCCGATGACGTGCAAGAGGAAATGCCAGAGAGGTGAGTCGAGGGAAGAATTACTCAGCTTGGTGCCTGCATTTCTATAACATATTTTCCCTTCTTGCTGTCTCCGGATGATTTCTTTCAGCCTTGGAGAGACTTTAGAACTGGAGGGGTCAGATGAAGCCTTTATTTACGTATTACAGACGATTTTATTCATCTTTGGAGTGTTTTCGAACTGGAGGGGTTAGATTTGGCCTTCATTTACTTGTTCACCAGACGATTTTACTCATCCTTGGGGAGACCTTTGGAACTGGTGGGGTTAGATGCAGTCTTCATTATGTCTTACACTACACGAGGGCTCCCTAAAACTAAATGGAATATGGTGGAGGCAGAAGGAATAAACTGGAATACAGCGCTGCAATGAAGAGATTCTATGGGAACGAACGTCTGCGTCATTTTGGGTATAGTGATGACGTTTAAGGTTTAACATCTGCTATTAAGTTCGTAATTCCTTCAGTCCCATTACTTGTTTCTGTTTTTTTACATGCTCTTTCCAGACGATTACATTCAGTTTGGGTATATAAATTCGGCTCTTGATTTCAATGTAAACATTTGACGCAGCTGGAGATTGTGTTTAAACATTACCTAACGTTCATGGGATTGAGTTGTTTTACAGTATGTTCCTTATAAACCCACGTAAGATATATTTAGGAGTGATAAACAAGTGCACTCCTTCCTTCAGAGATGTCTGAAATACACTTAGAAGAGGAGAGAGAAATGTGAATGAAAGCAAACCACTTCATGCATCCCCGTACAGTTTTTATCAGGGCCCCTCACACAGCTGGCCAGGAGTGCGCGGGCAGAGGGTGGCATTGTAGGCGAGGAGCTAAGTGGATTGTATTTTTTTCTTTCCATTTTCCTTTCTCTCTCTCTCTCTCTCTCTCTCTCTCTCTCTCTCTCTCTCTCTCTACTATGCTTCAGTGAGGCAGATGGTTAGATGATTCAGTGATGCAAATACTTCCTTGTCTTTTTATCTTTATTTAGCTGTTATCTGTCTATCTATCTGTGTTTGTCTGTCTACTCTATCTTTCTAAACTGTCTACCTACTTACCTACCTGTCAACCTCTTTACCTATCTATCTGTCTATCTGATGTATCTATGTATCTACCTATCTCATAGTAGTAGTAGTGGTAGTAGTAGTAGTAGTAGTAGTAATAATAATAGTAGTAGTTGCAACCCCAGGTTCATCTTGATTTGGACCCAGTGGACTGCAAAATGAAATTGCCCTCTTCCTGCAGCCCATCATCCTTTTTTTTTAGGGGGATAGGGAGTGAGTTGAGGGACGTTTGCATAACCGGACAACGGAGCCGACCAGGTATATCGGTGCTACCATGAGAATGCGTAACAAGAAGTAAAAAAAAAAAACTAGGTCATGGTGGAGAGTGGAGTGAGGGAGTAGAAGTGATGGAGAAGAATATTGGTGGAGAAGAGGTTGGTGGTGGGGGATCATGTGGGTAGGGTTGTCTTATGAGAGTATGTAGGTGCCTTGTCCTGCCCTACCCTGCCTGCCCTTAGTTTCTCCCCGTCTGCCTCACGCCATTGTGTGTTATGCCTCTCTTTCTGCGTAGCGTCCTCGAGTGTGTCCTGTCTTTTCACCTCCTATGTCTTTCTTGTTTCCTCTGCCTCATCCGTCCTTCCTTGCCTACCTTCAGTCTCTCTCCGTCTGCTTTCCCTCATAGTTTGTCCTGCCACTCCCTCTGCCTCATCTATCCCCTGCCTGCTTCCCATCATTTATGCTTATTGTGCCTATTTAGCTGCTCTGCCTACCCTCAGTCTCTCTTCGTCTTCCTCGTGTCCTTCCTGCCTACCCCCCTTCTTGTGCATTTTGTCTGCTTCAGTACCGTACCTTCCCTGCCATTCCCTGCCCTGCCTCTTTGCCTACCCTCAGTTTCTCCATCTTCCTACCCACAGTCAGTCTGTCTGCCTCAGTTCCCCTACACCTGCCTCACTGTTTCGGACGTACTCTTCCTACCTTTCTCGTGCGTGTTCTTACTCCATTCCTTGTCTTCCAGTGCTCCTCACAGTCTCTTATCAGCCTGTCTGCCCATCTGCCTCCCCTTCCCTCTGACTGCATTGTCTTCTCTTGCGTGTTCTCCCTCCCTTGTTCGCATCCTGCCTTCCATCTGCCTTTTTTTTTTCTTTCTTTTCTGCGGGTGTGTCTGTCCACGTGTTGGCAAGGTATGGCTCTTGTCCAAGCCCAGTCAGATCTGTCGGACTGGCAATATTTACGAAGATTGCGGGGTAAAACCCACGGGAAGGATGTACCGTAGAAGAGGGATATCCCATTTCCTTTCCTGTTATTACTGGACATAACAGTGGAGCAAAGGACAAACGAGCCCGAAGTTCTGCCCGTGGATGTACATAATCTTCTTGGGACACTGTGGGTGGGGGTTACAACATCCTGAACCTCTCGGAGGACAGCCGACTGTCTATTTTTGTCACAGGATATGGAGTGACTTGGGTCGGCATAGCTGCACTTCTTGAGGTGAGGCGACCAGGTCATAGCAACAATGGTTACACAAGCTACACATCCGGGTGTGACATGTCAGTTCCTATCCGAAGAATGTCGTGATTTCTTCTCGCTCTGCCTTCTCTGCCAACAAGGTTACTCCAGCTGATAAGCATATATTGCTGAGGTTGAAGTATAATTTGGGCTCCGTCTTTCTTACCGTATTGTATGGTCCTACTCGCTTTGCCTCTTCAGTCTGCAGGGTTAGTCCAGTTAATGAGCATACAATGCTGTTGAGGTTGAAGCACACTTTGGGCTTCATCTTTCATTTTCTAGTGTATGTTCCTACTAAGGCGAGCAATCTCGAAGAGCAAGAGGCATATTACACCAAACTTAAATCGGCTGTGGAACATTGCCCCCTCTCGAGATGCTCTATTGGTCTTATCCTACTTCACTGGGGTAACTGACAGTGACAAAAAGTCGTTCAGGAAGGTACTGTCTGTTCGAGGCCTTCCTTTGGTTAATAAATTTACTTATTTACCTTTTTATATTAGGATCTATACTTTGCGTCCACTGTCTTTTACTTATTTATTGATTGACTTACTAAGTTATCAAATTATTTTTATCCATTTACTTATTTAATTATAATATATTCCGAGGCGTTCTGCGTAAACTTCAGAATTCCTCGTATTATTTATTTATTTATTTATCTGTCAATATTTTGGGTGCTGTGCTTCGCGTTCACCATCTTCCTCGGCTTTGTTCCGTACTTCGCCATATACGGTGAGTTCTTTAACCCTTTCATTCTGGCAACACTTAAATATCTTATTCTTGCCATCTACAGACGATTTTATTCAGCTCAGGGGAGACTTTTCAAACTGGAGGGGGTTAACCTCCCACTGCTAAGGGTCTGTCGGAAGCTGAATAAAATCGTCTGGAAGTGGCAATAATAAATCAGTAAATACGTTGTCGGATTGAAAGGGTTGTCCCGTTTCCTCCCATGACATACAAGGGGGTCCATATATAGCACTCCTCCTCCACTCTGCCGGACGATTTCTTGTGTGTTGCTGGGACGGCTCAGTGAACGTTATCTAGTGTCTACCCTGCATCTTTTACTCAATTCCTGTTCCCACTGCCACACCCACGCCCACACCAGCAGAATGAGCTGTCCCCACAACACAAAAGACTGCCGGGTGATTTTTTGGTGATGCGCACGACGCTGTAGCATTATTTTCTTTTTTTTTTACCCTTTCACTTTAACTTAGTCAAAAATTGCCTTCTCCATCTTGAATGCTAGTTGTAACAGTAGATTAACACTCGAATATTATGCTAATCACGAAGAAGTCCTGTGTGAACTATATAGAGCTGTAGTATTGTCCTTTTTCTTTACCATTAAACTACCTGAAATAAGCTGCAGGAGGACGAATATCTGAGCCAAGTTAGTGTAAAAGGGCTTTAGTTTTGTTTTTGTAACCAGTCGATTTTATTTATCCAATATAGGAAAGAATGGAATTATAGGAGTTCTAATAGGCTTCGATAACCCCTTCAGTACGAGAGACATTTCCCATATTGAATAACGTAACTTGAATGTAACCAAAGTAAAATTGAAAAATAAAGAAAAAATGTGTAATGAGTTGAAAAGTCGACATTATTTTTTCTTAGTTTGAAGAATACGTGTCTTTATTCAGGTACCAAGGTTTTATTTATGTATTTATTTACTGTAACGAGATCATTATTCCTACTTTACACCTGCCAAGCTTTATTATTTTTTGAATGATTACCTTACTGAATATCAGACCTGTGAGTAACGACCTTTACTGAATATTTACTGAATCAAAGAAGGACGATATTTGGTTTACTGTCTTTACTGAATGAGAGATCTAAGAGGGTCGGTATTTCGTGTACGTTTCTGAGTCTTTACTGAGTACTACATCTAAGAGGGACGATATTTACTTTACTGACTAATGAATACTAGATATAAGAGGGATGATAATTATTTGGTTTACCTTACTGACTCTACTGAATAATAGTTCTAAGGGACGATATTTGCTTTACTAACACTACTGAATACTAGATCTAAGAGGGACGGTATTTGCTTGAATGTCTATTGAATGATAAATCTAAGAGGGAGGATAATTTCTTTACTAAATATTTACCTTACTGAATACCAAGCCTTATGAGTTTTTTTTTTTTTTTACTTTGCTAAATAAATAATAACTAACAAGAAATATCCCTTTATTTTCTAATTTATGCCCATTTTCCACACAGGCAAGGGTAGACTCTCCTATATCAACGTCCTGCTTCAGTTTGCCCTCCATGGCTGTCTTGGCTGTGTGCTTATCCACGGCGCATTAAGGGTGAGTCTGCTCCCATCCACTCACTCACTCACGCACTCAAGCAAACATTCACTCGCTCACTCTCACTCGCAAACATTCACCGGCTCACTTATTCACCCACTTGCTTAAAACATTCACTCACACTCATTCACTCAAGCATTCACTCACGCACTCACTCTCACACACGCGCAGACTTTCACTCATTCACTCACGCTATATCACTCACCACGCTCATGCACTTATTCATTTCGCTCACTCACTCCACTTTCTCACTCACTCCCTCACACATCGACAGCATAATGAGGGTGAGAACCTGGTCTTACCCACTCATTCACTCACTCATCGACGGCGTCATGAGGAAAGCCTGGACTTGTTCACTCTCACTCACTCACTCACTTGACTATCCTAATGACACCAGATGATTTTATAGAGCTTAGGGAAAGGGCCTCATCTCAAGTGGACATACCGCCAACACTCACCCCTAAATTCTTAATCCCAAGAGCTCCATCCTCGGCTGAAAGAAATCGTCTGAAGAGAGTAAAAATGAAATAAAAATAATAAAATAAAAGGGTCCTCATAAAGAATTAAATAAAAAGGTCCTCGTGCTAAAGGGGCTAAGTGTTATAGAGTGAACTTGACCTAGCCTCGGCCCCCTACGCCTGGCAAAGACTGATATGGGAAACCTAATCTAACGCCATATCCTATTTTGTGTGATATAGGGTTTTTCCGAAGCTTATCCCAAACAGCACGGTGTGTGTGTGTGTGTGTGTGTGTGTGTGTGTGTGTGTGTTCAGACCCCTTCAGTACCAGTGATCTGTTCCAGGACTGCTGTGGGAAGGGATGCGGGAGAGGGCCGTACTTTTTTTTCTTAATGCAAGAAAGAAGGAACCAAAGGCCAGTTACAGACTTATCTATTTTCATTATGTCTATTACGTGTCTATGTATCTATCTGTGTATATGTTTCTTATTATTTCAATCCCGTCCACCACCAGTAGACCGCGGGCTGCTGTGGGCGTGGGTATAGGCGAGGGGCGTGGATATACTCACAGACTTATTATCTACTTTCCCTATCTATCCGTGTATCCATCTGTTTATCTGCTCATAACTACCGACTTCAAATCTCTGTGTAACAGGAGGACCGCGGGCTGTTGTGGGCGTGGGTGTGGGCTCGGGACGTGGAGCAGGCCACGGACGCCCACAGAATGCTCCTCATCACGGCATGTACACGGACCACGCCGTATTCGCCATGGTCTTCCTCGCCTCCTTCGTCACCTGCCTCAACATGGTGGTCGTACGCTCCTTAGCCTACGAGCTACGAGACGCCAGGCGGCCACCACGGGGACGGCGTGTGAGGTGGCAGGATGGGGTCGGGCAGGCGGCGTGAGGCAGTGGAGTGATGGCAGGATGAAGTGGTGGCAGGATGAAGTGGTGGCAGGATGGAGTGGTGGCAGGATGACGTGGTGGCAGGATGAAATGAAGTGGTGGCAGGATGAAGTGGTTTGGCTGTAGGATGAACTGAAGATGTGACAGGATGAAGTTATGATGGAGTGGTGGCAGGATGAAATAGAGTGGTGGCAGAATGAAATGAAATGGTGGCAGGTTGAAGCGATGGCAAGATGGCGCTGAAGTATTGTCAGAATTAAAGGATCCAACGAAGTCAAGTGGCAACAAGGTCATCCCGTCATTAACCCTTCACTATGACGACCTCATTTTTATTTATTTCTTTATTGTATTTATTTGTTTTTTGTGTGTTCCTGCAGTCAGACGAATTGGGGGGAAGGATTTCTTGGCCCAGTTCACAGAGCATGCTCTTGAATCTCTCCCGTTTGTGTGTTTGTATGTGTGTGTGTGTGTGTGTGTGTGTGTGTGTGTGTGTGTGTGTGTGTTCATTTTATCTTGTCGCTGGGAATAGTTTTTTTTTATGATGATGATGATGATGATTGATTATTATTATTATTATTATTATTATTATTATTATTACCTGTAGTAGTAGCAGTAGTAGTAGTAGTATCTTATTAAATCACCATCATCAACATCATCAAATTATATCACGTGAGGATTCGGGATGCCCTGAATTGATTACCACTCTCAGGCTTCTATGACTCTCTCATTTGAAGAAATAGTCCTTCATACCTGGGATATCCTAGAGTTGTCTCCATCATGAAGGTGTTGGTGAGTCCTTATTGTCCGATTATTGAAGGAAGGTATGCATTTAAATATTTTTGAAAGAGGACAGCCCTTTGTTTTTGTTTTTGTTTTTCTTATATTTACTTTCTTCCCTTGTCTTTGAGTTCTCACCCCATCCTTAGGTGGAAAATAAAAAATATTATCATGGTTAATTTGCAATATAGTATATATATTTTATTTCTAAAGACGTTATTACCTACCTTAATTTTATTGCCTACATTGAATTAGGAAGGTAACACTCACACAAACACACGAGAGAGAGAGAGAGAGAGAGAGAGAGAGAATGGGCTAGTTGATTGATGCAACTCCATAATGTGCCCCTTATCAATCCTGGTTGAGAGAGAGAAAGAGAGAGAGAGAGAGATGAACATTTCCCTCCTTCTCATATTCTATAACTGTTTGCCTCATATTGCTGTCGCATAAAAACAATTCGTTTAACCCTTTCCATTACCACTGCAGGGATGTCTACGAACTTTTGCACATGGCTGTACACTCCACGCGAATCAATCTGACACCAAGACGATGGATATTGAAAATTGTTCGTTGGTCATACACCCCACGTTAGAAGTTCTTGGGTTTAGGAGAATACTGTACACTATATTATTGTGTTGATAACTTAATTATTTATTTATTAATTTACTTATTTCACCCACATTAGTAGGTAGTACGTGCTGGAGACCGTCATCCACTCACTTGATGCAATGCTGCCTGTTTCTTCTTCCTCTTTCTCATTTTCTCCTGTGTCTGACGTCCTCTCTTCCTACTTATTCCTTTCCTTCCTGTCACTTTTTATTACTCTTCTTTCCACCACAGGTGGCTCTACACTAAGTGACAAGTCTAATGGTTTCTTGCAGCCGAGGACACCATTTACAACGCTGGTGGTAACAATACAACCAAAGAACGGGGTGAAGTGAAGCCTGCTATAGTGTCACCGTTAACTGGTTGGAGAAACGCGCATGCGGCGTCCATCCAGCAACCAAACCCACATTTTCCCCCGTACCTCGCTGTGGCGAGGCGCATTGGAACATCGGTTCACTGCATGGGACGGCCTTGCAGGGACAGTTGCTTGCTTGCGGTTGATGAGTCTGCTCGGCCAGATAGACTGGAGTTGATCGGTAACAACAGCAACAACGCTCCTACATTAGTAGCCATCATCTGCTTCTATGGGGATGCGCTATTGATGACAACATTTCCTCGTGGGGTACGTAACAGCACTAAATATATGATGATGATGATGATGTACCTCTTCATCACCGTAACTGGCACTAAGTATGTAATAAGATAAGGCTAGCAGATGGTGCTGGTAGACCGTCGCTCGTACCCGCATACCTTACTTACACTAAAGTGGCAACGCTAATGCTCAGAGCAACAGGAATGGTGGTGGTGAGGTGTGTGTGGTGGTGATGAGGGATGCGTTGTTGTTGTTGATGGTGGTGGTAAAGATGTGGTGGTGGTGGTAGAGGACTGTGATGATGGTGGTGGTGGTGGTGGTAGAGGACTGTGATGGTAGTGGTGGTGGTGGTAGAGGACTGTGATGGTAGTGGTGGTGGTGGTAGAGGACTGTGGTGGTGGTGGTGGTGGTGGTAGAGGACTGTGATGGTAGTGGTGGTGGTGGTAGAGGACTGTGGTGGTGGTGGTGGTGATGGTAGAGGACTGTGGTGGTGGTGGTGGTGGTAGAGGACTGTGATGGTAGTGGTGGTGGTGGTAGAGGACTGTGGTGGTGGTGGTGGTGGTGGTAGAGGACTGTGATGGTAGTGGTGGTGGTGGTAGAGGACTGTGGTGGTGGTGGTGGTGGTGGTGGTAGAGGACTGTGATGGTAGTGGTGGTGGTGGTGGTAGAGGACTGTGGTGGTGGTGTGGTGGTTGTGGTAGAGGACTGTGGTGGTGGTGTGGTGGTTGTGGTAGAGGACTGTGGTGGTGGTGGTGGTAGAGGACTGTGATGGTGGTGGTGGTGGTGGTGGTGGTGATGGTAGAGGACTGTGGTGGTGGAGGTGGTGGTAAAGGACTGTGGTGGTGTGGGTGGTGGTAGAGGACTGTGGTGGTGGTGGTGGTGGTAGAGGACTGTGGTGGTGGTGGTGGTGGTGATAGAGGACTGTGGTGGTGGTGGTGGTGATGGTGGTGGTGGTGTAGAGGACTGTGGTGGTGGTGGTAGAGGACTGTGGTGGTGGTGGTGGTGATAGAGGACTGTGGTGGTGGTGGTAAAGGACTGTGGTGGTGGTGGTGGTAGAGGACTGTGGTGGTGGTGGTAGAGGTGGTAGAGGACTGTGATGGTGGTGGTGGTGGTGGAAGACTGTGGTGGTGGTGGTTGTGGCGATGCTGGTGGTGGTGGTAGAGGACTGTGGTGGTGGTGATTGTGGTGGTAGAGGACTGTGATGGTGGTGGTAGAGGACTGTGGTGGTGGTAGTGGACTGTGGTGGTGGTAGAGGACTGTGGTGGTGGTGGTAGTGGACTGTGGTGGTGGTAGAGGACTGTGGTGGTGGTGATTGTGGTGGTAGAGGACTGTGATGGTGGTGGTAGTGGACTGTGGTGGTGGTAGAGGACTGTGGTGGTGGTGGTGGCGAGGGTAATGAAACATAGATACACTGCTCAGTCTACAGTACAAGGTGGTCACTTTTTTTTTTTTTACTTTATTTTTTTACACCCGTACCTTTGGTGGAAGTTGACTGCAGTTGATTTTTGCCTGGTTTTGGGTATGCCGTAACACCTCTTCCTTAGCGATTTATTCTGCACATTAGACCTTAGCATCCTCTTGTGGTCTGTTGATGTAAACTATGTGGATATTGAAGCGATGCAATTAGATAACATGCAAGGTAATGTTAAGGTGTAATAATATGCAAAATAAATCGCTAAGGAAGAGGTACTAGGAAGCATACAGCGCTATATTGTTTCTATTTATAGTTTTATCTATTCCTTCTAACCCCTTCAGTCCGATGACATACAGGGCGGTCCGTAAATAGCTCAACTCTAGAAACTCACTTAGCTGTAGTTTATGCGTTGCGGGGACGGCTCAATGTGCTGGTGTGGGCGTGGGTGTGACAGTGGGAGTAAGAAATAGATAGATACTGTAGGACAGACACTGAAAAACCTGACTGAGACGTCCCCGCAACACACGAGAAATCACCCAAGGAAGAGGAAGAGGAGGGTTATGCAGGGTGGCCCATTTTTTTCCTTTTTTTTTTTTTTTTCACGTAATTCACTGGCACGAAAAAGCAGTACCGCAACTGTGCATCCTTGCCGTAGCACT
Source organism: Coenobita brevimanus (assembly GCF_032717465.1). Lineage (NCBI taxonomy): Eukaryota > Metazoa > Arthropoda > Malacostraca > Decapoda > Coenobitidae > Coenobita > Coenobita brevimanus. The sequence goes on along the minus strand of NC_137064.1, from coordinate 24,835,421 downwards.
TCTTCATGACTAGAACCACAGTCCAGTGCTAATCTCTCGTTACAACTCAGCATTCAAGATGGTGAGATGACGATTTTAGGCCAAGTTACAGTAAAAGGGGCACAGCTGTCCCGAAGCCTGTTTGTATATCCAGCATAAGACACTTTCGTAGCTCCAATTCCTTAGCAATTTATTTTGCCTGATTCACCTTAATATTCTCTTCTGTGTCTTTTTATATATGTACTTGCTTCCGAATTTGACATCATTAATATTGCTAGATATATAGAGAGATGGAAAGTTAACTAGACAGGTATAGATGTATAGATAAAAAGGTAGATAATAGACAGACAGACATATAGATTGGCAGGTAGATAAATTGGCCATATGAAGAAATAAACTAGCAAGGAAGAAGTGCTAGGGAGCCTCCTTGACTGACGAGAATTCACGCCATGGTTATAGTAAAAAAAATTAATGAATTTATGTCAAGATTCCGGGAGCTTGAATGGTGAGAGAATGAGTGTGTATGTGTGTCCCTTCTCTCTCTCTCTCTCTCTCTCTCTCTCTCTCAACCCTGCCTCACCCCATCCTTAGGTGGGAAAGGAGGTGTGCATGATGATGATGATGGTGATGATGATGATAATGATAAATTTAATGAGAATAATCATCTGCAATAGGGAGAATAATTCGCTAAAGAAGAGGTGCTTGTGGCCTGCTAAGCTGAGGACCATACGTGTCATAGAGTACTGATGAACTGGGTGCGGATATCCTCTTGCCATATTAACGATGTTTTTATGTCCATTTATTTCTATTTAGCAATATTATTTCCCGGGTCTTTTCCAAGGTTTAGCAATTTTAACCTATTTTTAGCCATTTCATAGATATTTTTTTGTGCCTAGCGACTTTCTGGCAACTTTTGAGAGCTAGATTAGTAGCCGTGTCTGTTTTGGGCACCCTCTAGCAACTACTGAGCAATATTTTAAACTGTTTTTGGCTCCCCTGTTCAATAGTCCTCTGGCAGCCAAACAACCCATCAGTTAGGATAGAGAATTCGACGGCTGCACAGTTGCTGCTTGGTCCAGTGGTTGGCATATTGAACGCGCTGGTAGGAGAACCCGACGTCGATTTTCCGGTAGGTTTGTTTTCTGGACGATTTTTTTTTTTCCCTCCGCCTTGTTTGAGTTCACTGACTGTTGCGGATCTTGATGGGAAAAATGTCTGCCCTAATTAACCTCGTGCAGTCAATAGCAATTATTCCTAAACATCAGTAGTAGTAGTAGTAGCAGTAGTGGTAGTAGTAGTAGTAGCAGCAGTAGTAGTAGTAGTAGTAGTAGCAGCAGAAGTAGTCGTAGTTGTTGTTGTAGCTCCAGGTTCATCAGAAATGTGAACCAAGTGGACTGCTGGCTGAAATTCCCCACTATCTGCAGTCCACCATCCTCCTTCTGGGATAGGAAGAAAGCGGAGGGACATTTGTATAACTGGGCAGTGGAACCGTCCAGTTATTTCGGTGCCACTGCGTGAAGGCGTCCCGCTTCTGCACCATGTTAGAATAGTAAGAACGTTATATACATCCATCCACCCACACACCCACCCTTCCACCCATCCATCCATCGATCCTTCCATCCATCCATCCACGCAGTTCTTTTCTACAAAATTAGGGAGTGTAAGGTTCCGGAATCGGCTACTCACTCCAGACATTTAAGACGGGGTGACCAGCCTCCTTCTTCCGTGAGTAGCATTATATGGGCAGTAAATCCTAGTCACCCCTCGGATTTCTATCTGTCTATCTATCTATTGCCAGACGCCTCAATCCCGTTTGGGGTGGCCACAAACAAATCGCCTCCAAGTCGCCCTGTCCCCCGCCATTTCACTCCCCTGCTCCCAGCTCACACACCCCTCTCTCATATACCTCTCCACCCCATCCCTCCATTTCATCCTCGGCCTCCCCCTCCCTCTTTCCCCCTCCACCTCACTCACATACACTCTCTTCGTCAGTCTTTCACCCTCCAACATTTCCACATGGCCAAACCACCTCAGTGTGTTCCTCATAACGCTTCCTATCACATCCACATCAACACCACAACGCTTCTTTATATCCTCATTCGTCAGATTTAAACCATTATATTCCCTATCCAGTTGCAGTGGTACTGGCCCACTAGAACATCAGGCGTCATTTGGCTGTATGGTTACCACTCAGCGTAATAAATGATTTCCTTAGTTATAAAAGTTGGAAAAGTTTGGGATTAAATAGGTAAGAATGGGGGCAGGGGGGTTTGTCAAGAATACTCCCCCAGTATCCCTGCTTGTCGTAAAAGGCGACTAAAAGGGTTGGCGGAGGGTTGGTGCCCCTCCCCGGAAAACAACCAACTAAAAAAACAAACAATAAGCCTCGGACAAGGACTGACCAAATGTTGACGACCAAGGACCGGACAAAGGACATTGCAATTGGAACGTGGAATGTAAGGGGAGCAAATGATGAGGTGAAAGAGATTGTCCAGGTGCTTGAGGATGCGAAAGTGGATGTATGTGGAATAACTGAAACAAAATGGAGAGGAGAAAGTGTGAGAGAATGGGAGTATGGATGGGGTATATGTGCAGGAGTAGGTGAGAATGAGAGGGCACAGGAAGGAGTATGTATAGTTGTGAGTAAAAGATGGAAGAGGAGCATAAGACAGTATGGATCAGTTGGATCAAGGATTGTGTGGGTAAAGTTGAAAGTTGGAATACAAATGTGGGCGATTGTGTGTGTGTATGCGCCAACGCAAGATCGTGCTAGAAGAGTGAGAGAAGAGTTCTGGACAAATGTAGAAGTGTGCATGGAAAAGTTTGGAAGGAATGATAGAGTGTTTTTGATTGGTGATATGAATGGTAAAGTTGGGAATGTGAAAGTGGATGGAATAGTTGGTGAGTGGGGTGTGCCTGCTGAGATAGATGAGAATGGGAGTGCGTTAGTGGACATTTGTGCTGGGAGGTTGGTGATAGCCAATACCTTCTTCAGGCATAAAATGATCCACAGGTATACATGGCGAGTGATGAGAAGGGTGGGTGGTGAATTGAGTGAAAGGAAGGCAATGATTGATTATGTGTGTGTGGATGAAAGGATGCGAAGATGTATATTGGATGCAAGAGTTTATAGAGGTTGGGGAGTGGACTTTCTGACCACTACTTGGTGGTGGCCAGAGTTAAAGTTCAAGTAAGATGGAGGAATAGAAGAAGGGAAAGACGAGAGGAAGTAGTTGCAAGGAGAGTGGAAAGGTTACAAGAGGATGAGAAAAAGGCAGAGTATAAGAGAGAAGTGGAGGAACGATTGGGCAAATATGAGTTGGAGCAGATGGGGGACGTGGAAGGTGTGTGTAGAATATTTACAGAAGAAATATGTGCAGCATGTGATGTGGTGTGTGGAAGGAAGAGAAGACGGAGGGGGGTGCAAGGAACAGCGTGGTGGACTGAAGAGGTGAAACGGGCTGTGGCACAAAAGAAGAAGGCATACAATGAATGGATGAGAAATAGGGGCGTGGAAGAAGTTGAGAGGTGGAAGAGAGAGAGTTATATGTAGAAAGAGAGCGGTGAAAAGATTAGTAAGAGAGAGTAAGAAGAGAGTGGATGAGGAATTTGGAAGGAATTTGGGTGTAAAGTGGAGGGACTGTAAGAAAATGTTCTGGAAAGAGGTGAAAAGAGTAAGACAGGGTGGAAGTGGAGTTAGCAGGGGAGTGAAAGATAAAAATGGTAGATTACTAGTGGAGAAGGGAGAAAAAGTGAGCAGATGGAGAGAACACTTTAAGGAATTGCTGAACGTGGAGGATGGAAGTAATGCGAGTATAAGTGGCTGGGGAATGGCTGGAAGAAGGAGGGAGGTGAGAAGACAGGAAGAAATCAGTAGGATAGAAGTTGTGGAAGCAATGAAGAAAGTTAAATCAGGGAAAGCCCCTGGAATTGATGGAGGTGTGGTGAAATGCTGAAGCATGGGGACAGATAGTAGTAGAATGGATGTGGAAGATGTGCAGATTGGCCTGGGAGGAAGGTAGAGTCCCGGAGGATTGGAAGTCAGGTATAATTATTCCCTTGTACAAAGGAAAAGGGGAAAAAGAAGTGTGTGGTAATCATAGGGGCATTTGTCTTCTTAGTATAATAGGAAAAGTATATGGTAGGATACTTATTGACAGAGTTAGAGAAAGAACAGAGAAATTAGTTGGAGAAGAACAGGGAGGCTTTAGGAAGGGAAGAGGTTGTGTAGATCAGATATTCATTCTCAGATCTTTAGTGGAAAAGTTTCTAGAGAAGGGAAAGAAGTTGTATGCGGCTTTCATGGATTTGGAGAAAGCATATGACAGGGTGGATAGACTAGGATTGTGGAAAGTGTTAAGAATATATGGAATAGATGGGAAGTTGTTGAATGCTGTGAAGAGTATGTACGATGGTGCGAAGGCTGCAGTGCGTGTGGATGGGGAACTAAGTGAATTTTTCTCTTTGAAAGTTGGGTTGAAACAGGGATGTGTCATGTCTCCATGGTTGTTCAATCTGTACATGGATGGGGTAATAAAAGAGGTACAAGGTAGGGTAGTGGATGTTGGAGTGGCCCTGGTGAGAGAGGATAGTGTTTGGAAACTCCCTGTACTGTTGTTTGCAGATGATACTGTGTTGTTGAGTGAAGACGAAGGGGAGCTGCAAGGCTTGGTGGATGAGTTTGAGAGAGTGTGTAAGAAACGGAATCTAAAGGTGAATGTAGGGAAGAGTAAAGTGATGGTCTTTGAGAGAGGTGAAGTCAGTGAATGTACAGCGAGGTTGGATGGTGAGGAATTGGAAAATGTGAGTACGTTTAAGTACTTGGGTAGTGTGATGAGTAAGGATGGAGGTTTGGAGGGTGAAGTGCTTGAAAGGGTACAGCAGGGAAGAAAGGTTGCTGGTTCTTTGAAAGCAGTGATAAGAAACAGGGAAGTGAGCATGGAAGTGAAAAAGTTACTACATGCCAGTATTGTGATACCAACTCTAACGTACGGAAGTGAAGCTTGGACGTTGTTGGAAGGACACAAGTCAAGAGTGAGAGCCGTGGAAATGAGTTATTTAAGAGGAGCCTGTGGAGTCACATGGAGAGACAGGCTGACGAATGTGGATATAAAGGAGCGTTGTGGTGTTGATGTGGATGTGATAGGAAGCGTTATGAGGAACACACTGAGGTGGTTTGGCCATGTGGAGAGGATGGAGGGTGAAAGACTGACGAAGAGAGTGTATGTGAGTGAGGTGGAGGGGGAAAGAGGGAGGGGGAGGCCGAGGATGAGATGGAGAGATGGGGTGGAGAGGTATATGAGAGAGGGGGGTGTGAGTTGGGAGCAGGGGAGTGAAATGGCGGGGGACAGGGCGACTTGGAGGCGATTTGTTTGTGGCCACCCCAAACGGGATTGAGGCGTCTGGCAATAGATAGATAGATAGATAGAATATCAGAGGAGCTGGGAGTTAGGTAGGCGGGAATGTTAGAAGATTTAGAAAAGTTAATTTAATGGGTTTTTGTGAAGTTTTTGTGTAAAGCATTTCAGGACCGTATTATAAGCCACCCCAGAGTGTCAATCCCCCCCGTGCAGCGAGAGGAGGATGGGGTGTCGGGTGTGCAAAAATGGGGACGGAAAATCCCACTGTCTGCTCACCTCCTGCCTGTGTTGTTCCCTGCGGTCTGGCGTCGTCATCGTTGTCGTCTTGCAGATGGTGAGTGTATTTATTTATTGATTGATTTTCCCGGAGTGTAGTACAATAATAATTTCCCTTCGTGATTTTTCCTGAAGTGTAGTAATTATTTTCCTACCTTCGTGATTTGCCTTGAGTGTATTGATAATTTTGCTTTTCCTTACTGATTTCCTTGTGTTAATAATATTCCTACATAAATGATTTCCCTTGGGTTTATTAATATTTTCTTCTTCCTTAGTTTTTTCCCGTAAGTAACGATTTTCCTTCCGTACATAGCGACAGTTTTCCTCTCACATCGTACAGCAATTTTTCCTCCATATATATCTATATCAGTATTTATCTATCTATCTATCTATCTATATATATATATATATATATATATATATATATATATATATATATATATATATATATATATATATATATATAAACAATTTTCCATTCAAAAACATGAACAATTCTCCTTAGATGTATATAGCAACAGTTTTCCTTCTATTCCTAGTAACAATTTTTCTTCTTCACCCTACCTACGAACAATTTTCCTTCTCCATAAATTCCTACGAACAATTTTCTCCACCGCACCTACGTAGCGACAATTTTCCTTTCGCAACAGTTTTCCTTCCGTACCATATACACATGCCAACACTTTTTCATTTGTGCCGCACGTATCAGCTAATTTCCTCTCGCACCATATATACACAATAACATACACCACACATCCATAGCAATAACTTCCACCCCACAACATATATGCACCAACATCGATTTCACTGCTAAAAAAGAAAGCTAAAAGAGATCTGTGTAACGGAATAGTAGTAGTAGTAGTAGTAGTAGCAGTAGTAGTAGTAGTTGCAACCTCTAGGCTCGTCTGAACGTGAACCCAGTGGACTTTTGGCTAAACTTACCCTTATCCTGCAGTCTGCCATCCTTCTTTTGGGGGATAGAGAAGCTTGAGGGATGGTTGGATAATCAGGCACAGGAACCACTCGGTCATATCGGCGCCACCACGTGAAGGCGTCCCTCCTTAGCACCAGCGAGAATAGAACAGAACAAGAACAAAAGTACAAGAGATCCGGGACCCTGAGGGCTCTAGTAAGGTGCTTTGCTAAAGTATATGGGGGTGAACCACCATGCGTCCAAAAATCCTTAGAGAGCGACTGACAGACTGAGCCGCTCCGAGAGAGAACCTCCTGCATCTAAGAAATAAATAAATTAATTAATTACTTCATGGAATTGTGATGGCTGACAGTCAGTGTGGTGGGCGTATAATCATCCAGTGAGGGCATTTGTCCTCGCCAAACAAGTTCTCTCTCTTTGGCATCATCATCATCATCATCACCATCACTTCCATCATCACCACCACTACCATCATCATCATCATCATCATCCAATTTTTTGCACCCATTATAAGCGTAAGAACCCTGGGCTAGGCTGAACTTAGGGCGAGAGTAACCAGCCTCATACGTCTCTGAATGGCATTATGTGAGCACTAAACTCCAGTCATCTCTTAAATATAAACCCTTACAAGCTCAATCCAGCTGGAGCGCCTAGACCCAATAAACCACCGCAGTTATATTCTGCTGTAACCCTCCGTGGATGTACAGTAGTATATACATCAACCTACACTTTTTTTTTTTTAATTCCTCCATCACCTTTATTTTTGCTGCAGTTACATTCAAATTTAACTTAGCGTATAGGTATGATGTATATTGTTATTTCTTTATTGTCACTGGTCATATAACTTCCTGCCTGCCCATGACCTCCAGTCTTTCAAACTGTGTCCAGACATCTCAGAGTGAACGGATGTTGAATTTGGCTCTCTCTTGTTTTTGTTTTTCTCTTGGAGGGAACAGCCTTTCGAGTTTCTGGCCTTTGGTTCCTTGTTCCCTGCATTTAAAAAAAATTGTATTGTCATAATTCAATTTAACCTAATGTTGAGTTATACAGACCTTCCTTTTTTTTTCCCCTTTCATTAATCTCATTTTGTAGTTATAACTCATTGTAGTTATGTATACAGATGTACATTTTTCATAACTCGTCTCTCGTTCATTTCACTCATATTGTAGTTGTCTTTAAATCTAGATATATTTATAGATTTTTTTGTCATTACTTTTACTGACGACAGTTTTATTTAAGTGTAGTTACGTTTAGTTTCATATTATTTTAGTGTAGTTCTGTATAGAGTTCCGCGCTTTTTTTTGTCATTTTTGTCTCATTGGCTTTGTTTATACGGTCGTAGGGTCATGTTCCTGTAGAAATGAGAGAGAGAGAGAGAGAGAGAGAGAGAGAGAGAGAGAGAGAGGAGGCATTTTCGATGTAGACCAAATTCTCGGAAACAAAATGTGTGTGTGTGTGTGTGTGTGTGTGTGTGTGTGTGTGTGTGTGTGTGAGAGAGAGAGAGAGAGAGAGAGAGAGAGAGAGAGAGAGAGAGAGAGAGAGAGAGAGAATTATGTATGGAGATACCAAAACTAAAAAAAAAAAAAAAAACAGCCTTGGAATTCCACCAATAAATACGGTATATTTTTTTTACTATACTTTTTTTTTTTCTTTTCAGTTGTCGTTCGTGGTATTTGGTGCTTTAATGATGCGGTTCCAGGTGCTTAATCGCTTTTATTATTGTAAGTATTGTTGGTATTGTAAGTACTGTAAGTACTGTAGGTATGGTAAGTATTGTAGGTATTCTAAGTATTGTGAGTATTGTAAGTATTGTAGGAATTGAAAGTATTGTAGGTACTGTAAGTATTGTAGGTATTGTAATTATTGTAGGTATTGTAAGACCGACACATGCTCCTGACCAACCCAGCTTCAGTAAGATAGATACATGCTCCTCACCAGTTATAGCAAGATAGATATATGCTCCTCACCAGTTATAGCAAGATAGATATATGCTCCTCACCAGTTATAGCAAGATAGATATATGCTCCTCACCAGTTATAGCAAGATAGATATATGCTCCACACCAGTTATAGCAAGATAGATATATGCTCCACACCAGTTATAGCAAGATAGATATATGCTCCTCACCAGTTATAGCAAGATAGATATATGCTCCTCACCAGTTATAGCAAGATAGATATAATGCTCCTCACCAATTATAAGATGGATATATTTTCCTCACCAACCCAGATAGATGTATTCCTAGAATAGATTCATGCTCTTTTCAGACAGCACTCCCCGAATCAACAGCGTGACTCATTTGCAGCAGTTCTTGCTTGACTTTGTGCTGATCTGCGTGCTGATTCACGGGGTACGGAAGGTGCGTTATTCACAATCTTATTCATTATCTTATTCACTATCTTATTTCCTGTCTTATTCACTATCTTATTTACTATCTTATTCACTATCTCACTGCTTTATTGACTGTCTTATTCACTATTTTATTCACTAGCACATTTTACCATATCATTCACTCCTTCTTGCTCCTTTAAGATAACATTATTTTTACCATATCATTCACTGCCTTCTTGCTCCTTTAAGATAACATTATTCACTGTTTTATTCACTATCTTTTTGTTTATTTAAAGATAACATTGATGCATTATTCACCATTTTTTTCACTATCTTCTTGTTCCTCTAAGATAATATTGGTGCGTTATTCACAGTCGTTTTCACAGTCTTATTTACTGTCTTCTTGCTCCTTTAAGATAATGTTTATGGTTATTCACTGTATTATGGCTTTTTTAAGATAGTGCTGGTGCGTTATTCACTGTCTTATTCACTATCTTCTTGCTCCTCTAAGTTAATATAGGTGCGTTATTCACTATCCTATTCACTATCTTCTTGCGCCTTTAAGATGATGATGGTGCTTATTCACCATCTTTATGTTTTTTAAAGATAATGTTGGTGTTGGAAGGGTTGCCTTCACGCGGTGGCACCTTTATAAAGTAGTAGCTTCCTGCCCTTGTTGGCAGACGTCCCTCAGCTCCTCTAATAAATAAATGAATAAATTAGTAAATAAATAAATAAAAAAAGGACGGTGAACTGCGGGAAAACGAACCTTCAGCCTGCAGTCCACTGAGTTCACGTTCAGATGGACCTGGAATACAACAGCGACAACAAGAGTAATAGTAAAATAATGTTAACTTCGTTGATTGCATCTCTCTCTCTCTCTCTCTCTCTCTCTCTCTCTCTCTCTCTCATCCAGATAAAAGAGGTAAGGATGGTAATAAAGACAATGATTTATGTTCTTATACTCCTACCTATCAAAATTCCTTTATTGCTGGAGGGAAAACTGAGGACTGTTGTGGTGAGTTTTATGATCTTATTAGCTTTACTGATGACATGAGAACCGTGTAGTGATAGATTTATAACTTTACTAACTTTACTGATGACAGGAGAACCGTGGTGTTATGTAGTGATAGATTTATAACTTTACTAACTTTACTGATGACAGGAGAACCATGGTGTTATGTAGTGATAGATTTATAACTTTACTAACTTTACTGATGACAGGAGAACCGTGGTGTTATTTAATGATAAATTTATAACTTTACTAACTTTACTGATGACAGGAGAACCGTGGTGTTATTTAGTGATAGATTTATAACTTTACTGATGACAGGAGAACCGTGGTGTTATTTAGTGATATTTATAACGTTACTAACTTTACTGATGACAGGAGAACCGTGGTGTTATTTAGTGATAGATTTATAACTTTACTAGCTTTACTGATGACAGGAGAACCGTGGTGTTATTTAGTGATAGATTTATAACTTTACTAGCTTTACTGATGACAGGAGAACCGTGGTGTTATGTAGTGATAGATTTATAACTTTACTGATGACAGGAGAACCGTGGTGTTATGTAGTGATAGATTTATAACTTTACTAGCTTTAAAGTGTTGGGTGGGACAGAGACACAGGTAAAACTTTGAATTCTTTATTTTCTCTACCGTTTTGGACAACACAGAACCCAAAATGTTTGAGAAAATAATGAAAATATAATATTAGAGAAAATAAAGAATTCAAGCTCTGATCTGTGTCTCTCCTACCCAACATTTCCACTTGCCACAATGGATGATGTGCATTTACTGGCATTATTTTTTACTTCATTATTTAGCTGTGCGTGACAGAAATAAATGGAGAGAAATTGTGAATGAATAAGTGATGACGCAGCCCTGAGGGGATATTCTCCCGCATTTGGTCTGATCAGCTAGTCAGGTCAGGTGCGGGTAAGGGGATGGGTCTGTTATGATGTGGCAGGGGTAAACCAGTTCTGCTGTCGGGCCCTGCTGCGGATGTCACTGATTGCATTGCCCAGTTGACCCTTGTGCGGTGTGGTGCGGTGAGGATCTGTCCGTTCTCCCCTTTGGGGCTAAGATGCAAATGAATGTGTTTGAATGGATGAGTAAATGGAGAGTGAGTCGTCCTGTCTCGGCTACCTCCCTTTCCTTGGGGGAAGCAGCCTAGGTATATAGATAGATAGATAGATTTAACAGGAGAACCGAACGTTGATGTGATGGTCGTGTGTGTTATTTTATTTGCTTTATTTCATGACAAGGAGAACGAGATTACCGTGGGATTCTCAAAAAATACTTAAAATCAGCTCCCAGGAAGGACTATAGAGATACAGGGAGACTCTAAACCCTCCTAGTCCTTCCTGCAATATATATATATATATATATATATATATATATATATATATATATATATATATATATATATATATATATATATATATATATATATATATACACGATTATTTTCCCCACGTCAACCGTATTTTTTCTTGAAGGAGAAACGAGAAACAAGGGAAAACTCTGCTCTTTTCATTCCTTGTCCATCTTGGGTAAAACAAATCAGTTACGACAGGGAAATTACTGTGTGTGTGAATATAGCTCTTGGTGAGGGGCTCGGTGTAGCGTTCTTATTATCTTTATATCTTTAACTTACAGGAGGAACGAGGTCTGGTGCTGGGATCGGTGTTACGTTCTTACCTTTATCTTATTTGCTTTATTACTTTACAGGAGGAACGGGGGCCGCTGCGGGGATGGGTGTTACGTTGTTACCTTTATCTTATTGGCTTTATTATTTTACAGGAAGAACGAGGGCTGCTGTGGGGGTGGTGGTGGGCGAGGACTGCTCTCCTGATGACCGGGGGTGTGAAGGCGTGTGTCATTGTGCTCTTCCTTCGCGACTTCACTAGTTTTGCCATCCTCTTTGTGGCGGTCGCGGTCGACAGCGTGAGCATTCATGTGGTGCGGTCTTTTGTGTCTGAGGTAAAGAGAGAGAGAGAGAGAGAGAGCAGCAGACAGACAGACATATATACAGATTGACAGATGGACACACACACACACACACACACACACACACACACACACACACACACGCACGCACGCACGCACGCACGCACGCACGCACGCACGCACGCACGCACACACACACACACACACACACACACACACACACACACACACACACACACACACACACACACACACGGATGGGTGGGCTCAGGGGCTAAGTCTACTAGGGGAGGTGTGGATAATGCGTGGATGAATGGGTGGACCATTTGAGGGATACTCCATGGATGTATCTCCTGCTTTGTATTTTACTGTTCATGTTTCTGAATTCCACTCAGTGGACGTGGGAAAGATGATGATGATGATGATGTAATGACAATAGGTGGAGAAAGAGGAAGAGGAGGGGGAGGAGGATAATGGTGATCATGTCAATTCCTCAATTGTGATGGTAGTGATTGCGATGACGATGGCAATGACGAAAATTTTAATGATGATGATGAATATGATGATGATTATAAATGATGACGATGACAGTGATGACAATGGTAATGATGATGATGATGATGATGATATTCCATTCCCGTGTTTCAGCTGAGGGCCAAATCCATGATGAGTACCGCCCCAGTCCGCTACAGCCACACTGAGGGAAGCATCCAAGCCTGACCCACACATACTGACTCCACTGCATTTTCTTCACCTCTCGAGCTGGGGGCGTGGATGCAGCCTTCATTACTCCTTCATTATTTGCCACTCTTGAGGAAAATCATCTGAAAATCGTCTGGCAGTAGCGGGAATACTGTTTAGAGGAAATCGTAGTGAAGGGGCTGAAAAGGAACGTTCCTAGCACCTATTATCTGCCCTACCACATCTGCTCACCACACCTGTCACTGCTACACACCTGTCTCACCACACTTGTCACCACAGCACACCAGCTCACTACACCCCTCACCACTACACATGTCTCCACCTGTCACCACAACACACCTGCTCACTACACCCGTCACCACTACACACCTGTCTCACCACCTGTCACCGCTACGCACCAGCTCACCACACTCGTCATAAAGACACACCTGTCTCACTTCACCCGTCACCATTACACACATGTCTAACCACACCTGCATCACCACACCTACTTCACCGCACCTGTCTCACCCCACCTTCATCACTACAACTTATCTGCCTCACTACACTTCGTCACCACCACACGGCTGCCTAAAGCCACCACTTCATTGCTGCCCCTCCACCTCTCTCTCTCTCTCTCTCTCTCTCTCTCTCTCTCTCTCTCTCTCTATCTATCTCTCTCTCTCTCATATATATATATATATATATATATATATATATATATATATATATATATATATCATACAGAATAGCTTAGGTAATGTATAAGAAAGAACCACCTTTAATCTCAAGAGAGTCTGGCATCCAATGAAGCATTTCATGATCAAACGCTTGTTTTTTCCAGACGAAAAATACGACATTGAATTGAAAGGATTAACAGAGCACTGAGCCTATTAGTGTATAAGTGTAGGGATTTATTCGGATGGAGTTACACGCCCTTCAAACAGGTCAACCCTGTATTTCTGTTTAAGTGTTCATGTGAGATTAATAAAGGATCTAACACTAATGCACGTAAATATGGTACAGGGCAAGCTAATCCTTCCCAGTAACCTCAGGTTGCTCATAAGGGTTACCAACTACAATTAATATTAATCTTTTTGTTCTTGTTGTTGTTGTTGTGGCCCCTGACTTATCAGGAAATGTACCCCGTGAACTGCAGGGAACACTTCAGCTGCTCACTGACATCTTTTTTTTCTTTCTTTTTTGTTAGGTTGTGTGGAAAGACTGACTGTATTGCGAGAATGAGGTACCCGAGGTAAGTAAGCATGTTGTGGTGTGAGGACTGCGTTACACTGAAAGCAGAGTGGGTTGTTGGTGAGTTGTATTTTGTTTTGGTCCTGACAGAGTAGCTGGTGACCACATCGTTGTCTGGCTAGGCGTACTTGTTCCTCTGGGAAGAGCTTTTACTCAGGCGTCCTTGTTGCTCAAAATTTTCTCTGGCACTCCGCATGGCTTGAAATTTTGTATGGCTATGGTAGCTGTGCTGGGTGGAGGAGGAAGGATGTTCTTGAAGCACTCGGCTGTGGTGGTTGTGTTTATGTTAGTGTTAGTGTTGGGTGGAGGAGGAGGGATGTTCTTGAAGCACGCGGTTATGGTGGTTGTGTTCATGTTACGTTAGTGCTGGGTGCAGGAGGAGGGATGTTCTTGAAGCACTCGGCTATGATAGCTGTGTTTATGTTTGTGTTAGTGCTGGATGGAGGAGGAGAAGGATGGGTGTTCTTGAGCCACTCTATGTAGGGCAGGGAAGGTATTCGTTTTTTGCTTAACATACGGTGTAGTAGAAAAGTACAATGGTGGAATGATTCTTGGATATGGACGATGGATTGTGTTCTTATGTTCCTGTGGGATTCTGTTATGAGCATTTTTGTTTCTTGGTGAAGGTGATCCTTGTATGTTGCCTTTGTGCATCCTGGTATTATTCTTAAAGATATAGTCTGTGCTCTTCCATGTATGTAACTGCTAAGGTGAGGGACCCATCTTGGTGCCGTGTAATTTATTGATGTGCGGATTAATTGCTTGATTTTTTTTTTTTTTTTTTACGTGTCCAACTCTGGGCAAAGGCTTCAGGGCCTATTCCCAAGTCCCTATCCCCAGTTCACACACACCTGGCTGTCCTCTCCCCAGTTCACACACACCTGGCTGCCCTCTCCCCAGTTCAGACTCATCTGGCTGCCCTATCCCCAATTCACACACATCTGGCTGCCCTCTCCCCAATTCACACACATCTGGCTGCCCTCTTCCCAATTCACACACATCCTCTTTCATCTCATCCTCAGTTTCCTTCTCCCACACCCATTCCAGGGAAAGTCAGAGAAGTACAGGCTCTGTCATACTCTGAATCACCAGCTCATACTCTAAATCACCAGCTCTGTCATACTTTGAATCACCAGCTCTGTCATGCTCTGAATCACCAGCTCTATCAATCATACTCTGAATCACCAGCTCTATCGTACTTTGAATCACCAGCTCTATCATATTCTAAATCACCAGCTCTATCATATTCTAAATCACCAGCTCTATCATATTCTAAATCACCAGCTCTATCATATTCTAAAGCACCAGCTCTATCATATTCTAAATCACCAGCTCTATAATACTGTAAATCACCAGCTCTGTGATACTGTAAATCACCAGCTCCATCATATTCTAAATCACCAGCTCTATCATACTCTAAATCACCGGCTCTATCATACTCTAAAATCACCAGCTCTGTCATAATCAAAATCACTAGCTCTGTCATACTCTGAATCACCAATTATACTCAAAATCACCAGCTGTATCATACTCTAAATCACCAGTTGTCATACTCTAAATCACCAGCTCTGTCATACTCTAAATCACCAGGTCTATCATTCTCTAAATCACCAGCTCTATCATACTCTAAATCACCAGGTAATCACCAGCTGTCATACTCTAAATCACCAGCTCTGTCATACTCTAAATCACCAGGTCTATCATTCTCTAAATCACCAGGTCTATCATTCTCCAAATCACCAGCTCTATCATACTCCAAATCACCAGCTCTGTCATGCTGTAAATCACCACCTCTATCATGCTCAAATCTCACGAGAATATTGATTGACTAGGCATAACGTTTTATTGCAAGAACAGTTATTATTTACTTGAAGCGGGAACATCAGTCATAAAACATGGCATCGTTAAATTCTACGGGGGTTGAACACATTATTTTCGAACATCCATAATGAGCAACTGACTGACAACCTCGATCCTTGAGATGCTCCCGCCTCTAAAAAGATTGTTTTGAACTCTTTCCAAGACGGTCATGGATATAGGTAAGGTGCGGTACAAGCTTCTATATGCTGTAAAGGATTAACCAAATAATAAATAAATAAGCATCTTCACCAGGTTTACCAGTGAATGGAAAAAATGGGAGAAATGGAGTTCCCCCGAGCTAAGCCCTGTATTGGACTATATAGCCCCGCTAGGGTTACAGGATTGAGCTACCACTCCCGGCACAGCAGCCCGGGCGAGGCTCGAACTC
The DNA here is from genome assembly GCF_032717465.1 of Coenobita brevimanus. Lineage (NCBI taxonomy): Eukaryota > Metazoa > Arthropoda > Malacostraca > Decapoda > Coenobitidae > Coenobita > Coenobita brevimanus. The sequence goes on along the minus strand of NC_137064.1, from coordinate 24,819,402 downwards.
GCAATCCCCCGATTACGAGTCCGGCGCGCTACCACTGTGCTACCGCGCTTCCCACCAGTGAATGGAGAGGTGAGCAAAATGTGGCGAGGAATATTGATTAATCCTCTAAAGTGAACAGTTATGAGAAGGGAGAAACAGCAAAAATGTGTCAAATTGGCTTCTCAGTGGAAGTATGGAAGTTGTAGTTGTTGTAGCCCCAGGTTCTTTTGAACGTAAATCCAGTGGGCTGCAGGCTGAGGGTGTTCTTCTGAAATCCATCATCAGTGGCGGGGAATAGAGGAGGAGTTGAAGGACGTTTGTATATAGAACAGTAGAGCTGGCCGGTTATATCGATGTCACCACGTGCAGGCGTCCCTCTCCAGCGCCGTGGGAGAAGTACCGTAAATAGCACAGACATATTTAACAACAGACTGGCAACATAGCCATCACCAGAGTGGACAGAATTCGGAAAACTGAAGGTCTTCCATCTTATACCCAGACGTACACAATTGGACAGTTTGTCAAACCACTTACCAGATCCATTATGCCGATGATGACGATAGCACAGCGTAGTGAACAGGACAGACAGGGGTTGAACACCCAGCGAGGCTGCCCGTACTCCCTCTTACACCCACACTCACGTCCGCAACCCATCCCTGAAAGAGGCAAGTTGCAGGGGGTTAGGAGGAGGGTAGGACAGAATTTACAAGGCACAGACAGTGAAACAGAAGACAGTGGTAGTAAACAGTAGTATGGTGTTGGATAGGAAGGGGTAAGACAGATACAAGGCACAAACAGTGAGACAGAAAATACTGGTAGCAGACGGTGAAACAGAAGATACTGGTGGAAGATAGCGATATGGTTTAAGTTCGGTCATTTGATTATTGCGACAGACGTTAATTTGTGAGCGTCCACTCAGCAGTCTCGCTGGTAGTCAGGAAAATCAGTCTCCCGCAAAAGCGTCCTCCTGACACGAAGCTAGTGCCATATCAGAGTCTCCCACTCCTCCAATTCATGATCAGGACGCTTAGTTATCAAGAGTTAGAACACGTAGTTATCCACAGTTAGTATGACTCGTTATCCACAGATTTTCAGTTACGACCCCCAGTCAGTAGTTGTGATAATTGAGGTGTCATCCACAATTAGAGCACTAATTTATCAGCAACAACGCTACTCCATCACTCCCACTCTCTTCGCTCACACATGCAGCCTGGATGTTACAAGGGAGGGGCAAGTTTGATGTTACAAGGGAGGAACAACCTGGATGTCACAAGGGAGATGAAGCTGATACTGATAATTATGTCTATATTTTTTTTAGTCTTAGAGATTTTGAAGCCGCTGTCTGGGTTATATTCAGTCTGGTGAGTGGCAACACTGAATATAACTCGCACCAAACACACGCACCTTACTCCCCACAGCAGTGTCCGGTGGTTTTGCAACGATCGCGGTAATCTGAAGGACATCACAGGGAGGCGCCAGTTTCCAATAACAAACACTAATATAGCATGTCCAGTTATCAGCATAAACACACAGCATCATTCAGACTCAAGGCACATTCCCCACCCTCACTTGTTTGTCCACTAGGGTTGAAATGGCCCTGATAATCTCAAGGACGGTTCAGGGAGGGGCCACTTTTCCCATCGATATCAACCATTGTACAGTGTTTAGCCGTCAGCCGGATTTAACACAGTACATCACTAAAACTAAACACATACGTTCAGTGGAGTTAAAATAGCCGTGAACTTCAGAATAATACAAGGGAGAAGGTAGGCTCGCTCATCTACTAAATTCCGCGCGATTATGGCAGACTCCTTGCCAGTGAGACATGGCAGCCTAAAATACCTAGGTGGCTGCCAGATCTCGCCAGCTCCACAATTTATACACCTGCAGCGTGCGACAACCCATGGTAGTAACGAAGATAAACATGACTATCACCTTCCTCCGAGACAGGCGCAGCGTTGTCCACTTACACGTTTTATCATGATTATATTACACTATATATATAGATAGATAGATAGATAGATAATGAAATCACTCCAAAATATGCTTCAGTACAGTAACATAAAAATAATTATGAATGATACAAGCCTGGTATTGGAGGCAAATATATTAAATACGACAGTTGACTAGTGCATGGCGGTATGCTAGTCTTACACCACCTGGACAGCTATGTGGTTTGGTCGGTTTGCCTCATGTTTGGAAGTCGCTCTGTCGTGGGTTTGAGTCCCATTCAGCCACTGAGGTAAGGACTCGATGCTCACAAGGTAACACCACCTCGCAACAATCAAATAACCAAACCTGCTCCATACCATTGTCTGTCATCACTGTCTTCTAATTCACCGTTTGTGCCTTGTATGTCCTACCTTCCTTCTACTTCCTATGGCTTAAACCTTTACCCACGGCCCACCACATCACGAAGACAAAGAAAGACGTGCCTGGGTGATGTGACAAAGATAACGCAGTCCACCACTTCACAAACAGACAGCAGAATGACATGGGATTGTGAGAAATACAGTGTGAGAAAAAGTGCGAGAGATGGAATGAGTTAAAGTGAGTGACTGAGTGTGCGTGAGGGTGTGAAAGTGAGTTACTGAAAGTGATGAGTGTGAGAGTGCCAGAGAGTGCAAGTGAATGAGTGTGAGAGAGTAGGAGAGTGAGTGTGGGTGTGTCGGAGACTGAGAGTGAGTGAGCGAATGACTGTGGAAGTGATAGGTGAAAGAGTGAGAGTGGACGAAAGCGCAAGTGAATGTGTGACAGAGCAGGAGAGTGTGTGGGTGTGTTAAGAGATTTAAGAGTGAGTGACTATGACGGAATATTAAAGTAAGTGAGTGTGGGAGATAGAGAGCGAAAGTGTGAGGACGCGAAAGTGCAGATGCCAGTGAGCGTGAGGCGTGACGGTGTGTTGGTGGGGAGCGTGGAGTGGGAAGGTGAGCAAGACAAGGGATATTGTCTTAAGCATCTCAGGTTTCTGCTCTTCCATTACTCCCCTGACGTATTTCCTATTTTAGTCCGGCTACCACCAGACGATTTTATTCATCTTGAGAGAGAGAGAGAGAGAGAGAGAGAGAGAGAGAAACAAATCACCACAAGAGGTTTTCCCCTATATAAAATCGTCTGAAAAGCATAAGAAAAAAAGGTAAATATATAGAACCGCTTTACTTCTTCAGTCTCATGACGTATACTCTTGTTTTTGCTTCGTCAGGGGGTTATTTTTTTTATTTTTTTTTCACCGGACGGAACTGAGTCACTCCCGCAAGTAGCATATTAAAATCGTCAGTGTCCGAAAATCCATGAGCTATAGTTATGAGGCAAGAATGAGTCTCCTTGGTTGCTGTACTTTTTGTTACTTCAGCTTGGCTCAGAATTTACGTCTGAGTTATAACCATAGATTAAAACTAGAATATGACGCTATACTCTGTTTACTCTAACTTGGCTCAGGTTTTCGTCTTTCAAAACTTACCTCACGGAACTCAGCAGGAGAAAAAGACTGCTACGGCTCTACATATTTCCACGGGATTTCATTCTAATACCATATTCGAGTGCCAGTCTGTTGTGGCAACTCGGCATTCTAGACAGAGACGGTCATTTTAGGCCAAGTTAGAGAAAAAGTAGTATAGTCACGATGGAGAGCCATAGCATAGTCTTTTTCTGCCTCTGAATTGGGCATCAGCATCCACACCTCTTTTCCCTCCCTAGGATAGCGTAAGTTAGAGCCTCATTAGGTTGATAAAAATCGTCTGGAGATAACAAAAACTGAAATACGCGTCTTTGAACTAGATGTTTTAAGAGCACCACTACACTACGATGACCTGTTTTACTGATTCTTGTCACATTCAGACGATTTTATTGAGCTCAGGAGAGGCTTCTCGAACTGGAGAGGGGGTTTGATATAGCGCCTTCATTAACCCCCCGTTTTGCTTATGAGTCTCCTAAGCTGAGTAAAATCGTCTGTTGGCAGGAAGGAATAGAGGAAAAATTAAAGGCCAGTCGAAGTGGGTTTAGGGAGGTGAGAAGTGGAGAAGAGCGGGAGGATAGGGTTTTCTGGTGGGGTTTCCGAGAGAGAGAGAGAGAGAGAGAGAGAGAGAGAGAGAGAGACTGCTTGTACCCATTATCGCATGGACTGATAAAGAGTACAACTCTCTTAGTAAGAGAGAGAGAGAGAGAGAGAGAGTGCTTGTGCCCTTTATCGCATGGACTGATAAAGAGTACAAGTATCTTAGTAAGAGAGACAGACAGACAGACAGAGAACTAATAAATGAAAATTGCGCTCTGCATCATAAGGCCAAGTGCAGACTCATCACTAGTACTCTCTCTCTCTCTCTCTCTCTCTCTCTCTCTCTCTGGCGCTAAGGCAATTTAACCTCTTCAGTGGAATGACTTTCTCTCTTTTTGCTATTCCCAGGCGATTTTATTCAGCTCAGGAGAGACATCGAACTGGGAGGGGTTAGATATTTGTATCAACCCCGTCACTACAAGAAGCCTCCCTAAAGCTGAATGAAATCGTCTGGAGTGTGGAAGGTATACATAAATAAAAAATGCCTCTGGATTGAAGGAGGGGGAAGAGGAAGAAAGGAGGTGAAGGAAGAGGAAAGAGAAGTGAGAGGAAGGGGCAAGGGAGGAAGTGAGGGGAGGGAGTAGAAGAAATAGGAAAGGTGGAGGAAGGGGAAGGGAGAATACAGGAGGAGGGGGAAGGGAGGATAAAGAAGGAAGGGGACGGGGAGGGGAAGGATGGGGAAAGGGAAGAGCAAGTAGAAATGGGAGGGGAAGGATGGGGAAAGGGAAGAGCAAGTAGAAATGGGAGGGGAAGGATGGGGAAAGGGAAGAGCAAGTAGAAAGGGGAGGGGAAAGGATGAGGAGAATCATGACAGGAGAGGGTAGAAGAGAGGGTAAGGAAGTAGGAGGTGGAGGGGGTAGGGAAGAGAAAGTTGGGGGGAGAGGGGTAAGGGGGGTGGAAGAGGAACGAGGAGATGGAGAGGAGGAGGAGATGAAGGAGGAGGGATGGGGGAAGGGAGAAAAAGGAGAAGGGAAGAGAGGAAGGGTGGAGGTGTAACTCAGTAGAGCTTTTTAAGAAGTGAATGTATCCTATCCACGCCAAAATCATTATCTGGAAAGAAGAAGAAGAGGAAGACGACGACGACGACGACGACGACGACGACGGACAAGCACACAGCCAAGGCCGCAGGTAACACAGGAATTGCTCTTGGCTGCAGTCATGCACCCCCTCCATGATGTGGTGAATCTCTCTCTCTCTCTCTCTCTCTCTCTCTCTCTCTCTCGAATTACATGGAAACTACGTATCCAATATATATATATATATATATTTTATTAACATATATTCTTTAGGACCTACTTATATTAACAGTAACGAAGAGTGCTATTGTGTATCTCATAATCCTTGCTATAGTGCTATATTATATAAAATTATAAAATCTAGGCAATAACAATAGAGAAAAAATATATATATACACTAGATGCATACGGTTTTGGGACTAGTGATGTCATAATAAAAAAAAAAATCAATGGTATGGATCGTGATGTTGATGTCAGTATACATGACCTTTTCTCAGCGGTGATGTGTTTTATGCCTCTTTTTCCTGCCTTCAGACGATTTCACTCAGCTCAGGGGAGACTACTAGAGAAGCTGAATAAAATCGTCTGGAGGTAGGAGTAAGCCCTCCTAAACACTAGTCATTCTAGTGAACTCTAGCTAAAAGTGGACTAGCTAAAGAAATATATATGATGAGTGTGGTAGGCTAGTCATGTCATATCTTTTGGTGTGGGAGGCTAGTCACGTCATGGTGTTGGGAGGCAAGTCACGTCATGGTGTGGGAGGCTAGTCACGTCATGGCGTGGGGGAGCTAGTCACGTCATGGTGTGGGAGGTTAGTCACGTCATGGCGTGGGGGGGCTAGTCACGTCATGGTGTGGGAGGCTAGTCACGTCATGGTGATGATACTAGAGACTGGCAAGGTAATGGTGGTATTTTGCAGTATATCTATCTTTCTATTGCAAGACGCTTTAATCCCGTAAGGGGTGGCCACAAACAAATCGCCTCCATGTCGCCCTGTCTCCTGCCATTTCACTGCCCCGCTCCCAGTTCACACATACCTCTCCCATATACTTCTCTACTTCATCCCTGCACCTCATCCTTGGCGTCCCCCTCCCTCCTCCCCCCTCCACCTCTCTCGCATACAATTTCTTAGTCAGTCTCTTGCTCTCTGTCCTCAGTATATCATTCGTGTAATATAACGCTTTACGCTAATTATTCTTAACCTCTTTAGCCCTGTGACGCATTTTTTTTTCTTTGTTCTTCCCAGCCACACGATTTTGTTCAAGTTAGGGACCTCCTATAGTTCTTTCATTTGAACTTGGCCCAGGTTTTCGTTTAATTACAACTTATTTCACATAGCTCTGCGCCAGAAAAAAGAAGAAAAAAAACAGTGCCACAGCTCCATATGCTTTCCATTGCACTTTTTCGTGACTAGCATCATATTCTAGCGAAAGTCCGTCGCTACAGCTTAGCAGCCAAGATGAAGAGATGGCAATTGTAGGCCAAGTCAGAGTGAAAAGAGTATAGCTTTAAATGGATTACTGAAGGCGATATATAAACCATCCATGTAAATGCTTTCTCATGCAGATAAATGAAATCGCGTGGTGAGTGGCTGAATAAAATGAATAAGGCGTCATCATGCTGAAGGGGTGAAGATCCAATGTCTTTTGGTCACAGTTCATAATTTGTTGTGCCCTTTTTATAGGGTACTGCTTGTAGTAGTTGTAGCAGTAATAGTAGTAGTAGTGGTAGTAATAGCAGCAGCAGTAGTAGTAGTAGTAGTAATTGTGGGCGTTGTAGTAGTAGTAGTAGCAGTAATGGTGTGGTGGTGGTGGTTGTGGTGTTAGTTGCAACCCAAGGTCACGAACCCGGTCGACTGCAAGCCGAAGTTGTCCTTTTTCTGCCTTCCGCTGTTCTACTTCAGATGGATAGGCAAAGGACTGAGTGTATAGTAAGGCAGGTTCACCCCCCAGTCATACCAGTACCACCACGTGAAGGCATCTATCTCTAACACGGGTGCTGCTTCCAACCTTAATATACATTTGAGCTTATCATCTTCACTACAATGATGACTCTTTACACTTATTTTTCTGATTCTCTCCAGACGGTTTCATTAAGCTCAGGAGAGTTGGGATGCCTTCACGTGATGGAACCGATATAACGGCGGTAGAGCTGCCTGATTATACAAACGTCCCTCAGCTCCCTCCCTCTCCCCCAAGAGGAGGATGGTGGAATCCAGGAGAGAGACAACTTAGTCTGCAGTTCACTGGATTAACATTCAAATGAACCTGGCGCCACAAGAACAGTTCCTACTACTACTACTACTGTTGCTACTGCTATTACTACTACTACTTCTACTACTACTACTACTGCTGCTGCTGCTACTACTACTACTACTACTACTACTACTACTACTACTACTACTACTTCTACCACTACTATTACAACTGCTTGTGCTGCTGCTGGTGGTGATGCTGCTGCTGGTGATGCTGCTGCTACTATTGCTACTACTAGCAATGATAACACAGAGGCAGAGCAAAGAAGGAGCAGAGGCAGAGCAAAAATAGAGCAAAGATAGCACACAGGTAGATCAAAGACGTAACAGAGTTGGAGCAAAGACAAAGCAGAGATAAATCTGGGGATGGGATAGAGCAAAGATGGAGCAGATCAGGGTATAGCAGAGTTTAGAGCAAAGGCAGAACATAGATAGTGCAAAAATAGAGCAAGGGTAGTGCAAAGACAGAGCAAACGTTAAGCGGAGAGAGAGAGAGAGAGAGAGAGAGAGAGAGAGAGAGAGAGACAGACAGACAGACAGACAGACAGACAGACAGACACACAGAGACAGACAGACAGACAGCAGCCACGGCAGTGAAAACAGTCTGGCTTCTGCGGTCACTGGGTTTAAAGTCCCTTAGGAGGCTTCGTGACACCATTTCCTTAGCGATTTAGTCTGCATATTACACCCTGACATTCTCTTGTGTTTTATATATATCTCTTTAACATGGACACAGTTTGCATCAGTGACATACAAAAGAGATACTGCATAAAAGAGCCGCGTTGTTTGTTTGTTTGTCCTTCAATCACGCCCAAACCACGGGCCAAACACCCCCAGACCCATATATATTCTGAATCACGGTGACCCAAGGATGGATTGGGGGAGTCAAAATTCAGATCTAGGTCAATTGAGGTCACTGGTAGAGTGTTTGCCTTTTTGGCCCGGGCAACGCCGGGTACCCTTGTAGCTCAATTTTTGGCATGGAGAGACACATTACCTCCAGTTCGGACATAAGGTATGTGAGGTTGACCTCCGAGGTCATTTGAGGTCACTGGTCGGGGGTCATTTTAGGTCACATGTAATACACGCTCGAACGACAGGACCCAGCAGTCCAATTTTTGGCATGAAGATGCACATGACCTCCAGTTCTGACACTGGCTATGTGAGGTTGACCTCCGAGGTCATTAGAAGTCACTGGTTGGAGGTCATTTGAGGTCACTGGTAATAGTAAACAAGTGCGCACAAATACTGTGCGTTAGTCTGCAAAAGCTGAAATAGAAAGTTCCTGGACCTCTTATAATCCCTCTTCAGAAGCATAAGAGGTACGCGATCTTTCTGGAGTAGAAGGAAAGCCTGAACTAGAACAAATACGATTACAGTGTTCGCCTTTTTGGCCAGGCAACTCCCGGTACCCGTGCTAGTATTCAGAATAAATCGCTTAGAAAAAGGCATTACAAATTCTCCCAGCAACTAAGAATACGGCCAATAGCCTCAGTGCAAGTTGCTTTGGGGATTACCTAACACCTCTTCCCTAGCGAATTATTTTTATTGTACATCTCAATATCCTCTTGCAAGCTGTCGATAATAAAAGCGAGTGATAACGTGTACTGTGCAAAATAAATCGCCCAGGAAGAGGTGCTACGAAGCTTTCAGTGCCACACGCACTAGCAGGCGCCGCTCCTGTGTGTGTGTGTGTGTGTGTGTGTGTGTGTGTGTGTGTGTGTGTGTGTGTGAGAGAGAGAGAGAGAGAGAGAGAGAGAGAGAGAGAGAGAGAGAGTTATTAATAATTGTGAGACAGCAGTGATGACAACTATGACTGATAACTGGGAATAGTAACTTTGAGAGACAACAGGGTTAAAAACTGTGACCTGTGTTTGAGGCCTGATTCAAAGAGAACATTTTGAGGGATAACTGAAGGATAACTCTGAGGAATAATTGTTACTGATAATTGTGACTAAGTAATGCAGACCAAACTTTACCTAAATTAACCACAACTGGGCTAATTTAACTAACCTAACCTAACATAACCAAGTGACCAAACCGGACCTTGATAAGTCAGATCTAATCTAGCATACCCTAAGTACACCAGACCTAACATAGCAAAACTCAGCATGGCATAAGTATACCAGACCGAACATAGCATAACATGGTTTCAGAAGACCTAATATAACACAGCATAACGTAATTAAACCAGACTTAATATAGCATAACACAGCATAGCCAAAGTAAACCACACATAAGTACACAAGATCTAACATAACACAGCTTAATATAAGTAAACCAGACCTAACATAGCACAACATAAGTAAACAAGACCTGATATCATAGCTTAAACTAAGTTAACCAGACATAACATAGCATAACACATCATAACCAAAGTAAGCCAGACCTAACATGCCATAACCACACGTAACATAAGTAAACGTAAATTAATGTAACGTAATTATACCAAACCAATCCTAAATTAACCCAGGGCATCCACACACACCTTCGAACATCCACTTACGACATGTTGGCTACGTGAATGAATCTGTATTTCCGCGTTATGGTCGGGACACTATACTCCTTTCAGCTTAACTTGGGCCAAATTTTCGCCCTTTCCGAGCTTAATTCGCACCGTTCAGTGGTAGAATGAGATAATACTACGGCTCCTACATCCTTTCTATAGCACTCCTTCTTGACTTACAACGCATTCTAGTGTTAATCTGTTGTTACGACTCCGCATTCAAGATGGAGAGATAGGAATGTTAGACCAAGATAAAAAGGCGTATAGTACTGTGCATGTATTAAACGGCTTGTTGGTTAGTGTGCCCTTAATTTTGAAGACACCCGTGGACGCTCCCAAAGTAGTCTACACCTGGCCTAATACAGGTAAACCAAACCTAGCCAAACGTAACCCGATCTGAAACAACCTAACATATCCTGACCTAGGCTAAACTAACATCGCAACCCAACCCAGTCTAACCAAACCCAGTCCAACCGACCTAACCTAACCAATCCAATCCAGCCCAGTCCAGCATAACCTAACCTAACCTGACCTAACCCAACCCCATGCAACCCAATCCAACCCAACCTAACCTAACCTTATCCAACCTAACCCAATCCAGCCTGCCCCAATCTAGCCCACCCAAACCCAGCTTAACCCAACTAACAACCCAGCCTAAACCAAGCCAGTATTTGGTCCACGTATTTCATGGTGCTGCAGAGGGACTTCTTCGTGTGGTGGCACCGACAGTTGGGCAGTAGAGCTCCCCAGTTGTACTGCAAATACATCCCTAACTCCCTGCCCCCTAAAAAAAAAATAAAAAAATAAAAAAATAAAAATGCTGAGGACCAGCAACCCAGCATTTTTTTTCCATTTTTTTTTTTTTTAGGGGACAGGAAGTTACGGGACATATTTGCAGTACAACTGGGGAGCTCTACTGCCCAACTGTCGGTGCCACCACACGGAGGCGTCCCTCTGCAGCGACATAAAATACGTGGACCAAATACAGGAACCTTTTGCTTTGAGGTTGCTCTCCTAGGCTGAATAAGTAATCTAATAACAACAACGATAAGGTATAAATGACGTCCTCGGCTGAATGAATAAGATAAAAATTAAGCTTTGAATTAAAAAAAAAAAACTAGGCCCTATTGTTTTTTGATGGCATGTGTTTGGTGAATAGGTAAAAAAAAAAAAAAAAAAAAGTCTACCATGTTTTCTCCAAAGTTAACAATTTCATATGGAGGAAGCATGACTAAAATCCAAAAGATGTCACCATAGTGAAAGGATTAACGAATCCTGTGCTGTCTGTCCACACACACACACACACACACACACACACACACACACACACACACACACACACACACATACGAGAGCTTTCGTTGAAAATACGTAATTCTCTTTCAACAATAAACGAAAACTGTGAATCTGTCGCCTCTGAAGCGATAACTTGACAGCTTTATACCTACTGTGATAATTACTTCCATACCTTCTATGCCCTAAGATACCGATTTTTTTTTTTTCCTTTGCACTCATGCACCCTTCCCTGCTCCGCCTCTAGGGACAGTGTTCCCCAGAGTGTTGGGACTTGTACTGGATGGTAAATAAAGAACTTAAATAAAAAATAAAATAATGTATGGGGTGATGACGGAATCACCTGTACCACATTACGACTCTACTCAGGTTCCTGGCAATCCCTTACTGTACACTGTTCAACTTAAGTTTCTCTGAGGGCATTCTCCTTTAGAGGAAGGAAGGCAGAAATAATGAAGAATTAGCACCAAGCCATAATATGGCTATATGGCGCTGTAGGAGTGGAAGGAAATAATGGCTGGAAGAAAAACGGAAATACCAAGATGAAAGGTAGAATAGAAGAGCAGAAGACGACAGTAATGAGAGAAAAACTGAAGACACAAAGGCCCCTTTTAGTTTCTCCCAGAGGTATAGACCCGTAGCACCATCATCCCAATCACCAAGCCTAATTCCCCTGGTTTCCGCCCTATTTTCTTACTTCCTGTGTCTGCAAAGTCCCAGAGAGAAGTCCTTTGGGTAGGCTCCGGTGTTTTGTTCGGGATCAGCTCTTTCCTCACCTCTTCGGCTTCCTCTCAGATCGCAGCACACAACATTGCATTGCAGAATTACCTTCCCATCTCACATCCTCCCCTTGCACAGCCTCTATTGGCCTCAAAGCTGTCTTCGATGTCGCAAATCGGGATCTAAGCCTTGATGAATTTGCCTACCTGGGTGTCTTTGGCCGCCTGTTCTATAGGCCTGAAAGCTACCTACATCACCGTTCTCGGTTCTTGTTCTGTGGGACGGTCAGTAATTACCGACACTTCAATCTTGGCACATCTCGTGTTGGAAGCCTGTTTCCTTCTCTTTAACCTTCTCATGAATAGCTCCTCCAACCTCTAGATCCCCTTCGATATTAACTCTTGCTGACGATACTGCATCCACTCCCCTAACTTGCCACGCTTCAGCGTCTTCTAGTTAAGCCTGGCCAGGTTGCCTGTGATTGTGGTTACTCACCAACATTGTCAAAACCAAACTGTTCACTCGCTCTCCCACTCGAAGGCTTGTTTATACAATCGCCACCCTCCTCGGCTCTCATCTCGAAGTAGTACAGGACTATACCTCGGCATCCCCCTCTCCTCCTTGTTAAACCCCTCCCACTATGTCTCGACCCTCTGACCGATCTCCTTAACAAACTTGACCTCCTTGGCATCTTCACTATTGGTTCACTGGGGGTCAGCGTTCCCAGTGTTCATGTATTTTACCTGTTGTACAATATATTCGCTGTCTTCTTGACGCTCAGGCCATCTCTCTCTCTCTCTCCCTTGTCTCCCCAAAACAACTCCTTCTTCTTGAACTGGTACAAAATCGAGCCTGTGTGTCATTCTTCACTGCCATTGGTCTACCAGAATTGTCAGCAAGCTCAGTGAACTTAGTCTGTGTCCTGTTACTGACCGCATTCGTATGTTCGGTGTCTGCTTCGCCAAACAATATCTGACCACATTTCCATCCCCTGTCCCACCTTTCCTTCTCTCTCAAAAACTCTCAGGCCTATTCATTAGCGAATCCTAAGCAGCCCTCGTCTTTTTTCACAATGTCCCCTCCCTTCATCTCCCCCTCTCCTCTTCTCACCCCGCCCTGCTCTCGACTCAGTCAGGCTCACACCCTCATCTCAGGCTTTCCTTTGGATTCCAGCACCCGACACGACCAACTGGATGGATGGCCCGAGGCTCACACCCCGAGCTGCCTGTAAAATCCTCCTCTCTGCCATTCGCTTCCGTGTCCAAGGCGACCATGCAGAGAATCCTTTGAGAGGGGACCAGGGAGGACCTGGATTTGCATACTGATGCTGAACATCCCACCAGCAGTTTCTGTCCAGCATTATGACAACTGCCGTTGGATGAAACAAACTTATGGCAACCACCACCCCTTCACCAGCCGCTGTGATGCGACCGTCGCCCGCATTCGCTCGGAGTATACCTCCCTGGGGTAAGTCACTAGACGATCGGCTACCAACAAGCCCCGGGAAACTATGTAACGCTCCCATGTCTGACTGCATATCCCATCAATGTTTACCACCCCACTATTGCCTCCCTTAGTCCCCTGGCTTATTGTTTTCTACTTTGTGTTCCAACTTCCATGTACAGTACTTCACAGATCAGGCGCTGTCACTTCATAGATTCTTCTTCTTTGAATTTATGTATAAAACTTCGGAGCGTTGAGGCCCTAGGCTAGGTCTGCATAGTCCTGGACATTAATGACAGGAAAACGACCTTCGTTCATGGCAGCGTTTGCATGACCGAGAAACATCTGGCTACCTCTTACTCGAAACTCGAAAACACCACCATGCCACCGAATATTTTCATGTGATTAATAATGCACGTATATGACACTGCTCCTATTTAGCATAACCAGTGCCGACAACTGAGAGAATTGCCGATCTAATCAAAGTAAATTTAATAAAATTGCCTTTGTTTGAAGAAGAATTAATTGGCAGAATCTTGAAAAATTCTGTATCTTGTTTGTTTTCTGCTCTCCCCATGGTTAGGCAGAGCTGGAGTAAATGTGAAGAAATTACCTGCGTTTATCAGTCTGGCTAGGCTGCCTTGATTTAATTGGTTAGCTGATACATCTTCGTGAAAGAGACTTGTACAGACCATTAGCTATGTCCTTGAGTGTGTGTGTGTGTGTGTGTGTGTGTGTGTGTGTGTGAACTGGCAGTGCACGGCAACTATTCAATGGCGCCTTCGGCCTGAGTTAAGGTTGCCAGCATTCAGTGAGAGACGGGCACTGGTTGTGTGGTGCGCGACTCGCGACTCCATCTCCTCCACATTCACACTATTCCCCTCCCCATTTCGCTTCCTACCCCAACCACTTTACCCTCACAGCACCCACCTCGTCACTCATAACTATGTGTTTAAGTCCTTCCTAATGTGACTGATTTGATTTTGTACATATATTTTTTGGCAACTAGACTATAAGACGCAGACACGCTCCAAAAGGCACTACAGGATCAGGATCACCATGTTAACTCTCCATATTAAAACATGTTCCACTCTCCCAAGATTCCTCTCATACTCTACAACACAAAATCTTCCAGCACTTCTTATCAAAACAAACAACACCTTATCGACACTCCTAACAGTTTACGAGTTTAGCATTAGCAATAACTCCATTCTCACTCCCCTTGTTATCACTCACGACACTCCCTCTGAGAATCTAACTTCTAATATTAACATATCAAAATAACCCTAATCTCTCTCTCTCTCTCTCTCTCTCTCTCTCTCTCTCTCTCTCTCTCTCTCTCCAGCACACCAAGACAACGCAACCACACCCCATCCGACGCTTGAAAAGACTTAAGAGGATGGAGGAAAAAAACGCTGTAGTAATTCTGGGGAGAGAAGGAAAATTCGGCGGGTGGTGGTAACGTCAATATGGAAATATCAAATTCTCGTGAACACTTTCCTCTTCCAAGTGAACATTATCGACACCACAGAAACATTTTAACGTAGTGTGTAAGATAAAAAAGAAAAAGCTACTTACACGGTATAATTATTACTTACCAACTTATATTGCTTCTCTATAAAGTCACATTTCAGAAGACAGCAATACGTCGTGTCTTGAGTGTCATGATATATTTCAGATACCTTAATTGTACTGTTATACTGAAATCGCATCAGCAGCATAGTTATGTTTGAAAATTATCCGCTTTCAACATCATTCTGTTACAAACGGAATAGTGTTAGAACTGATCATACTGCCACAGTCACAGATAAGTGAAATTCTTCGTTCCCTAGGTGTTGTGGAGTGTTGCTGAGTATTGTCTTGTGTGTTCCGGAGTGTTACTGGATGTTACAAAGCGCTGCTGTTTTACGAAGTGCTTTTGTGCTTGAGTGCCGCTGACTGTTGCAAGGTGTTGTACTGTGTGTTGAGAAGTGTTGCTGTGCTCAAAAGTGCTACTGAGCTGTTACCGAGCTGCTGGTGTTTTACGAGGTGCTACCGAATATTTTGGAGCGCTGCTTTCTGACGCAGAATGGTGCTGCGTTCCAGAGCGCTACTGTCTCACGAAGTGCTGCTATGTTTATGAGTGCTGCGGAGTATTGCAGAGTACCAATTCGTGTTCCGTGGCGCTGTTCTCTGTTTTCGAGGGCTCCTGAGTGTTCCATGCCGCTGTACTGTGCTCTGGAGGGCTCCTGGGTGTTCCGTAGCGCTGTTTTGTGTTTCCAAGGGCTCCTAAGTATTACGTAGCACTGTGCTGTGTGCTCTTGAGCGCTCCGCAGCGTTGTGCTGTGTTCCTCAGTGCTGACTGCAGTGGAGGTACCGTGCTGATTGAGAGATGGGGTGCGTGGGTGCGGACGGACAGCCCCGATGTGTGCTTAGCAGGGTACTATGCCTCTCTCTCAGGGCAGCAGTCATCCTCATAGCAGCCATTGATATTGTGAGTTATTCGTGTTTGTGTTCTCTCTCTCTCTCTCTCTCTCTCTCTCTCTCTCTCTGTCTCTCTCTGTCTCTGTCTCTCTCTCTCTCTCTCTCTCTCTCTCTCTCTCTCTCTCTCTCTCTCTCTCTCTCTCCCTCTCTCAGATATGAATAAATTGATATAAACACAATTGGACATAAAAGGATACATATAGATAGACAGACGAATGGACAGACATACAGAAAGATAGATAAGGGTAGACAAATAGACAGATAAAAATGGACAGACAGACACAGACAGAGAGAAATACAAATAGCTATAGACAGACAGTTTGATGGACAGACAGACAGATATAGCCTAACGAGTCAGATATTAGCTATTTTAAGATGGCAAAACATTTTCTTGCTAATCTGGTTAAAATATATCCCTGGAAAATATCCATTCTTTATTCATCCAGCTCTGACTCCATTACGACTTATTGGGCAGTGAATTATATGTGCTATTCATTATATATACATTATGTTGTGACTGCCTTACTAGCGACTAATACACGTCATACGTTATTCATCCACCTGTGAATTCTTTACTTACTTCTTTTTATGCAAGGAAGAAGGAACCAAAGGCTAGAAACGCTTTACGATTATACTCCTTATTTATCGAACTATGGACTACACCTGCTATTTATTATTTATCGATTTATACGTTATTTTATACACGTTATTCGTGGAGTTGTTAATTTATCACCAGTGACTCTTCCCTGTTACTTTACCCGTTTTATTCTAACTTGGCCTAAAAATGTCATCTCTCTACCTTTAATGCTAAATTGATTAGCACTAGAATATCATGCTAGTCAAGAAGAAGTGCCGTGGAAACGATGTAAAGCCGTAATACAATTCTTTTTCTGCCACTGAACTACAGTACGTGAAATAAGCTGCAAAATGATGAAAATCTGGGCCAGGTTAAAGTAAAAGAATTATAGTACCGTACTTATGAATCTTTAATAGTATCTTTATTAATACTTTACGCTACCTATACTTTATTAATGGAGCTGCTACGTCTTTATCTGTGACTTGTAAGGGCTTCACGTTATCTTATTTATCAAAGGAGTGACTTCCGTATTATTGATGTATACATGTTAGCAACACGTTATAGTCCTTTCACCTTAAGCTGACCCAGATTTTTGTCCTTTTGCAGCTCATTTCACGTAGCTCATTGGCAAAATAAGACGGTGTTATGGCTCTACCTCCTCTCCATTGCACTTCTTCGTGACTAGCATCATATGCTAGTGTCCATCTCCTTTTACAGCTCAATTTTCAGGATGGAGAGATGATTTCAGGCTATCCTCATCACAGCACTTCTTCGTGACTAGCATCGTATACTAGTGTCTATCTCCTGTTACAACTCAATATTCATGATGCAGAGGCCAAGTTGGAGCAAAAGGAGTATGGTCATTGAGCTGTTACTTCGTTATTTGTGACCTTCGTTGTTTTGTTCTCTTTCACTCCCATTACTTTTTTTTTTTTATTATTATTCTTGATTTTGTGTGATATTATTTAACCTAACGAGAGACGTCAAGGTGTGAAGGGGTTAATTAATATTTTTGTCAGGTAAGGAGGCTCCCTAGCACCCTTTCCTTGCCGATTTAATTTGCAAACCACCCCTTCATACCTTGTTTTTTGCTTCTTATATCTTTTTATTATCGAAATGGATCGCACGAATAACACAAAAATATAGTATCGAGACAGAATCAGAAATTAATCGGTAAGGAAGATGTGTTGGGGAGAGTCCTTACCTGACGATAAGACGCGCATATTTCTAACCCTTCCAGTTTAAGAAGTCTCCCCTGAGCTGAAGAAAATCGTCTGAAGGTAGTAAGAATGAATGTGATAAATACTTCATCGAACCATGAGAGTTCTTCATTATGCAGAACCTTTTAATGGCGAATTATACCTGCCACTCGTTACCTGTCCACTTGACTGACTGACGACCGACTGACTCACTTGCGACCGACTGACTGACTTACCGACTGACTTAGGACTGGCTGGCTGACTGACTTACGAATGACTGGCTGACTGACTGATTTACTGACTTACCGACTCACTTGCTTACTGACTGACTGACTCACCAACTGACTGACTGACTGACTGGCTTACTCACTTTATTTATTTATTCATTTATATTTTAGGTGTGTCTAGTGACCTACACATGCTTCGTGTCAATCTGGCTCGCTCAGTCAAAATCGGGTAAGTGTGAGAGAGAGAGAGAGAGAGAGAGAGAGAGAGAGAGAGAGAGAGAGAGAGAGAGAGAGAGAGAGAGAGAGAGAGAGAGAATCCCCCAAAGCTGAATAAAATCGTCTGGAGGCAGCTAAAATAGAGAAAAAAAAAATACATGCTGTGGGTGAAAGGATTATACTCTCAGGCTCCTATGACTCACTCTCAGCTGAATAAAATCGTCTGGGGTTAGGTGGAATAGAAGACTTGAGAAAATATGAGTGAAAACTGTAATAATAATACTAATAATAATATAATAATAATAATGATAAAATATAATATAGCAGTAGCAGCAGCAGCAGCAGCAGCAGTAGTAGTAGTAGTAATAGTAGTAGTAGTAGTAGTAGGAGTAGTAGTAGTAGTAGTAGTAGTAGTAGTAGTAGTTGCTGTTGTTGTTGTTGTAGCCAACAGTAACAATAGTAATAATAACACTAACAACAACAACAACAACAATAATAATAATAATAATAATACACCTACTTCTACATCCCCCAGAATACACTGACTCTATGATGGTGGGTGACGTCATCGAAGCACTGACGCACCTGGGAGTGGCCATCGTACTCATCGTTGGCATTGTGCAGGTGAGTTAGAGCTTACCTGGTTAGGTTTGGCTATGTTAGACTGGTTTGGGCTGGGTTAGGTTGTCAAGTTAGATCGGGCTGGGTTGGGTTGGGTTAGGCCGAATTGGCTTAGCCTTGACTGGATTAGGCTGGATTAGATTACTGTAGGTTAGGTTGGTTTAAGTTGGACTTGGTCAGGTTAAGCTGGGTCAGGTGAGGGTTGGGTACGTTAGGTTAGGTTGGGTAGGATTGGATTGGATTGGATTTGTTAGGTTAGGTTAAGTTAGGTGAAGTTAGGCAGGGTTAGGTTGGGTTAGGTTAAGTTGGACTGGGCTTGGTTAGACTGGGTTGGGCTGCGTTGTTGGTTTAGCCTAGGTTAGGATATGTTAGGTTCTCAGTTCAGATCAGGTTACGTTAGGCTAGGTTTGGTTTACCTGTGTTAGGCCAGGTGTAGACTACTTTGGGAGCGTCCACGGGTGTCTTCAAACATGCACTGGCAACACATTAAGGGCACACTAACCAACAAGCTGTTTAATATATGCATAGTAATATACTCCTTTTACTCTATCTTGGTCTAACATTCCTCTCTCTGCATCTTGAATGCGGAGTCGTAACAACAGATCAACACTAGAATACGTTGTAAGTCAAGAAGGAGTGCTATGGAAAGGATGTAAGAGCCGTAGTATTATCTCAATCTACCACTGAACGATGTGAATTAAGCTCGAAAAGGGCGAAAATCTGGGCCAAGTTAAGGTGAAAGGAGTATAGTGTCCCGACCATAACGTAGAAATGGCTTACTCTGGTCATGATGGGTTATGCTAGGTTAGGTCTGCTTTACTTAGTTTAAGCTATGATATCAGGTCTTGTTTACTGATGTTGTGCTGTCAGGTCTGGTTTACTCAGTTTAGGCTGTGTTATATTAGGTTTTGTGTACTTACGTTTGGTTTACTTTGGTTATGTTGTTATGCTACATTAGGTCTGGTTTAATTACATTATGCTGTGTTATATTAGTTCTTTTGTAACCTTGTTATGCTATGTTCGGTCTGGTGTACTTATGCCATGCTGTGTTATGCTACGTTAGGTCTGGTGTACTTAGGGTATGCTAGGTTAGATGTGACTTATCAAGGTCCGTTTTGGTCACTTGGTTATGTTAGGTTAGTTCGGTTAATTTAACCCAGTTATGGTTAATTTAGGTCAAGTTTGGTGTGCTTTACTTAGTCACAATTATCATTAACAATTATTCCTAAAAGTTATCCTTCAATTGTCCCTCAAAATGTTGTCTTTGAATTAGGCCTCAGACAGGTCACAGTTTTTAACCCTGCTGTCTCTCAAAGTTACTACTCCCAGTTATCAGTCATAATTATCATCACTGCTGTCTCACAATTATTAATAACTCTCTCTCTCTCTCTCACACACACACACAGGAGCGGCGGCAGCTAGTGCGTGCGTGGATGTGGATAAGGTCTGTTGTTCTGGTGACGGACGTGTCCACCCTCTTCCTGTCCGCAGCAATAGAAAAAGGCTTAGAGCCCCAAGGGTACACCTTCCCCTATTCCACGCAGAACATAATCTTCGGCGCCGTCGTTATTCCAGTCTACGCTTTCTTCTTAGTCGTGGCTCGCTCCTACGCCGTTGAGGTGGGTGCTGGTAGCTGTGGTTTTCGTGGTTATGTTCTAGTCTACGGTTAGACATGTGGCACTGAACGCTTTGTAGCACCTCATCCTGGGCGATTTATTTTGCATAGTACCCCTTATCTCTCGCTTTTATTATCTACATAATGTGCATCAACTGCTTGCAGGAGGATATTGAGATTCACAATAAAAATAATTCGCTAGGGAGGAGGTGTTAGGAAGTCCCCAAAGCAACTTGCACTACGACTATCGGCCGTATTCTTAGTTGCATAGGAGGATTCGTAATGCCTTTTTCTAAGCGATTTATTCTGAATACTAGCAGGGGTACCGGGCGTTGCCTGGCCAAAAAGGCGAACACTGTAATCGCATTTGTTCTAGTTCAGGCTTTCCTTCTACCCCAGAAAGACCATGTACCTCCTATGCTTCTGAAGAAGGATTATAAGAGGTCCAGGAACTTTCTATTTCAGCTTTTGCAGACTAACGCACAGTATTTGTGCGCACTTGTTTACTATTACCGGTGACCTCAAATGACCTCCAACCAATGACTTCTAATGACCTCGGAGGTCAACCTCACATAGCCTATGTCTGAACTGGAGGTCATGTGAGTCTCCTTGCCAAAAATTGGACCGCTGTGTCCGGTCGTTCGAGCGTGTATTACCTGTGACCTAAAATGACCCCCGACCAGTGACCTCAAATGACCTCGGAGGTCAACCTCACATAGCCTATGTCCGAACTGGAGGTTATGTGCGTCTCCATGCATTAAATTGGGTTACAGGGGTACCCGGCGTTGCCCGGGTCAAAAAGGCGAACACTCTACCAGTGACCTCAACTGACCCAGATCTGAATTTTGACTCCCCTAAACAATCCTTGGATCACTGTGATTCAGAATATATATGGGCCTGGGAGTCTTTGGCCTGTGGTTTGGGCGTGACTGGAGGACAAACAAACAAACACACAGTCAACGCGGCTCTTTTATGCATATAGATTACACTTCAGTATCGTTTTGTATGTCACTGATGCAAACTGTGTCCATGTTAAAGCGATATAAATAAAACACAGGAGAATGTCAGGGTGTAATATGCGCACTAAATCGCTGAGGAAATGGTGTCACGAAGCCTCCTAAAGGACTTTAAACCCAGTGACCCCAGAAGCCAGACTGTTTTCACTGGCATGGCTGCTCTCTCTCTCTCTCTCTCTCTCTCTCTCTCTCTCTCTCTCTCTCTCTCTCTCTCTCCTGACGAAGTTTTTTGGGCACCCTGTTGACAGTTCTCTCGTACTTTTGTGCCTTCCTGTTTCTACACCCTTCTCACCCCATGTGTTTGGTTGGAAAATTGGGATATGTTGATGATGATAATGATGATGATGATGATGATGATGATAATGATGATACATGATGATGATGATGATGTTGATTTCTAAGCCAAGCCCCCTTTCCTTCCGCAGCTTAAAGCCAAAGACGCCTTAAGCCCCACCACAGGAGCGGCCACCATCCAACGCGACGAACAAGGCAATGAGATACTCCGCTAAACCTTTATCTCTATAACGTCTCTGCCCTAACTCTGCTGTCTGTATGCTCTATCTTTGATCTAACTCTGCTTTAACTCTGTGTCTGCCCTCTGGATTCACTATTATTGCCGTTTCTGTTCTCTGTTCAATCTTTGCTCTACCCCTGCTCTGTCTTTGCGTTAACTCTACTCTGCTCTCTCTCTCTCTCTCTCTCTCTCTCTCTCTCTCTCTCTCTCTCTCTCTCAGCTTAACGTTTCCTCTGTCTTTGCACTACCCTTGCTCTGTTCTTGCACTACCTATGTTCTGTCTTTGCTCTAAACTCTGCTCTACCCTGATCTGCTCCATCTTTGCTCTATCCCATCCCCAGATTTATCTCTGCTTTGTCTTTGCTCCAACTCTGTTACGTCTTTGATCTACCTGTGTGCTATCTTTGCTCTATTTTTGCTCTGCCTCTGCTCCTTCTTTGCTCTACCTCTGTGTTATCATTGCTAGTAGTAGCAATAGCAGCAGCAGTTGTAGTAGTAGTAGTAGTAGTAGTAGTAGTAGTGGTAGTAGTAGTAGTAGTAATAGTAGTGGTAGTAGTAGTAGTAGTAGCAATAGCAGCAGCAGTTGTAGTAGTAGTAGTAGTAGTAGTAGTAGTAGTAGTAGTAGCAGCAGCAGCAGCAGCAGCAGCAGCAGCAGCAGCAGCAGCAGCAGCAGTAGTAGTAGTAGTAGTAGTAGTAGTAATAGCAGTAGCAGCAGTAGAAGTAGTAGTAGGAACTGTTCTTGTGGCGCCAGGTTCACTTGAATGTTAACCCAGTGAACTGCAGACTGGAGTTGTCTCTCTCCTGCATTCCACCATCCTCCTCTTGGGAGCGAGGAAGGGAGCTGAGGGACGTTTGTATAACCAGGCAGCACCACCGCCGTTATATCGGTGCCATCACGTGAAGGCATCCCTCTCTCCTGAGCTTAATGAAACCGTCTGGGAAGAGTCAGAAAAGTAAATGTAAAGAGTCATCATTGTAGTGAAGATTATAAGCTCATGTATAATAATGTTGCAAGGAGTACCCGTGTTAGAGATGGATGCCTTCACGTGGTGGCACTGGTATGACTAGGGGGTGAACCTGCCTTACTATACACTCTCAGACCTTTGCCTATCCATCTGAAGTAGAACAGCGGAAGGCAGAAAAAGGACAACTTCGGCTTGCAATCGACCGGGTTCGTGACCTTGGGTTGCAACTAACACCACCACCACCACCACCACCACACCATTACTGCTACTACTATAATAACTACTATTACTGCTGCTGCTGCTACTACTACCACTACTACTACAACTGCTACAAGCAGTACCCTATAAAAAAGGCACAATTAATTACAAACTGTGACTTAAATTTTACCGCCAAAATACACTGGATCTTCACCCCTTCAGCATGGTGACGCCTTTTTCATTTTATTCAGCCACTCTCCACGCGATTTCATTTATCTGCATGAGAAAACATTTACATGGATGGTTTATATATAGCCTTTAGTAATCTCCTAAATGCTATACTTTTTTCACTCTGACTTGGCCTACGATTGCCATCTCTCCAATTTCACTGCTAAGCTGTAGCGACGGACTTTCGCTAGAATATGATGCTAGTCACGAAAAACTGCTATGGAAAGGATGTGGACCCGTAGCACTGTTTTTTCTTTTCTTTTCTTTTTTTTCTGGCGCAGAGCTATGTGAAATAAGTTGTAATTAGATGAAAATCTGGGCCAAGTTAAAATGAAAGCACTACAAAAGGTCCCTAACTTGAACAAAATCATGTGGCTGTGAGAAGAATAAAGAAAAAAAATGAGTCATAGGGCTAAAGAGGTTAAGAATAATTAGCGTATAGCGTTATATTACACGAATGATATACTGAGGACGGAGAGCGAAAGACTGAAGAGGAGAGTGTATGCGAGTGAGGTGGAGGGGGGGAAGAATGAGGTGGTGGCCAAGGATGAGGTGGAGGGATGGAGTAGAGAGGTGTATGAGAGAGGAGTGTGCGAGCTGGGAGCAGGGCAGTGAAATGGCGGGGGACAGGGCGACATGGAGGCAATTTGTTTGTGGCCACCCCTTACGGGATTAAAGCGCCTGGCAATAGATAGATATACTGCAATATACCACCATTACCTTGCCAGTCTCTAGTATCATCACCATGACGTGACTAGCCTCCCACACCATGACGTGACTAGCCTTCCACACCATGACGTGACTAGCCCCCCCACGCCATGACGTGACTAGCCTCCCAACACCATGACGTGATTAGCGCCCCACACCATGACGTGACTAGCCTCCCACGCCATGACGTGACTAGCCCCCCACACCATGACGTGACTAGCCTCCCACACCATGACGTGACTAGACCCCCACACCATGACGTGACTAGCTTCCCACACCATGACGTGACTAGACCCCCACACCATGACGTGACTAGCTTCCCACACTCATCACGTACACTTCTTCCGATGGTCCCCATTTAGCTAGAGTTCACCACAATGACGTATTTAGGGGGGTGTACTCCATCTACCTCCAGGCGATTTTATTCAACTTCGTGGATCCCTCTAATAGTCTCCCCTAAGCTGAGTGAAATCGTCTGAAGGCAGCAAGAAGAGGCATAAAAGACGTCACCGCAGTGAAATGGTCATCTATACTGACATCAACATCAAGATCCTTACCAATTATTTTCTTTCTTTTTTTAAATCTGACATCACTAGTCTCAAAACTGTATGCATCTAATACTGTATATATATTTACTTTTGTGTTATTGCCTAGATTTTAAAATTTTATATAATACAGCACTATAGCAAGGACTATGAGATATACAGTTGCACACTTTGTTACTGTTAATATATGTATGTCCTAAAGAATATATGTTAAATAAATACATGTTGGAATCCGTACGTACTTTTTCATTTAACTCTCCAGAGAGAGAGAGAGAGAGAGAGAGAGAGAGAGTCACCACATCATGGAGGAGGTGCATGACTGCAGCCAAGATCAATTCCTGTGTTGCCTGCGGCCTTGATTGTGTGCTTGTCCGTCGTCGTCGTCGTCGTCGTCTTCGTCTTCTTCCTGTTCTTCTTCTGACATAATGATTTTGAAGTGGATGGGATACATTCTCTTTTTAAAAAGCTCTACTCAGTTACACCTCCACCCTTCCTCTCATCTCTCCTTCTTTTTCTCCCTTCCCCCATCCTTCCTTCCATCTCCTCTTTCCTCTCCTTTAAATTCGTCCACCACCCTTACCCATCCCCCTCCTACTTTCTTTTCCCTACCCTCTCCACCTCCTACTTCCTTACCCTCTTGTCCACCCTCTCCTCTCATGACTCTACTCATCCTTTTCCCTCCCCTTTCTACTTGTTCTTCCGTTTCCCCAATCCTAACCCTCTTCTTCCCCTTCCTCCTTTATCCTCCCTTCCCTCTCCTTCTTCATCCTCATTTCCCCCTCCTCCACCTTTCCTATTTCCTCTTCTCTTCCTCCCTTGCCCTTTCCTCTCACTTCTGATTCCTCTTCCTTCACCTCCTTTCTTCCTCTCCCCCCTCCTTCAATCCAGAGGCATTTTTTACTTATATATACCTTCCACACTCCAAATAATTTCATTCAGCTTTAGGGAGGCTTCTTGTAGTGAAGCATTTGTTAAAACTATCTAACCCCTCCCAGTTCGATGTCTCTCCTAAGCTGAATAAAATCGTCTGGAAAATGCAAGAAGAGAAAAAGTCAATGCACCGAAGGGGTTAAATTGCCCTAGCGCCATAGAGATAGATAGATACATAGATAGATAGAGAGAGAGAGAGAGAGAGAGAGAGAGAGAGAGAGAGAGAGAGATTACTAAGGGAAGAGTCAGCACTTGGCCTTATGATTCAGAGTGCAATTTTCACTTACAGGTATTAGTTCTCTCTCTCTCTCTCTCTCTCTCTCTGTTTGCCGCTCTGTGTGTGTGTGTGTGTGTGTGTGTGTGTGTGTGTGTGTCTACGTCTGTCTATCCTTTTGTCTATTTGTATATGTGTCTGTCTGTCTGTCTGTCTGTCTGTCTGTCTCTCTCTCTCTCTCTCTCTCTTTACCTTAGACACAAAAGACCGCACCACATGAATGCTCACGCTGTCGACCGCGACCGCCACGAAGAGGATGGCAAAACTAGTGTAGTCGCGAAGGAAGAGCACAATGACACACGCCTTCACACCCCCGGTCATCAGGAGAGCAGTCCTCGCCCACCACCACCCCCACAGCAGCCCTCGTTCTTCCTGTAAAATAATAAAGCCAATAAGATAAAGGTAACAACGTAACACCCATCCCCGCAGCGGCCCCCGTTCCTCCTGTAAAGTAATAAAGCAAATAAGATAAAGGTAACAACGTAACACCCATCCCCGCAGCGGCCCTCGTTCCTCCTGTAACATAACAAAGCCAATAAGATAAAGATAAGAAAGTAACACCCATCCCCGTAGCAGCTCTCGTTCTTCCTGTAAAATAATAAAGCGAAGAAGATAAAGGTGTGACTGTAACACCGATCTCCGAACCAGACCTCGTTCCTCCTCTGGGCTAAAGAAATAAAGATGATAAGAACGCGACACCGAGCCCCTCACCGGGAGCCATATTCACATGCACAATTATTTCACTGTCGTAACTGTGATTTGTTTTACCCAAGATGGACGAGGAAAGAAAAGTGCAGAGTTTTCCCTCGTTTCTCGTTCCTCCTTAAAAAAAAAATACGGTTGACGAGGATAAAATAATCGTATATATATATATATATATATATATATATATCTGTTTGCAGGAAGGACTAGGATGGTTTAGTTTCCCTGTATCTCTAGTCCTTCCTGGGAACTGATTTTAAGTATTTTTTGAGAATCCCACCGTAATCTCGTTCTTCCTGTCATGAAATAAAGCAAATAAAATAACACACACGACCATCACATCAACGTTCGGTTCTCCTGTTAAATTATAAAGTAAAAAGTAAAGCCAGCAGATGTAGATGATCCATTGTGACAAGTGGACATGTTGGGTTGGAGAGACACAGATCAGAGTTTGAATTCTTTATTTTCTTTAACATTTTATTTTCTTTATTTTCTCTAAGTCTAACATTTGGGTTCTGTGTAGCCGGAAACGTTAGAGAAAAATAAAGATTTCAAATTTGTACTTACGTCTCTTTCCCAACCAACATTTTAACGTTAGTAAAGGTATAAATCTATCACAACATAACACCACGGTTCTCCTGTCATCAGTAAAGCAAATAAGATCATAATATTCACCTCAACAGTCCTCAGTTTTCCCCCCAGCAATAAAGGTATTTTGACAGTAGTATTAGAACATGAATCATTGTCTTTAATCCTTACCTCTTTTACGTGCCTAAAGACGGGTGAGTTAGTATTGAGAGAGAGAGAGAGAGAGAGAGAGAGAGAGAGAGAGAGAGAGAGATGCAGTCAACGAAGTAAACATATTTTTACTCTTGTTGTCGTTGTTGTACCCCAGGTCCATCTGAACACGAACCCAGTGGACTGAAGGCTGAAGGATCGTTTTCCCGCAGTTCACGTATTTTATTTATTTACTTATTTATTTATTTATTAGGGGAGGAGCTGAAGGACGTCTGCAAATAAGGACAAGGAAGCTACTCTTATAAAGATGCCACCGCGTGAAGGCAACCCCTCCAACACCAACATTATCTTAAAAAAAAAATAAAGATGATGAATAAGCACCAACATCATCTTGACCAAGAAGGTAGTGAATAAGATAGTGATTAACGCACCTACATTAACTTCAAGGAGCAAGAAGATAGTGAATGAGAGTGAATAACGCACCAGCACTATCTTAAAAAAGCCATAATACAGTGAATAACCATAAACATTATCTTAAAGGAGCAAGAAGATAGTGAATAAGATAGTGAAAACGATTGTGAATAACGCACCAATATTATCTTAGAGGAGCAAGAAGATAGTGAATAAAATGGTGAATAATGCATCAATGTTATCAATAAAAACAAGATAGTGAATAAGACAGTGAATAATGTTATCTTAAAGGAGCAAGAAGGAGTGAATGATATGGTAAAATGTGATTGTGAATAAAATAGTGAATAAAACAGTCAATAAAGCAGTGAGATAGTGAATAAGATAGTAAATAAGAGAGAATAAGACAGGAAATAAGATAGTGAATAAGATAGTGAATAAGACAGGAAATAAGATAGTGAATAAGATAGTAAATAAGACAGTGAATAAGACAGGAAATAAGATAGTGAATAAGATAATGAATAAGATAGTGAATAACGCACCTTCCGTACCCCGTGAATCAGCACGCAAATCAGCACAAAGTCAAGCAAGAACTGCAGCAAATGAGTCACGCTGTTGATTCGGGGAGTGCCGTCTGAAAAGAGCATGAATCTATTTTAGGAATATATCTATCTGACTATAACTGGGTTGGTGAGGAGCATATATCTATCTTGCTATAACTGGTGAGGAACACATATCTATCTTGCTATAACTGGTGAGGAGCATATATCTATCTTGCTATAACTGGTGAGGAGCATATATCTATCTTGCTATAACTGGTGAGGAGCATATATCTATCTTGCTATAACTGGTGAGGAGCATATATCTATCTTGCTATAACTGGGTTTGTGAGGAGCATATGTCTGTCTTACAGTACTTACAATACCTACAACACCTACAACTCTTACAATACCTACAACACCTACAATACTTACAATACCTACAACACCTACAATACTTACAATACCTACAACACCTACAACTCTAACAATACCTGCAACACCTACAATACTTACAATACCTACAACACCTTCAATACTTACAACACCTACAACACTTACAATACTTACAATACTTCAAATACCTACGATACTTACAATACCAATAATACTTACAGTACATACAATACTTACAATAGTTACAATGCTTACAATACTTACAATAATAAATGCGAATAAGCACCAGGAACCGCATCATTAAAGCACCAAATACCAAGACTGACAACTGAAAGGAAAAAATATATATAGTAATAAAAAAACAATTTATCGTATTTATAGGTAGAATCCCAAGACTTTTTTTCTTTTTTCTTTTTTTTTTATACATTTGCAATCTCCATACATGATCTCTCTCTCTCTCTCTCTCTCTCTCTCTCTCTCTCTCTCTCTCTCTCTCTCTCTCATTTCTACTGTACAGGAACATGACCCTACGACAGTATAAACAAAGCATATGAGACAAAAATGAAAAAAAAAAAATCGCAGAACTCTACACAGATCTACACTAAAATAAAATGAAACTAAACGTAACTACACTTAAATAAAAATGTAGAGTCAGTAAAAGTAATGACAAAAAAATTATAAACATATCTAAATTTAGGGATAACTATTTTTTTTTTTTTTTTTTTAACGTCTCCGACTCTGGGCAAAGACTTCAGGGCCTATCCCCAAGTCTCAATAATCCTCCTTGGGGCCCAGTAGTCCTCCTACACCTCCACATGTCACCACGTCGGCGCTGACACCCACCGTCTATATTGATTACATGCTAGGGCTGTCTCAAACAGGACTGGTGTACTGGTATTAACGGGGGTATTTTTACGACATGTTGGCGGGTCATCTGTTAGATCAGTAAAGTCTGCTCTAGTGAAATTCAAATCCACAAACTGTCCCCTGCCCCAGCCGGGGTTCGAACCTGGGTCCATCAGGACTACAGGCCACCTCTCTACCGACTCAGCCACCGCCTCCCCCCAGTATGAGTTAAAAGAACGAGAGACGAGTTAAGAAAAATGTATATCTATATACAACTGCAATGAATTATAACTGCAATATGAGTGAGATTAATGAAAACTAAAAAATGTAGTCTGTATAACTCTACATAAGGTTAAAATAAATTATGACAATACATTTTTTTAAACGCAGGGAAGAAGGAACCAAAGGCCAGAAACTCGAAAGGCTGTTCCCTCCTACAGGAAAACAAGAACAACAGAGAGCCAAATTCAATATCCGTTCACTTTGAGATGTCTGGACACTGCTTTTGAAAGACTGGAGATCATGCGCAGTAGGAAGTTATAAGGCCATTGACAATAAAAAATAACTTTATATACCTCATACCTATGCATTAAGTTAAACCTGAATGTAACTACAGCATAAATGAAGCATAATGGAGAAATAAAAAAGTGTAGTTTTATATATATACATCTACGGAGGGTTACGGTAAAATATAACTGCGGTGGTTTATTGGGTTTAGGCGCTCCAACTGGACTGAGCTTGTAAGAGTTAATATTTAAGAGATGACTGGAGTTCAGTGCTAATACGAATAAAATGCCATTCAGAGACGTGTGAGGCTGGTTACTCTCGTCTTAAGTTTAGCGTAGCTCAGGGTTCTTACGCTTATAATGGGTGCAAAAAATTGGATGATGATGAACATGAAGATGATGATGATGATGATGATGATGGTAGTGGTGATGATGGTGGAAGTGATGATGATGATGCCAAAGAGAGAGAACTTGTTTGGCGAGGACAAATGCCCTCACTGGTTGAGTACACGCCCACTACACTGACTGTAAGCCATCGCAGTCCCATGAAATAATTAATTTATTTATTAATTTCTTAGATGCAGGAGGTTCTCTCTCGGAGCGGCTCAGTCAGTCAGTCGCTCTCTAAGGATTTTCGGACGCATGGTGGTTTACTCCCATATACTTTAGCAAAGCGCCTTATTACAGCCCTCAGGGTCCCGGATCTCTTGTACTTTTGTTCTTGTTCTGTTCTATTCTCGCTGGTGCTAAGGAGGGACGCCTTTACGTGGTGGCACCGATTTGACCGAGTGGTTCCTGTGCCTGATTATCCAGACATTCCTCAGGCTTCTTCTCTATCCCCAAAAAGAAGGATGACAGACTGCAGGATAAGGGTAAGTTTAGCCAAAAGTCCACTGGGTTCACGTTCAGACGAGCCTAGAGGTTGCAACTACTACTACTACTACTACTACTACTACTACTACTATTCCGTTACACAGATCTCTTTTAGCTTTCTTTTTTAGCAGTGAAATCGATGTTGGTGCATATATGTTGTGAGGTGGAAGTTGTTGCTATGCATGTGTGGTGTATGTTATTGTGTATATATGGTGCGAGAGGAAATTAGCTGATACTTATGTGCGGCGCAAATGAAAAAGTGTTGGCATGTGTATATGGTACGGAAGGAAAATTGTTACGAAAGGAAAATTGTCGCTACGTAGGTGCGATGAGGAGAAAATTGTTCGTAGGAATTTATGGAGGAGGAAAATTGTTCGTAGGTAGGGTGAAGAAGAAAAATTGTTACTAGGAATAGAAGGAAAATTGTTGCTATACATATATATGTATACAGTATATCTATATCTATATCTATATCTATCTATCTATCTATCTATCTATCTATCTATTATCTATCTATATATATATATATATATATATATATATATATATATATATATATATATCATCATCATCATCATCATCATCATCAGCCATAACTAGTCCACTGATGAACAAAGACCTCCCCCAACCTTTTCCACAAATTCCTTGACTGAGCCAATCTTTGCCACGTTTTCCCTGCAAATTTCTCTCTCTCTCTCTCTCTCTCTCTCTTATATATATATATATATATATATATATATATATATATATATATATATATATATATATATATATGGAGGGAAAATTGCTGTACGGTGTGAAAGGAAAACTGTCGCTATGTACGGAAGGAAAACCGTTACTTACGGGAAAAAAACAAACTTAGAAAGAAGAAAATATTAAACTTAAGGAAAATCATTAAGGTAAGAATATTATTAACACAAGGAAATCAGTAAGGAAGGAACATTATCAGTACACTCAAGACAAATCACGAAGGTAGGAAAATAATTACTACACTTCAGAGAAAATCACGAAGGAAGGAAAATTATTACTACCCTCCAGGGAAAAAATATATATATAAATAAATGAACGAATACACTTACCATCTGCAAGACGACAACAATGACGGCGCCAGACCGCAGGGAACAACACAGGCAGGAGGTGAGCAGACAGTGGGGTTTTCCGTCCCCTTTTTTGCACACCCGACATCCCATCCTCCTCTCGCTTCAGCACGGGGGTGATTGACACTCTAGGGTGGCTTATAATACGGCCCTGAAATGCTTTACACAACAACTTCACAAAAACCCATCTAAATTAACCTTTCTAAATCTTCTAACATTCTCGTCTACCTAACTCCCAGCTCCTCTGACATTCTTACCTATTTAATCCCTAACTTTTCCAACTTTTATAACTAAGGAAATCATTTATTACGCTGAGTGGTAACCATGGGGGAGGTGGTGGCTGAATCGGTAGAGAGGCGGCCTGCAGTCTTGAAGGACCCAGGTTCGAATCCCGGCTGGGGCAGGGAACAGTTTAAGGATTTGAATTTCGTGAAAAGCAGACTTTCCTGATCTACCAGATGACCCGCCGACATATCACAAAAGTACCCCCGCTAATACCAATACACCAGTCCTGTATGAGACGGCCCTAGCATGTATTCAATATGGACGGTGGGTGTTAGCGCCGAAGTGGTGACATGTGGAGATGTAGGAGGACTACTGGGCCTTGGGATAGGCTACTGCCCCCGAGATATAGGCACTAGAGCCTTTGCCCAGAGTCGGACACATAAATATATATATATATATATATATATAGCCAAATGACGCCTGGTGTTCTAGTAGGCCAGTACCTCTGCAACTGGATAGGGAATATAATGGTTTAAATTTGAGGGGTGACTATGATTTATTGCTCATATAATGCTACCCAGGGAAGCGGGAGGTTGGTCACCAAGCCTTAAATGTCTGGAGTGAGTAGCCTAATCCTGGGTCATTATACTCCTAATTTTGCAGAAAAGAACTGCATGGATGGATGAATGGAAGGATGGATGGATGGATGGATGGATGGGTGGGTGGGTGGGTGGAAGGGCGGGTGAGTGGATGGATGGATGTATAGAACATTCTTACTATTCTAACATGGTGCAGAAGCGGGACGCCTTCACGTCGTGGCACCGAAATAAATGGGCGGTTCCATTCACCAGTTATACAAACGTCTCTCAGCTTCCTCCCGATCCCCAAAAGGAGGATGGTGGACTTAGGTAGTGGGGAATTTCAGCCAGCAGTCCACTTGGTTCACATTTCTGATGAACCTGGAGCTACAACAACAACTACGACTACTTCTGCTACTACTACTACTACTACTAAGGTTTAGGAATAATATCTATCGACTGCACGAGGTTAATTAGGGCAGACATTTTTGCCGTCCAGATCCGCAACAGTCAGTGAGCTCAAACAAGGCAGAGGGGAAAAAAAAAAATCGTCCAGGAATCAAACCTGCCGGAAAATCAACGTCGGGTTCTCTTACTTAGTAGCGCGCTCACTATGCTAACCACTGGACCAAACAGGGACTGTGCAGCCGTCGAATTCTCTATCCTGACTGATGGGTTGTTTGGCTGCCAGAGGACGATTGAACAGGGGAGCCAAAAACAGTTAAAAATATTGCTCAGTAGTTGCCAGAGGGTGCACAAAACAGACACGGCTACTAATCTAGCTCTCAAAAGTTGCCAGAAAGTCGCTAGGCACAAAAAAAAAAAAAAAAAAAAAAAAAAATCCAGGAAATGGCAAAAAATAGGCTAAAATTGCTAAACCTTGGTAAAGAATCGGAAAACAGTGTTGAATAGATATAAATGGACATAAAAACATCGCTAATATGGGAAGAGGAGATCCACACCCAGTTCATCGGTACTCTATGACTCGTATTGTCCTCAGCTTAGCAGGTTTCTTAGCATCTCATCTTCAGCGAATTATTCTCCATATTACAGACGATTATTCTCATTATATATATATCCTCCTCCTCATCATCATCCAGACCTCCTTTCCCACCCAAGGATGGGGTGAGGTAGGGTTGAGAAAAAGGGGGAGAGAGAGAGAGAGAGTGAGAGATAACGAGAATGGGCCACACACTCATTCACTCACCATTTAAGCCTCCGGAATCCTGACATAAATTCATTATTTTTTTTTTTATATAACCAGTGCGTGTATTCTCGTCAGTCAAGGAGGTTCCCTAGCACTTCTTCCTTGCTAGTTTATTTCTTCATATGGCCAATTTATCTATCTGTCTGTCTGTCCGTCTATTGTCTACCTGTTTATCTAAATCTACATCTATATCTGTCTAGTTAACTTTCCATCTCTATATATATCCATCAATTTTAGTGGTCAAATTCGGAAGCAAGTGTATATATATATATATATATATATATATATATATATATATATATATATATATATATATATATATATAGATTTAAAGAAACAGAAAAGAATGTTAAGGTGGATCAGGCAAAATAAATCGCTAAGAAAGTGGAGCTAAGAAAGTGCCTCTTAAGCTGGAGATAGCCTACAAACAAGCTTCGGCACAGCTATACCCCTTTTACTGTAACCTGGCCTAATATCATCTCTCTATCTTGAATGCTGAGTTGTAACAAGAGATTAGCACCGGCCTCTGATGCTAGTTAAGAAGAAGTGCTACGGCAAGGATGCTGAGTTGCAAGTATTGTTATTTTGTGCGTATGAATTGCGCAAAATGGAAAAATAAAAAAATGGGCCACCCTGCATAACCCTCCTGTTCCTCTTCCTCGGGTGATTTCTCGTGTGTTGCGGGGACGGCTCAGTCAGGTTTTTCAGTGTCTGTCCTACATTATTTCTTACTCACACTGCCACACCCACGCCCACACCAGCACATTGAGCCGTCCCCGCAACGCATAAACTACCGCTATGTGAGTTTCTAGAGTTGAACTATTTACGGACCGCCCTGTATGTCATCGGACTGAAGGGGTTAGAAGGAATAGATAAAACTATAAATAGAAACAATATAGCGCTGTATGCTTCCTAGTACCCCTTCCTTAGCGATTTATTTTGCATATTACACCATAACACTCCCTTGCATGTTATCTACTTACATCAATAGACCAAAAGGGGATGCTAAGGTTTAATGTGCAGACTAAATCGCTAACGAAGATGTGTTACGACATATCCAAAACCAGGCAGAAATAAATTCCAGTCAACTTCCACCTAAGGTACGGGTGAAAAAAAAAAAAAGTACAAAAAATCGTGACTTTCTTGTACTGTAGACTCAGCAATGTATCAGGTTTCATTCCCCACGCCACCACCACCACCACTACCACCACCACAGTCCTCTACCACCACCACCACCACCAGTCCTCTACCACCACCAACACCACAACAGTCCTCTACCACCACTACCACTACCACAGTCCTCTACCACCACCACCACCACCACCACAGTCCTCTACCACCACCACCAGTCCTCTACCACCACCACCACCACCACCACAGTCCTCTACCATTACCACGACCACAGTCCTCTACTGACACCACCATCACCACCACCAACACCAACAACAACAACAACATCACAGTCCTCTACTACCGCCACCCACCATCAC
>NC_137064.1:24659236-24779236 GCF_032717465.1 Coenobita brevimanus | reverse complement strand
AGACACCTATTTTTCAAACTAAAAAAAATGATAATAATGTCACCTCAACCCATTATGCATTTTTTCTTTATTTTTCAATTTTACTTTGGCTACATTCAGATTAGGTTATTCAATATGGGACAAGCCTCTCGTACTGAAGGGGTTAGTGAAGCCTATTATAACTATTTAGTTCCATTCTTGCTTACAGTGAAAAAATAACACTGGTGACTAAAAAGAATGAAAAACCAAAGTTCTTTTACACTAACTTGGCTCAGATTTTCGTCCTTCTGCAGCTTATTTCAGGTAGTTTAACGGTAAAAAAAAGGTCAATACTATACTAGAGCTCTACATAGTTCCCATAGCACTTCTTCATGACTAGCAAAATATTCGAGCGTTATATTACTGGCAAAACTAGCATTCAAGATGGAGAAGGCAATTTTTGACCAAGTTAGAGTGAAAAGGATAAAAAAAAAAAAAAATGTTACAGCGTTATTCGTAAAAAGGGCATCACCAAAAAATCACTCGGCAGTCTTGTGTGTTGTGGGGACAGCTCATTCTGCTGGTGTGGGCGTGGGTGTGGCAGTGGGAACAGGAATTGAGTAAAAGGTGCAGGGTAGACACTGGATAACGTTCACTGAGCCGTCCCAGCAACACACAAGAAATCGTCCGGCAGAGTGGAAGAGGAGTGCTATATATGGACCCCCTTGTATGTCATGGGAGGAAACGGGACAACTCTTTCAGTCCGACGACGTATTTGCTGATTTATTATTGCCACTTCCAGACGATTTTATTCAGCTTCCGACAGACCCCAGGAAGTGGAAGGTTAACTGAAGGCTTTATCTAAACCTTCCAGTTCCAAAAGTCCCCACTGAGCTGAATAAATCGTATGCTGTGCAGAGTATGTATGACGGGGCTAAGGCTGCAGTGCGTATGGATAGTGAACTGAGTGAATTTTTCTATTTGAAGGCTGGGTTGAAACAGGGATGTGTCATGTCTCCATGGTTGTTCAATCTGTATATGGATGGGGTTATAAAAGAGACACAAGGTAGGACAATGGATGTTGGAGTGGCCCTAATGAGAAAGGGCAGCGTTTGGAAACTCACTGTACTGTTGTTTGCAGATGATACTGTGATTTTAAGTGAAGACGAAGGAGAGCTGCAAGGCTTGGTGGATGAGTTTGGGAAATTATGTAAGAAACGGCATCTATAGGCCAATGTAGGGAAGGGTAAAGTTATGGTCTTCGAGAGAAGTGAAGTCAGTGAATGTTCAGTGAGATTGGATGGGGAGAAAATGAAAAATGTGAGTACGTTTAAGTACTTGGGTAGTGAGATGAGTAAGGATGGATGTTTGGAGGGTAAAGTGCTTGAAAGGGTACAACAAGGACGATAGGTTGCTGGTTCCTTGAAAGCAGTGGTAAGAAACAGGGAAGTAAGCATGGAAGTGAAACTGTGATACCATCTCTAACGTATGGATGTGAAGCTTGGACCTTGTTGGAAGGACACAAGTGAAGAATGAGAGCTGTGGAAATAAGTTACTTCAGTATGTGGAGTCACATGGAGAGATAGACTGCCAAATAAGGATGTGAAGGAGCCTTGTGGTGTGGATGTGAATACGAGAGGAAGCGTTAGGACAAACACAGTGAAGGGGTTTGGCCATATGGAGAGGATGGAGAGTGAGAGACTGACGAGGAGAGTGTATGTGAGTGGGGTGGAGGGGGAAAAGGGGAGGGGGAGGCCAAGGATGAGATGGAGGGATGATGTGGAGCGGTATATGAGGGAGGAGGGTGAGAACTGGGAGCAGGGCAATGAAATGGGAGGGTACAGGGCGACGTGGAGGCGATTTGTTTGTGGTCACTCCGTATGGGATTAAGGCGTCTGGCAATAGATAGATAGAGATGGATAGATGGCAACTGTTGCCGAATGAAAGAGTTTAAGAACTCACCGTATTTGCCGAAGTACGGAACAAAGCCGAGGAAGATGGCGAACGCGAAGCACAGCACCTAAAATAGATAGATAAATAGATAAATAAATAAATAAATAATACGAGGAATTCTGAAGTTTAAGCACAACACTGAAAATACGGATACGTAGATAAATAAATGAATAAAAATAATTCGATAACTTAGTAAGTCAATAAATAAGTAAATGAAAGGAAGGCAGTGGACAGAAAGCACCGAACCTAATATAAAAATAAAGGCAAATAAGTGTATATATTAACCAAAGGAAGGTCTCGAACACAAAGTACATTCCTGAACGACTTTTTGTCACTGCCAGTAACCCCACTGAATTAGGATAAGACCAATAGAGCATCTCGCGAGGGGACAATGTTCCACAGCTGAGTCAAGTTTGGTGCAGTACGCCACTTGTTCTTCGAGATTGCTCACCTCAGTAGGAACATACACAAGAAACGAAAGATGAAGCCCAAAGTGTGCTTCATCCTCAACAGAACTATATGCTCATCAGCTGGAGCAACCCCGTGGACAGAAGGGGCAAAGCGAGTAAGATCATACATTAGGGTAAGAAAGACGGGGCCAAAATATTACTTCACCCTCAGCAGTATATATGCTCATCAGCTGGAGTAACCTTGTTGGCAGAGGAGGCAAAGCGAGAAGAAATCACGACATTCTTCGGATAGGAACTGACCTGTCACACCGAGATGTGTAGCATGTGTAACCACTGTTGCTGTGATCTGGTCGCCTCACCTCAGAAAGTGCAGCTATGCCGACCCAAGTCACCCCAAATCTTGTGACAAAAACAGGCAGTTGGCTGTCCTCCGAGACTTAGAATGTTCTTACCCCCACCCCCAGTGCCCTCAGATTAAGATTACATCCACGGACAGAACATCAGGCTCGTTTGTCCTTTGCTCCAATGTTATGTCCAATAAAATCAGGATGTGAGATAGGATATCCCTCTTCTACAGTACATCCTTCCCGTAGGTTTTACCCCGCAATCTTCGTAAATATTGCCAGTCCGACAGATCTGACTGGGCTTGGACAAGAGCCTTGCCTTGCCAACACGTGGGGAGACACACCCGCAGAAAAGACAAAAAAAAATCGTGTCGGTGGCAGTTTTTACAGGGACAAGATGGACGACCTCCCCGACCTTCAAAGTTAAGGAAGAACTTAATATTTTTTAATGGATAGGGTCTGGAATCGCTGGGCTCCAGGAAGCCTTTTTATCCAGGTGAACTCCCAGATATGGCTATGAAGCTCCATATACCCTACTAGATGGCCGCTGGCTGAAGAAGAAGCTCATCCTCCCTTTTACAGGTCTTGTTTTTCGTCGTGCTGGGTGTCTAGTCACTTTCCTCAGTGGGCAAAACCAGTGAGTTGGCGATTTAGTCACCGACGATTCGACCATGAAACAGGTAGTACTGGAATACATGGTACCAGTAGCAGATCAGTGTCTGACCTGACTTGACTCCATATATAAATAATATTTAAAATCGAAAATGGTCAGTGGATACATAAAAAAAATCCAAACTTTATTAAAATAGAATCAGCAGCAAAGGTTGTGCTGCCTCTCCTGCTTTTATCTCCTTGGTCTCAGAAAATCGGTCTGGGAAATCCGTCGCAACCGACATTGATGATGTTTTGTACCTTACTGTACGGTAAATTATACAAATTCTAAACGTTTTGTCCCTTGCTGTACAGAAATACCAAATACAACATACAGAACTTACTTTTGTCTTTTACTGTAAAGAAAAGATACTAGATACTAAATACTGAAATTACTAAATACTTTTTGTCCTTACTGTAACAAAAAAATTACAAAAAATACCAGACACAAAATGATGAAAATGATGAATATTTTTGTTCCTCACTGTACAATAAAAATACTAAAAACATATATAAAAAGAAAAATTCAGTAGTTATCGTCTCAATGGTGCCAATGATGAGGATAGCTGAACCAAGAGGACAACATAGGCAGCATGTGATGATGAACCTGGGGCCCCCCTCCCCCCTGCCCCTCCCCCTCCACCACTCCATTCCCCTTCCCCTCCCCCTCCACCACTCCATTCCCCTTCCCCTCCCACACCTCCTCCGGCACCCTCCTCACGCACTCTGATGGCTCGGGAACGCACACTGATATCACGGCAATGCACTCAGTTGATACGGATTTCAGTTGATAACATTCTCATTTTTTCATCACGGTAACGCACTCAGATCGTATTTATTTTGTTCATGAAGCACACAGTTCAAAACGCAATCTGATGTCGCTGTAACACACTCAGTTCAAAACGCACGCTAATGTCGCTGTTGTAACTTGCAATACTTTGGTGATAGAAACTCCGTGTACAAACAGCTAGATAAGGAGTTTATTACAAGCTCACAGTAAAATAGTCTGCCCGTCTAGGCTGCCTGCTATCAACTGATGCAATCATGCCTTCGGTCAGGCGTGGGGGCCCTGGGAAAACGTGCTGACCTAGCAAGTTTAGTGGGGGCATGTATGCATTGGGGGGGGGACATATATACATCGGGGGTAGACATATTGTGGAGGGGGTACACTACTCCCCCGGGTAGCTGAGATGGTAACTCCTGACACCAGGAGTTAAATGGTGTGTGATTATAGTAGTAAGGCTGGACCGGGGAGGTTTGTAGAAGGGATAAGGATGACACAGGGGGCAGTAGGGGAGACATGGCCATGTTGAGGGGAGGGAATTAGAAGGATATATACATATAAGATATACAAGGATTAAGACAT
Organism: Coenobita brevimanus; assembly: GCF_032717465.1. Lineage (NCBI taxonomy): Eukaryota > Metazoa > Arthropoda > Malacostraca > Decapoda > Coenobitidae > Coenobita > Coenobita brevimanus. The sequence continues at coordinate 24,774,554 of NC_137064.1, read as the reverse complement.
AATGGGAATTACACAATAATAGTTTGATACATGATAAACAAGGAGTAGATATGAGAGTTCCATTGTTCTTCGTTCATTTTTTTTTTTTTTCTGTAGGATACACTGTCACTCAGTAATGCATTAAAGAAATACCATCATTTTCTAGTAGGCAGAGGTCTGTTCACAGTTTGGTTAAATGTTAGATGGCAATGGTAGTCACTGAATGTGACGGCACTAAGTACGGGGAGTTCCTACGTCGTGTGTAGGGCGTACTATGCCTGTAGTGACTCTGATTTCCTGGAGTCGACATTCCATTTTTCTGACACAACAATGCACTGCACATATGATGAGTAGAAAACCCATGAAAGCGATAACCACAGGGGGAAACACAACTGTCGGATGAACCCATGAACGGCTGAAGGCCAGAGAGAATTGATCCATAATGAAATCACCGTCATTGAGGAAGGTTAGCATGCGCAAGTTAGGGGAGGTGATGGTAATGTTGGCAGATGGTAGGGTTGAAGGCATGTCGATTGGTTGAAAGATGTCATAGGAGTGTTGACGGACAGCTTGGTGATAGCGAGTGGCGTAAGTGATGACGGACTCTGATTTGATGGTACAATAGTCTGGTGCTTTGTAGAGACCACTAGCGGGAACGGATCGAACTGAAGAACCAGGACACATGATTGTGACAGAGATGGGAACAGCAAAGAAGAAGTACTGGACATGGTTGAGGTGAGCATGGTGGACCGGGAGGTCAGGAGCTGGGACAAAAGAACAGGTCGAGTAGATGGAATGGTTGCGAACTAGAGCAGACTCACAGGGTGTAGCACTGCTAGGGAAGATAGCGAAAAGGTGGGCAGCACAGAGACGAGAGGTCGGAGTAAGGGAGGAACATTGCTGGAGGTCTGTGGAAGAAAGGAAGGCAACGGAAAGATGATCATGGGAGAGGAGGAAATATTCTGAAGGAACAGATACTTGTAACAAGGAGTTGTTGAGGCGGAAAGGGAAGGGAATGATGTGGAGAAGGTTAAAGGTGATGGCAGAACGGAGAGGAATATGGACGACGACGTATGTGGTGAGAAGAGTGGCTTCGAGAACAGGATAATAATATTCAAGGGAGGAGTAGGGGAGGACTGGGGAGAGACCGAAGATGGAGTGAGCCCATTCCAGGACAGAACGGAGAGCTGAGACAGGGACTAAGTCGGCAGTGACACGTCCATTGATAGCATCGACCAGGATATGAACCAAGGTAGAGACTTGAGACAGGAGAGAGACAAAGGCCAGTTGGAGATTATCCATGTTCAGTTTGAGGTAGAAGAACTGAGAGATAACGTTGAAATCTGAAAGGTGGCGTTGTATGATATCGGTGAAATTGTTTAGAGTGGACGTGACGTCATTGAGTTGGGTTGTGAGCTTCTGTAACATAGTGCGTTGGATGTTAATGACTCGGCGTTGCGATTCTAGGGCTGAAGCTAAATGGGTGAGATCAGATTTGAAGCCAGAAATGTCACGGGCTGTAGCAACACCAAACAAGCCACTCAGAATCTCACCGCCGAAGTCGAAGAGACCTCGTTTCACACGAGAACGACCAACAGGTGTCGGAATGGAAAATGTGTCATTGAGCTCAGTGGATCTGTGACTTATGGATTACAATTGCCAGGAGAGTGGGAGGAAAAGGTTATAGAGATACTCATTCGGGTTGTGTGTCCCCATGAGGGCCGTGAGATGGTTCCTGATTTCGTGGAGCTGGTGCGCATAGGCAGGGAGGGCAATGGCTACGTCGGCCAGGGGCGCAAGATCGTAGCGCAAGGAGGCTACGGCTTCGATAAGCATTACCTCACACCCCGAGCCGACCAAGGCCCCGGGACGTACTCCACCATCGTCCTGACCTGACCCAGACCCCAGGAGGGTCAGCACTGCCAGCAGGGAGATCGCTAACATCGGACCTAGAAAATCAGGGTAGAGTTAATGGGGGAGGTCGTGAAGAGGTTGATCGGCAGAGTGCAGTTTGGACCGATAGTGATTGGTTGATGAATGAGCAGGTGGAGGTGGAGAGGAAGGAGACTGAGGGATAGGTGGAGACAAGGTAGACTGAGGGATGGGAGGAGGGGAAGAGGGGGCAGGAGGTTGTGTAAGTGACTCTTCCAACACGAGGCCACGGGGTGCTCGCTTTATGTCATCGATGTGGACCCATTTGGTGTCCTTAGTGGACAGGCCCTGGAGGTGAAATTTGTTGCCTTGTTGAGTGAGGACTCGGTGGGGCCCTGTAAATTTGTCATCCAATTTGGAGGAACGCATATGGGAATGAGCAAAGACAAGATCGCCTACATTGATAGTGATAGGAGAGGCGGACTTATGTTGGCGCTGCAGCATGTCCTCCTGAGAGGAAGCCAAAGTGGATTGGACATACTGATGGATTGTCTGGAAGTTGGCCAATTTTAGTTTAACATAATCATCCATGTTGTCGATGGGTTCTGGCTTTGAGGATAAGAGAGAGTATGGGAGGTCCTTGTCAAAACCAAAGAGGACGAAGAAGGGAGATTCAGCAATGGATGCATTGATGGAACTATTGATGGAGTGTCATAAATGACTTTGTGTCATAAAATACTTTGTGGTTCTTTTGTGGTTGAGTTGTAGTTGAGTTATATATATATTTCAGACTTGTGGTCGAGCGGCTTTTATATCTTGTAGTAACTTCCCATTTGTCATGTAGTGACAGGAGAGGTAAAGAATAGTATGGGACTATTTTTATTTGTCTTGGAAATATTAACAAGTCTCTCACACAAAGCGGAATATAGAGTCTCGCTCCCTCTCTCTCTCTCTCTCTCGAGTTGCTAAGCTCTTCTCCCCTTCGACCTGCCTCGAGTATCGCTTGTCCCCTTCTCGACCTCTCTGTTCTAAGGCTAACCTCCGTCTGAGCTCTCTTTCCTAAATTCTGGTGTAGCAGGGGTGTGTCACGTGTGTTCCTCATGGATGGAAAGTTTAAGAAGCCTGTGTGTGAGTATGTGTGTATATGTGCGTGTGGTTACTAGGTCTTTGTTCACGAGAGGACTGCTGACAGCTAACTGCATCATCTCCTTACTGGCCGCTGTCGTCAGCTTTCCTCAGTGTAATTTGCAGACACAATACCTTCTCATCATCTGACTCCCTGCTTCTATCTGTCTCTCTATCTATCTATCTATCTATTTATTATGATTTGCAATTATAATATGGAGTCCTACCACACTGCTCGGCCGCGCAAAAATGGCGTACCATCGACATTTAATAGTCATAACATATTAATACATATTATATATACATTATAATGAACTTGTAAGCTAATTAAGTGAAATACATAATATTGTAAAAGTAAACTGTATGAATATTGTATACATATAATATAGTAAATAGTGATTATTCAGTAATATTACATTTTAAACAAGTTGTATACATATTTGAATAAATGCAATGGTTGTTGTATAACACTTTGTAAGACGTGCATGTACAACAGACGTACGCATATAATTGTGCAATGGTAATACTGCTAGGTTATACATTACATAGAGTTATCACTTTAGTAATGTCTAATATTTCACCTAACTTGTATGATGATACTGGTAATACAGAATTGTGCTATAATTGTATGACTTAATATTGTGCTAACATTGTGGTACTACATAATTGTAACATTTTATGAATTGTTACAAAATATTGTGTTAATGCATAATTGTGTTGGCCTTATAATTGTAGTTACATTTGTTAATGCAACTGTTATAAGTGTCTTGGCCTTATAATTGTAGTTAAAGTTACATAAAGTTACATCTTGTTAATGCAACTGTTACATAAATTGGTACATATTGTTTGTAGTTACATAATTGCAGCAAGTGTAACATAATGTAATCGTTTGTCGTTACATAATTGTTACATATCGTTTGTAGTTACATAATTGTAGTTAAAGTTACATAAAAGTTACATCTTGTTAATGCAACTGTCACATAAATTGGTACATATTGTTTGTAGTATTGTTTGTAGTTACATAATTGTAGTTAAAGTTACATAAAAGTTACATCTTGTTAATGCAACTGTTACATCTATCTATTGCCAGACGCCTCAATCCCGTTTGGGGTGGCCACAAACAAACCGCCTCCAAGTCGCCCTGTCCCCCGCCATTTCACTACCCTGCTCCCAACTCACACCCCCCTCTCTCATATACCTCTCCACCCCATCCCTCCATCTCATCCTCGGTCTCCCCCTCCCTCTTCCACCCTCCACCTCACTCACATACACTCTCTTCGTCAGTCTTTCACCCTCCATCCTCTCCACATGGCCAAACCACCTCAGTGTGTTCCTCACAACGCTTCCTATCTGTTACATAAATGGTACATATCGTTTGTAGTTACATAATTATAATATGGAATTACATAATTGTAATAACTGCAGTCCTAACATATGCTGCGGTCGATGATAGTGATGATGTGCCATGCCACTTGTTTGTGGAGACAACAATTTGCTTTTCTGTTTGTAGTTTATGTGGTATTTTGACATAGGTAGTAACACTTACACTTATTTTCATTTGTTTGTTATGTGATCTTACTCTATTTCTCTTTTTTCTTTCTTATTTTTCTTTCCTTTTTTTTTTTTTTTTGTATATTGATTTTCTATAGTTTGTTTTTCTTCGCTTGTGTACGCTTTTTCCATGTTGTTCATGGTTGCATAATTACTGGCTAATTTCCTTGGGATACTTTTTTAAAGTTTAGTTTATATTGCACAGGTATTACTGAAAATGATATTATATAGTCCCATATTTTGTTATTTTATATAATATATATACATATATACAGTATTAACTATATACACTGATTTGTTGTTCACTTGTACCTATCGTGGGTAATATGTGTGTCAGCACTGTGTGGAAATCATTGTCTTCACGATTGTGTTGAAGATGTTCACTCTTGCGAACGTCATTTGTGTTGGCCATTTTTTTTTTTTCTCTAGTTTATCTTGTAACTTAATTTATATGTTTCCACTAGGTAGCTTTAATTAATAAATGTTAAATACAGTTCTTTTAATCGCTCACTGAGTAACTGTGATGGTATATTTTCTTAATTACTTTGTAGATATAATAATGTATAGTCGTATGTATGAAACACGTATTTTATGTAGGTATAAATGGTAACACTCGTTGGCAGTAAATAAATGTTATAATAAATGAATGAATATATACAGTGTAGAATATTTATTGTTGGTGATTATTTAGTGTTTGAGTTATGCAGATAACTGAAGTAAGTATGTGTATTTAAGCTGTAACTATACAGCACGTTTTATATGTTTGTGCAGAAGCTTATTGTCTATCACTGTGTATTGTATGAATGAAGTAACTATGTAACTCACTAATTTTTACCGTGGTGCGAATGGTGTGAGTGGTGGTGCAGGTGGTGTGTTGATTGACGTGGCGTCTGTTCAGCAAGCACGCATGATGACCTCAACTTCCCACACTGGTAGCTGTGGTGAGTGAATGAGTAGCGATGAGTAACTTGAGTGAAGACGGGTGAGTAAGACGAGTTGTGAATATGGACTTGGTGTTTTGCTGCGTGTCTTGACCTCTGGGTCAGCAGCCGGGAGGGAGTGGTGGTGGCTTGTGTGCTTGTTGCTTCGGTGTTTCCTCTTCTTTATTTGCTTTGTTTTATATTCTTCTTGTCGCTGCTTGAAGTTACGTGAAGATTATAGAGTTGTTTTGTAGACTTGTAGACTATTTGCATTGTAGGCTGTATTTTGTGGGGGTTCACTGTAGACTGAAGCTAATCTTGTAGAGTCTCGGTTGCTTTTGTAGAAATTTGCTTTTAATTCGGAGACGATGTCCGTAGATTCGCTGGTTCGGCGTAGAAATTGTAAGATCGTATCAATATTTTGTTAAACTACTTGCAAGGCGTCATGTGATCTCTTGACCTCTGCATCAGCATGATGATCTGGGAGACGGAGGGGGCTGGTTGGAGAGAAGTGTCAGGAGCTGGTTGTAAGTTGTGAGAGTTATTCTTTTTGTTTTCAATCTTGATATTTTGTAGGAATTTAATGTTGATTCGTAGACGAGGTTCGTATCCCACCGCTGCCACCAAATGTCATAAATGACTTTGTGTCATAAAATACTTTGTGGTTCTTTTGTGGTTGAGTTGTAGTTGAGTTATATATATATTTCAGACTTGTGGTCGAGCGGCTTTTATATCTTGTAGTAACTTCCCATTTGTCATGTAGTGACAGGAGAGGTAAAGAATAGTATGGGACTATTTTTATTTGTCTTGGAAATATTAACAAGTCTCTCACACAAAGCAGAATATAGAGTCTCGCTCCTTCTCTCTCTCTCTGTCTCTCGAGTTGCTAAGCTCTTCTCCCCTTCGACCTGCCTCGAGTATCGCTTGTCCCCTTCTCGACCTCTCTGTTCTAAGGCTAACCTCCGTCTGAGCTCTCTTTCCTAAATTCTGGTGTAGCAGGGGTGTGTCACGTGTGTTCCTCGTGGATGGAAAGTTTAAGAAGCCTGTGTGTGAGTATGTGTGTATATGTGCGTGTGGTTACTAGGTCTTTGTTCACGAGAGAACTGCTGACAGCTAACTGCATCATCTCCTTACTGGCCGCTGTCGTCAGTTTTCCTTAGTGTAATTTGCAAACACAATACCTTCTCATCATCTGACTCCCTGCTTCTATCTGTCTCTCTATCTATCTATTTATCTATCTATTTATTATGATTTGCAATTATAATATGGAGTCCTACCACAGGAGGACGCCACTTGGGGAATCCAGTCATCCCAGGACGAACTATGGGAGCCTAGATGTCTGAGGTACTCTAAGATTTTTCGGTTGTGGCGTTCTACAAGGCCATTGGAAGCCGGATGGTTAGGCACGACATTGCACTTACTGATATGAAAGCGTGCTGACCTAGCAAGTTTAGTGGGGGCATGTATGCATTGGGGGGGGGACATATATACATCGGGGGTAGACATATTGTGGAGGGAAAGTGGCGATAGATCTCATCGAGAAGGCTATTGTTGAACTCTGTACCGTTGTCAGTAAGAATGGTATGAGGGGTACTGAACGGGCAAATTACGTGATCTACAAGGGCACGTGCAACGCTCTTCGCGGTCTTGTCGGAGAGGGGAACGAGGACACAGTAGCGGGAGAAGTGGTCGACCGCTACGAACAAGTACTCAGCGCCAGATTCTGTGAGAGGGAGTTTTAAGAGATCGATTGAGACAGTTTCCCATGGTCGTGACGGGATTGGGTATTGTAAGAGAGGTGCTGGTAAGCCGGTTGATCCTTTGTGGCGGTGGCAGGAGAGGCAAGAGTCACAGTGGGCATTGATATCGTGGCGCATAGTTGGCCAATAGTATTTGAGACGTGCTTGGCGCAAGCATCGGTCTTTACCTGGATGGGAAGCTTGAGGAGTATTATGAACAATATGAAGAACCTTTGGTATCAGGGCAGTGGGGACAACAAGTTGGCGTACCTCGCGATTGGGCATATCTTTGCCTGTTAGCAGTGTTTTCCTGTACAAGAGATCATCGTCTAGCATGAACTCATCTAGTGATACTGGCAGAGTAGGTAAGGTCGAGGCATTGCCAGATTCTAGGAAATAAATGACTTTGGACCACATGGGGTCTTGGCTCTGAAAGTTTCGAACAACTTCTGACTTTAGTGTAGTGTTTTCAGTTACTTCAGGCTGCAGTGATGTTATAGCTGCTGCTACGTGACGTGAGAGTGCGTCTGCGACTACATTCAACTTGCCTGGGACATATTCAAAAGTGGGATTAAAGTCCTGGATGATGACAGACCATCTAGCTAGTCTACCTGTTAGGTTGCGATTCTTGAACAAATCACATAGTGGAAGGTGGTCTGTTTGGATATGCACTGGATAACCATAGACTATATCTCTGAAATGTTTCAAGGACCAGACTACCGCTAGCGCTTCGAGATCTGTGACACTGTAGTTACGTTCAGCGGTTGTAAAGGTGCGACTAGCATACGCTATTACGCGCTTCCTTGATGCTTCATCGAGTTGCATCAAAACGGCACCAAGTCCAGTGCCTGAGGCGTCTGTGCAGAGAAGGAAGGGTGTGGTATAATCAGGGAACGCTAGAACAGGGGCATTTACAAGAGCTGTCTTTAGCTTTTGGAAGGCCTGTGACTGGTCGCTAGTCCAAACAAAGGGCACATTCTGCTTGAGTAAGTGGGTCAGAGGAGCGGCGATCTTTGCATAATCCCGTATGAATCGACGATAATAGCCACTGAGGCCTAGGAAACTTCGTACAGCTTCGGTAGTGGTAGGTTCTGGGAAGTTAATAATCGCCTTAGTTTTATCCTCATCAGTATGAATGCCTTGTGCATCTACGACATGGCCTAGGAATTTGATTTTCTTTTGCAGGAAGTCACATTTACTGAGATTGATTTTCAGGCCTGCGAGCTAGAGGCGTTCAAAGACTTGCTGGAGTTTGGTAAAATGATCAGGGATGGATTTACTCACAACAATGATATCATCTAGGTAAGCAAAAAGAGAGTGTCCCATCATACTGCTGAAGACTGAATGGATAAGTTGCATGAACACAGAAGGAGCATTTCTCAGACCAAAAGGGAGTCTCTTAAACTGAAAATGTCCGGAAGGGGTGCTAAAGGCTGTAACTGGGCGAGAGGATTCTTCCATTTCGACCTGCCAGTACCCGCTGAGGAGGTCTAAAGATGAAAAGACTACGTTATTTTCACCAAGGGATTCTAGCAAATCAGTGAGGACGAGTAACGGGAAACGGTCTGGAACGGTGACAGAATTGACCTTACGATAGTCGACTACTGGTCTAAAGTTGCCGTCCTTCTTTGGTACTAAGAAAAGTGGGCTATTCCATGGACTGACGGAGGGTTCAATAATGTCTTGGTCTAACATGTTCTGTACCATTTGATCTGTCTGCTTCCTCTGGCTATGAGGAAATCGATACGCTGGTATGTAAATCGGCTGAGTTCCTGGTAGTAGTTCAATCGTATGTTTGACAAGGTCTGTTCTACCCATCGGTTCACCGGGTAAGGCAACCACGTTTCTGTACGAGGTCAGAAGGTCGAGGAGTTGAGGCGCATTTTCTGGGAAATCTGTGCAAGTGAGATGTGAGAGCAAATCGGGTGAATATGTCGGCGCAGATCCCGTAGAGTTAATAGTACATACACCGATTGGCATATCATGTCTGAATAGTAGGAATTGAGGAATCCTGGCACACCTTTATGGCCGCTGGGTATACTAGGAAGTCTCCAATCTTTACACCACTTTTAAGTTTTAGTGGAGCATTTGTGACATTGAGCAAGTACAGGTAGCATAAACTGTCCTCTAAGACGGTACACCACGCTGACTCATAAGTCAAGCCATTCACACAACACGTCTCAGGTAGTGTTAGTACATCCACTCCTTCTTTCGCACCGGCAACACAAACAGAGACTTTGGTGAACTCATGCGGTAACAAAATTGTGCACGTATTCGTTACTGCACGTTTCGTCTCTGCGTGTTGGAGAAGATCATTCAGACTGTGTGAGGTAGGTAGCTGAGACATGTCTGAGTCAGTGACAGTGTTGTCGGGAGAGGAGGTAAGAGCCATGTGCGAGGGCTGAGATGATGTATCAGGAGACATTGAGGAATTTATGTCCTTGCTCGCAGTCAGTAAAGGAATGATCTCTGCATTCTCAGATGATGATAGTGGTGGTTTGGGCTGGGTTGGACTTTTTGGTAGTGATAGGGACAGAGGTAACTGAAGGACTGATTTGATCGTAAGAACAGTATGGGGACATTCCATAGTGTAAACCGGGAATCCAGAAATGTCTATACTACCACAAGCAGGTAATAATGCAATGGAGTGTTGTGCCATGGTGGAGAAACCAATAAGGGCATCTGCGGGATACTGCAAGTCATTAGTGACATGAAATTCAATTGGGATAAGGGGCAAATCTCTGTGGAGTTTGACATCAAGGGTGACTCGTCCCTTAACCTTGAACTCTGAGCCTTCGACACCACATAGGCGAATGTCTGGTGGTTCGAGGAAACTGACGTGGCTGTGATGTCGATGAATGATTTGTAAGGAATTTTCAGACATGAGATTTACTATAGATCCTGTGTCCAAGAAGAATGACGTTGGTGTCATGACTGCTTCCGAGAATGACTAAACCCGAGGATGTTATGGGACCTACATAGCGGATGGGGAGTTGGGTGTCTGGTTCTACGTGATATTGGTTCGATATGGGCGCGGCGCTTCCCCCAACTGTTGGTGGTTGAGGTAACGACATTCCTCAGTGGTGTGAGTCGTGCTTGATTTGTGGTATTTGCAGTGTGGACGACGTGAGCGGGAAGGCGTACGCTGTCTGGTTTGGGAGTGAGGACGTCTGTATGTACGGTCGCAACTGGATGCTCGATGTCCAGGATGACCACTGTACCAGCAAAGAATCGAAGATTGTCTGCTCCGTCGGGCGCTAGATTGATCACGACCTGCGGTAGGAGAACGATGTGTGGCAGGTCTGCCACGTGTGGTGGGACCGGAGCGAGATTGGTCTGGGGTAGTGGAGGTGTGACAGACTGAGGAGGCCAAGGGTTGGGTGGTGCCCTGATGCATGTAGTTCGAACCTGTTCTTTCATGAATGGCTTTAGTGACCTGAATAATTTTATCTCCTGGATTGAAACCGATTTCCAAGGCTAGCTCTCGCTGTTTAGGAGTAAGCCAGTGAAGGAATCTCAGGTAACCAATTAAGTCAGCAAAGTTGGTGAGTGAAAGCATTGGAACACCATTCTTGTCTTCTAACCAGTTTGTGCCTACCAGTAATTGGAGCATCTCGCTACTAGTTGCTTTCATGGCAGCGGCAGCTTCGCGGAGCTTGGCATATTGCGCTGGGACGCGCAAGTCCTCATCTAGTTGGTTTAGGAGATTAATGAATCCCATGAGAGACGCGGTATTTGAATGCTGGCAACAAAGGCTGATGAGTTCCGTAAGAAAATCAGCAAAGGTACGAATGCTATCGAAATGTCCTGCACGGATCGCGGATCCGATGTCCGATTTGCCGTGGTGCAAGCGACCTAGGAGGTAGGCTACATTGAGCGATTCATCAGTTATTTGTCTATTGTGTATTTCTGTGTCGACTTCTCTGAGGAAATCATAGACAGACCAAGTTGGGTCCTGGCTGGTAAATTTGGGACGATTGGCATCGTCGAGATAGATAGACTGTGGAGGGTTGGCCATGGCTGGAAGTGCAGAAGTGGCGGCAGGAGAGGTGTGGGAGAGAGAGAAGGTAGTGGCAGTTAAGGGCGAGCAAGACGGGATATGAAGGGAGGCAGGAGAGGGAACGACAGGGGAAGGAGTAGAGGAAGAAGAAAGGAGTGTAGAGGCAGGAGTAGAGGAGGAGGTATCTGGATTTACGAGTGTAGGATGGGTAGTAAATGATTCTGCAGGAAGTGAAACGGGAGTCTCAGGTACAGGGCGGTGGTACTCGCTGCCACTTCGTAAATGAGTGATTGTGTTAGAGTCGGCAGACGGGGTATGATCAGGTGATGTTTCCGGGTCAAGAGGGCAGGTATTAAGCAGTTGACGTGGAAAGTATGGCATTTAATGCGGCAATGGAAGATGAAAGGATGAAGTTGGATACGTAGGTGGAAATGTATAATATAACAATGAGAGAATGGAATACATGAGGTGTGAAAATGAATGAAGGTGCGGGGATGGGTGGTTTAAATAAAAGGCGAAGGATGAGATGGATTATAAATAACGTAGGTGAAGATGAAAACGGGGTAATGGAAATGAGATGGAATATTTACAATAACCAATCTGTAGAGAAAATCGAGGATAATCTCTATAGAAAGGAAAGATATACTATAGTTACACAGTAGAAACGGGAGTGTCGAGATGTATGACGTGCAGGGGTGGCTGGGCGTAGCTGGGCTGGGGCGGGGCGGGGCGGGGCGGCGGTGGAGAGACAGCTGGGCGGAGAGGAGAAGAGACGCCGCGATGAATCACCGGCAGGGAGTGGCGGTCTTAGGAGGCTCCGAAATGCAGACCAGATGTGGCAGCGGCGGAAGCCGGTGGTGGGTGGTGAGGGCATATGTTGGTGCAAGGCAGGTGTAGAGCTGTTGAGTTGCAAATGCAGAGAATGGTGGTGGGCAGGCAGTGGGCAGACAGGGATAAGTGGCACCGTGGGGGCAGGAGTTAGGATGAGTTCGGAACAGGTGCTGGGAACAGGTGCGTAGTTCGGCAACGGTGACACTTGCGGTCAGGAACAAGGCGTATGGATGGGGTTGGTTGAGAGGTGAGCACTGGCGAGAAAAATTGTACACTCGGAAAGCACAGCCAGGTATTACACCACTAGAGGCACTGAGGAGGGGCGAGGCTGGCAGATGCAAGACGTCGTGTATCTTGTGATGTCATGAAAAACCCGTGGAGGCGGTCAGAATCTGATGGTTCGAAACACCGCTGCTACCAAATGTAACTTGAATACTTTGGTGATAGAAACTCCGTGTACAAACAGCTAGATAAGGAGTTTATTACAAGCTCACAGTAAAATAGTCTGCCCGTCTAGGCTGCCTGCTATCAACTGATGCAATCACGCCTTTGGTCAGGCGTGGGGGCCCTGGGAAATCGTGCTGACCTAGCAAGTTTAGTGGGGGCATGTATGCATTGGGGGGGGTGGCATATATACATCGGGGGTAGACATATTGTGGAGGGGGTACACTGTAACGCACTCAGTTCAAAACGCACCCAAATGTCAATGTAACGCACTCAATTCAAAACGCACCCAAATGTCAATGTAACGCAGTCAATTGATAACACAATCTTATGTCGCTGTAACGCACTCACTTCATTTCGCATTCAGTTCACAAAGCACTCCCACTGTCGCATTAACGCACTTAGTTCACAATGTTCTCCTGCCGTAGTGCCGTCCTCCTCCTCCTCCTCATCATCATCATCACCACTGTCATCATATCATCATCATCATCAACATCAGTAGTGGCAACAGCATCACCAATCTAAACCTACAATACTTCCCATGAACACATGTCACCACACTTCAACAATAGTCAAGTCATGGTAACGCAACTTGCAGGCTGTACTGCATGACGTCACAGGTAACGCACTTCACTGTTGAGGTACCGGTAACGCAGTCGACGTTTACACTCTTCGCCTCTGGTAACTCGCTTCACTAACGGTTTCCCTCTTCGGTCTAGTAACGCACCCAATTTTCACGATACTCATTCCACTACTGGCAACGCACTTCACTAATTGTTCCCCTCTTCAGGTTAAGGCACTTTCTTGGCACTACTGTAACCATATACTTGAGCACATAATGACACTTTCCTTACTATCACCATGAATTTCAGAGGGCAGTAGCGCTTTCTTTACTTCAGCAGGCTATGGCACTTTCCTCCCTCTACTGTCAAGGAGGATATTGAAGAAGGGAAGAAGTGGTGACACAGGGGAGAATATCAAGGCATAAATGTGCAGAATATATCGACAAGGGATGAGATGCCAGGAGCTTTAATATGTTCACGAGAATAAGGCTGCAAGATGTCCTGCCTCACCGTCCCTCACGAGGCAGGTGGTAAGAGTGGCAGGGGAAGCAAGGAGAGGAGGCAGGCAGGGGGAGAAGAAGCAGGGGGAATAGGGGGGGGGGTAAGGCAGGCAGAGGGGAGGAAAGATAGATGGAAGTCAGGATGCGAACAAGGGAGGGAGAACACGTAAGAGAAGGGAATGTAGTCAGAGAGAAGGGGAGGCAGAGGGGCAGACAGGCAGATATGAAACTATGAGGAGCAATTAAACACAAGAAATGAAGGAAGAACACGTACGAGAAGGGTAGGAAGAGTACGTCCGAAAAAGTGAGACAGGAGGAGGGGAACTGAGGCAGACAGACTGACTGATGGCAGAAAGATGGAGAAACTGAGGATAGGCAAAGACACAGGGCAGGGAATGGCAGGGAAGGTATGGTACTGAGGCAGGCATAACGCACAAGAAAGAGGGAAGGCAGGAGGGGGACGAGGAAGACGAAGAGAGACTGAGGGTAGGCAGAGCAATTGGGTAGGCACAAGAAGCATAAAAGACGGGAAGCAGGCAGTGGGTGATGTAGCACGGGGGAGGTGAGCCAGAGAGAGGGGCAGGACAAACCAGGAGGGTACGCAAGGCAGGGCAGATGAGGCAGAGGCAAGGAGGTGAGGCAGATAGAGGAGAGACAATGGGAAGACAGGACACACACTAGGAGGCTAGGCAGAAGGAGAGGCAGAACACACTGAGATGTGAGGCAGACGAGGAGAAACTGAGGGCAGGCGGAGTAGGGCAGGACAAGGGACCCACATACCCTTACAAAACCCCTTACCCTCATGACCTCCCTCCGCTAACCTCTTCTCCAGCAATTGTCTTCTCCATCACTTCTACTCCCTCACTCCATTCTCCACCATGACCTAGTTTTTTTTTTGTTTTTTTTGTTACGCCTTCATATGGTAGCACCGATATAACTGGTCGGCTCCGCTGCCCGATTATGCAAACGTCCCTCAACTCACTTCCTATCCTCCTAAAAAAAAAGATGATGGGCTTCAGGAGGAAGGCAGCTTCAATTTGCAGTCCACTGGGTTCTAATTAAGATGAACCTGGGGTTGCAACTGCCGCTGCTGCTGCTGCAGCTGCTGCGAGATAGGTAGATACATAGATACATCAGATAGACAGATAGATAGGTAGAGAGGTTGACAGGTACAGTAGGTAGACAGTTTAGAAAGATAGAGGAGGCAGACAAACACACAGATAGAGAGATTCATTCATTCATTCATTCATTGCCAGACGCCATGTATCCCAGACGGGGTGGCCAATGGCTTAGAGTTAATTGTTTTACAGGGAGGGGCACTAATCATCCACCAACCCCACTTGACATGTAGGGATGCCAACAGCATCTGGTGTTCCCAGGCGGTCACCCATCCAAGTACTAACTAGACCCAACGTTGCTAAAAAGACAAGGAAGTATTGCCATCACTGAATCATCTAACCATCTGTCTGACTGAAGCATAGCAGAGAGAGAGAGAGAGAGAGAGAGAGAGAGAGAGATAAAGGAAAATGGAAAGAAAAAAATACAATCCACCTAACTCCTCGCCAGCCCTGCCACCCTCTGCCCGCGCATTCTTGGCCAGCGGTGTGAGGGGCCCTGATAAAAACTGGACAGGGATGCATGAAGTGGTTGACTTTCATTCACATTTCTCTCACATCTTCTAAGTGTATTCTAGACGTCTCTGAAGGAAGGAGTGCACTTGTTTATCACTCCTAAATATATCTTACGTGGGTTTATTAGGAACATACTGTAATACAACCCAGTCCCATCACAGTTAGGTGATGTTTAAACACAATTCCCAGCTGCGTCAAATGTTTACACTGAAATCAAGAACCGAATTTATATACCCAAACTGAATGTAATCGTCTGGAAAGAGTATGTAAAAATAGGAAACAAGTAATCGGACTGAAGGAATTACGAGCTTAATAGCAGATGTTAAACCTTAAACGTCATCACCATACCCAAAATGACGCAGACGTTCGTTCCCATAGAATCTCTTCATTGCAGCGCTGTATTCCAGTTTATTCCTTCTGCCTCCACCATATTCCATTCAGATTTGGGGAGACCTCGTGTAGTGTAAGAGATAAATGAAGGCTGCATCTAACCGCTCCAGTTCCAAAGGTCTCCCCAAGGATGAATAAAATCGTCTGGTGAACAAGTAAATGACGGCCATATCTAACCCCTCCAGTTCGAAAACTCTCCAAAGATGAATAAAATCGTCTGGGTAATACGTAAATAAAGGCTTCATCTGACCCCTCCAGTTCTCAAAGTCTCTCCAAGGCTAAATAAAATCGTCCGGAGGCATTAAGAAGGGAAATATGTTATAGAAATGCAGGCACCAAGCTGAGTAATTTTTCCCTCGACTCACCTCTCTGGCATTTCCTCTTGCACGTCATCGGGACCTAAAATATAAAGACACGTATTTTTAGTCATCTTCGGGGATTTCATAACGCCTCTTCGTCAGCGATTTGTTTTGCATCTGATACCTTTGACATACAGTACAAAATAATGCATGGATGAGACGGTACAAGTGCCCCGCCTTTGCTCTCTCTCTCTCTCTCTCTCTCTCTCTCTCTCTCTCTCTCTCTCTCTCTCTCTCTCTCTCCAAAGACGTATTCATTATGTACATCTGTCTATCTATCTATTGTACATCATGTTCTATTCTTTCTTCCACTGGGTGATTTTATTTACCTTTAGACACACTTTTCAAACATGACGAGTTAAATACAGCCGTCACAACCCCTTCAGTACTAGAGGTGGTGCTGACAAGGAGCCTAAATGAGATGATGCTGTGAATCATGGGCGGGTAATTGCGGCGTCCACCAGGGAACCAAACCTCCTCATATTTCCCTGCATTTCGTCGTGGAGAAGGACCATAATCAGACCTTGGTGAAGCGATGTCTACCACAAGGGGGTGATGCTCTGTACCCCACCTGTAGGACGGCCCCACAGCAGTTGTTTACTTGCGGTCGATGGGTCTTACTCGCCGGACGAACCAAGAATAAGCAGCTACAACAACTGCTACGGGTAAGGCCAGGAATTGTCTGGTGGTAGCAGCAATAAACTAGTAAAAAAAAAAAACACGTCATGAGATTGACGAGGACCAGTGCTTTCGCGACCCATTCCAGAGAGAGAGAGAGAGAGAGAGAGTAGAGAGAGAGAGTAGAGAGAGAGAGCACGAAGACTCACACTGATAGCAATGACCTTCCCAGATGCCACACTTCGCCAGAATTCTCATCTTGGTCACGGCGCTCGCTGGCTACTCACTCAGCTCCTCCATGCACTCAACCCTCTCGTGATCCGGACAACTCTAGTCCTGCATTCTACACGAATTTATTCAGATGAGAGTGAATTAAAGGAGCCTGAGTGTTCATACTGTCATCATTAACTGTCTCATGGCGCAGAAAACTCTAGCATATTTCGGCTAAGGCCTGACGATTTTACTCAGCTGTGTTAATCCTTACCTAAGGACGCCATCTGCTACCTTCAGACGATTTTAATGGGCAACTAGTGAATGATCCGTAGCCCAGTTTTACTATACTCTTATTTTAACGACCTAAAATTGACATCTCTCCATCTAAAATGCTGGAAGGTAACAACAGACTAACACTTAGAATACGATGCCAGTCAAGAAGAAGTGCTATGGAATGAATGCAGTGCTGTAGTATTGCCCTCTTCTGCCAATGAGCTGCTTGAAAAAAGGTGTAGAAGAATGAAAATCTTGGCCAATTTAAGGTGAAAGGAGCATAGTCACTCACGGGAACACACACACACACTCACACACACACACACACACACACAAACACACACACACACACACACGCCTCAACCTTACGAATAAAAAAAACAAGAGGGTAACCATAACATTAGTAAAAATAAAGATGAATAAATTAAGTAAAACGCGTCATTAATAACAATTCTTTATTATATACACTCAAGTAAATCACCAACGAAGCACGGGTCAGCTGGAGAGGTGCTGTGATGTTTCCTTTCTTCTTCCTTTTCTTCCTCTTCTCTTTCTCCTCCTCCTTCTCCTCCTTCTTCTTCTTCCTCTTCTCTTTCTTCTTCTTTTCTTCTTCTTCTTCCTCTTCTCTTTCTTCTTCTTCTTCTTCTTTTCTTCTTCTTCTTCCTCTTCTCTTTCTACTTCTTCTTCTTCTTCCACTTCGCTTTCTTCTTCTTCTCCTCCTTCTTCTTTTTCATCTTCCTCTTCTTCATAACACGTATTCCCGTCAGCTTAAGTCGGATTGTAAGTAGTGTGGGGATATTGTACGTGCACTAGGGGATTGTAAGTACAGTGGGGATAGGACTGAAGTACCTTTAGGGGACTGTAAGTATTGTAAGAGTGGGCTTGTAAGTACTGTGGGGTATTTTAAATGTTGTAGGAGTGGGATTGTAAGTACAGGGGTGGGATTGCAAGTACAGTGGAGGACTGCAAGTACTGTGGGGATGGGATTGTAAGGGCAGTGTGGAGGGATTGTAACTACGGTGTAGGTGTAATTCTTAACCCCTTCAGTACGAGGACGTCTTTTTTTATTTTTAACATACTTATGTATGAGAATAAGAGTAAAGTGATGAAGTGTACGAGGTTGATAGATGGTAGGGGGATGAATATAGTTTTGAATGGTGAGTTGCTTGAGGAGGTAGATTGTTTTAAATATTTAGGGTCACATGTTGCTGTGGATGGAAGAATAGATGCAGAAGTGAAGTTTAGAATAAATGAAGTAGGAAAGGTGCTGGGAGGAATGAAAAAAGTGTTTAAATGTCGTTCGCTTAGAATGGATGTAAAGAAAAGGCTGTATGAGGGTGTTGTGGTACCGACTGCGTTATATGGGGCTGAAACATGAAATATGGGTGTAGCAGAGAGGAAAAGTTTGAATGTAATGGAGATGAGGTGTCTGAGGAGAATGTGTGGAGTGACGCGTATGGATCGGGTGCGAAATGATGAAGTGCGAAGGCTGGAGTTGTTCGGGAGATGGCCGGTAGAGTTGAGCAGAGGGTGTTGCGATGGTTTGGGCATATGGAGAGAATGGATAATGAGCGATTGGTGATAAAGATAACTAGATCTGATGTGAGAGGTGTAAGGCTGAGAGGAAGACCACGAATAGGATGGATGGACAGTGTGAAGAGAGCGCTGGATGCGAGAGGGATGTCTGTTGAGCAAGGAAGAGTGGCTGTGCGTGACAGAAATAAATGGAGAGAAATTGTGAATAAGTGATGACGCAGCCCTGAGGGGATATTCTCCTGCATTGGGTCTGATCAACTAGTCAGGTCAGGTGCGGGTAAGGGGATGGGTCTGTTATGATGTGGCAGGGGTAAACCAGTTCTGCTGTCGGGCCCTGCTGCGGATGTCACTGATTGCATTGCGCAGTTGACCCTTGTGCGGTGTGGTGCGGTGAGGATCTGTCCGTTCTCCCCTTTGAGGCAAAGATGCAAATGAATGTGTTTGAATGGATGAGTAAATGGGAGTGTGTCGTCCTGTCTCGGCTACCTCCCTTTCCTTGGGGGAAGCAGCCTAGGTATATAGATAGATAGAGATGTATTTATTTCCCTGTGTATTTAATTATTTATTGATTTATTTGTCTATGCTTAACATTTAGGCATTTACCTCTTTAAGGGTTTACCTAACCTCCCCTCCGTTCTATTTTTTCTTGCACAACTGAAGAAAATAGTCAGGAGATAACATGACGAAACCATACACACCATCACAGTGACCTCCTCCATTCTATTTTTTTTTTTCCTCAACTGAATAAAATCGTCAGAAGAAAACATGAATTAACTACAGACATCATCGCAGTGAGCTGGTTAAGCCTCTCAGACCTAGGACTCCTGGCTCCAGACGATTTTATTCAGCTTAGGAGAGTCTTCCCTAGTGGTGGAGGGGTTAATGAAGGCTGTATCTAACCCCTCCAGTTCAAAGGGTCAATCCTGAGCTGAATAAAATCGTCTGAAAGGACCAGTATAATAAAAAAAAGGAGTTATCGTAGTGAAAGGGTTGACTATAAATCCTTCACCTTAACTTGGCCCAGATTTTCGTTCTTATGTAGCTCATTTCAAGTTACTTAGGGGCAGACTAAGAGCATACCGCGGCTCTACATCCTCCCCACAGCACTTCATCCTGACTAGCATCGTATTCTGGTGTAAATCCCTTGTCATAACTCGGTATTCAAGGTGGAAAGACGACAGTTTTAGGCCAAGTTAGTGCGAAATGAGTATAGTGAAGGATATGGCCACGGGGGAAGTCACAGGTCACTATACTCTGTTCACTTCAAACTGACCTAAAATTGCCGCCTCTCCATCCTGAATGCTGAGCTGTAACTACAAATATACCCCTTCAGTTCGATGATATATTTTACCTTTTTTTCTTTTATTCAAGCTAACTTCATACCATTAAATTCAGGCTTGGGAGAGAGATCAGGTTTTGAAGGAGTTAATGCAGACGGTTTCTGATCTCGTTAACTATAAATGGTCTCTCGAAAGCTGAAAGAAATCGTCTGGGGGTGCAAAAAACAATCTAACAATATTGGAGGTGGCGAGAATAAAAATACCTGACGCCATCGTCTTGAAAGGGGTTGATACTAGAATACGCTGCTAGTCACGAAGAAGTGCTATGGGAAGGACATGGAGCAGTAGGATTGCCTTATTCTGCCACCGACCTACGGGAAATAGGCTGAAAATTCATGAAAATCGCCCTTGTCTTGAATGTCGGGACCGAGTAGCCTTGCCCCGGGACCCTACGCTCCTGATAAAAGAAGGAATGGATGATAGATAGATAGACAGATAGATAGACAGATAGATTGATGGATGGATGGATGAATAGATGGATGGATACCGGTACATGGATGGATGGATGGAAGGATGGGCCAAGTTAAGATGGAAGAAGCAGAGTAGCCTAGTACCGAAGTGTGAGTATTTTTGTACCGAATTATGAGTAGTTTTGTACCGAATGGGGAAGGCAGGGGGAGGGGGGAAGGTGTGAGGGGAGAGGCAGGTGCGAGAAGAGCAAATGTAAGGTGAACACAGGTGAAGGGGGCAGGAGTGAAAGGAGGACGGGAGAGGTGGGGCAGAGAAAAGATGGGAAAAGGTGATGGGGAACGGAAGCGGTAGGGGAAGGGTGAGGAGGGCAGGGGTGGAGGAGGCAGGGGTGAGTGAGGGCAGTAGCACCAGCATTAAGCATGAACTTCCTCCTTCACTTGGTTGTAATGGACTGGAGATTCCGAAAGATCAGCTCTCGCCTTTAACTGCAGATAAATAAATAAATGAACAGTAAAAATACACAATCATACTAGTGGTGTCCTATTTTCTGCTGATGAACATTTTTTTTTTTTTGCTGTTGAGGCACCGTACATCCTATCAGTCTATGTCTATCTATCAGTCCATCTATCTATCTTCGTTATATAGGGTGGTCCACAGATAACGCTCCTCTTACACTTCGCCAGGTGATTTCTCGTGTGTTGCAAGGACGGCTCAGTCGGCGTTATTAGTGTCTATCTTGCTTCACATATTCATTCTTTATCCCCAGTGTCACACCCACGCCCACCATAGCAGACTGGGCCGCATCCATAACACCAAAGTTACCGCCAAATGTTACTCATGGAGGACTATTTATGGACCAACTTTTATAAAGCTCGTATTTTGATTTTCTCTCTCTCTCTCTCTCTTTCAGTAAAGTCCATGGCAAGGAAAAAAATCGTAGTCCCACTTTCTCCCTAAACAGCTTTTAATGGGTAATTTTTTTTTATATGCTACTGTGGACTTTACTGCAAAAAAAGCGTTAAAAAATACAGGAAAAATTAGCGTCAAAAATATCAGAAAAATAATGTAAATAATAGCAGGGAAAATAGCATAATAATAACACGGAAAAGAGGGTAAAAATAGCAGGGAATATAGCAAAAAATAGCAGAGAAAATACTTGTAGCCAAAAAAACAGTAGGGAATATAGCGCCAAAGAGGCGGTGGCTCAATCGGTAGAGAGGTGGCCTGCAGTCCTGGTGGACCCAGGTTCGAATCCCGGCTGGGGCAGGGAACAGTTTAAGGATTTGAATTTCATTAAATCAGGCTTTACTGATCTACCAGAAGACCCGCTGACATGTCGTAAAAATACCCCCGCTAATACCAATACACCAGTCCTGCACGAGACAGCCCTAGCATGTATTCAATATGGACGGTGGGTGTTAGCGCCGAAGTGGTGACATGTAGAGGTGTATGGTATGTAGGAGGACTGCTGGGCCTTGATAGCAGGCTGTGAAGCCTATGCCCAGAGTCGGACACATAAAAAAAAAAAAAAAAAAAAAAAAAGGTAAAATGCCGTCAAAAAATAACCGGGAAACTGGCGTCAAAAATAGCTGGAAATAGCGCCAAAAACAGCAGAAAAATAACATAAAAATAGCAGGGAAATAGAATTAAAAATAGCGGGGCAATAGGGTTAAAAATAGCGGGGTATATGGCGTCAAAAGATTGCGGGAAAAATAGCGTAAAAAAGCAATAGCGTCAAAAATTGCAGGGAAAATAGCGTAAAAAAATAGCAGGAAAAACAGCAAAAAAAGAGCATAAAACAGCAGGGAAAATGGGTAAAACTTGCAGGGAAAACACGGTCAAAAATAGCTGGAAAAAATAGTGTCAAAAGTAGCACGAAAAGTGTAAAAAACAGCAGGAAAATAGCATCAAAATAGAAGGGGATATTAGGGTAAAAAAAAATAGCAGGGAAAAAGTGTAAAAAATAACAGGGAAAATGCGTGAAAACTAACATAAAAAACGGCGTAAAGATAGGTAGGAAAAATGGAGTCAAAAATAGCAACAGACAACGGGAACCTGTTTATGGCAAAATCTATGTGGTGTCTACAGCACGAAATATCTGTCTGCTCAGCTCTGTCTCCCCCTCTCCTGTCTCTAAATTTACTGTATATAATCTCTCTCTCTCTCTCTCTCTCTCTCCTTACTTTATTTCACTCTACATCATTCTAGTAACTTTTTTTTTGTTTTATCCTGGCTACCTCCGGACAACTTTATTAAGCTGACTGAGCATGTTAAACAAACAAACAAAAAAAAAAACTACCACTGTCTCCCCCAGCTCCTATGACTCACTCTCAGCTGAATGAAATCGTCTGGCCTCAGCACTCTCTCTTCAATATGATCCCCTTCATGCAACGTCCACTTCATCATCAGGGACACCGGAAGTTGCAAGGGCTATACTATAATGATCTTTGCAACCAACCAACCTCCTCTCTCTCTCTCTCTCACACACACACACACACACACACACACACACACACACACACACATATATATGCACCTCTCAAAGACTCTTAATAAACTAACCTTCTTTCTAAAAGCCTCCACCTCTAACACAATCCCCTTCTGTCTATCCATATATCATTTAGTCAGTCCACCTCACAAAATCTACTCATAAGACCCGACAACCACTGTGAAACCTCCAGAAGGCACACTCTGAAGCCCCATCGGCCACTATGAAACCCTAACAGTCGCTCTGAAGCCCCAACGGTCACTCTGAAGCCCCAACAACCATTTTGAAACCCCAAAAGCCACTCTGAAGCCCCGACAGCCACTCCGGAGCCCCTAAAATCCACTCTAAAGACCCAACAGTCACTCTGAAGGCCCAATGGCTACTCTGAAACACCAGCAGCCACTCTCAGAAGCGCCAACAGCCACTCTCAGAAGCCCCAACAGCCACTCTCAGAAGCCCCAACAGCCACTCTCAGAAGCCTCAACAGCCACTCTCAGAAGCCCCAACAGCCACTCTCAGAAGCCTCAACAGCCTCTCTGAAGCCCCAGCGGCCACTCTGAAGCCTCAACAGTCTCAGTAGACATTCCGAAGCCGTACTAGCTACCTTAAAGCCTCACTGTTCACTCTGAAGCCTCACTACCTGCTCTGAAGCCTCACTCCCCACTCTGAAGCCTCAGTACGAAGCCTCACTACCAACTTTGAAGCCTCACCTCCAGGACGTACGATCGGACGACAAATATGCTGAAGATGGAGATGCCCGCGTCGAGCAAGACGACGACGGGGGTGACTGGGTTAATGTAGATGAGGGACAAGATCAGGAGCTTACTGCCGTCTGTGAGCAGCTCCACGCCCCTCGCCCATATCCACGCCCACAGGAGACGTCGGTTGTTCTGTGGGCGGCAAGGAAGAGGAAAACCGATGACGTCGGTTGTTCTGTGGGGGACAAGGCAAATTGATGACGTCGGTTGTTCTGTGGACGAGGCAAGGGAAATTGATGACGTCGGTGGTTCTGTGGGGGACAAGGAAAACTGATGACGTCGGTTGTTCTGTGGACGGGGCAAGGAAAATTGATGACGTCGGTTGTTCTGTGGACGGGGCAAGGAAAATTGATGACGTCGGTTGTTCTGTGGACGGGGCAAGGAAAATTGATGACGTCGGTGGTTCTGTGGGGGACAAGGAAGAGGAAAACGGATGAGTCTCATGCAGTTGGTAAGAATAAAGCTAACTCATCAATCGGAGAAATCCACCTATAAATAACCCAACCTAAAGGACCTAAATAACGGTGAAACGATGTAATTCTACTATCTATCTATGCATCTATCTCTATCTATAGTCGGACGCCTATATCCCGGAAGGGGTGGCCACAAACAATTCGCCTCCATGTCGTCCTGTCTCCTGCCATTTCGCTGCCCTGACTCTACTGAAACTGGCATTTCTCGTAAAGTCTACTGAATATATTAATCACCAAATCAGTTACTTGTTTACGTCATGGAAGGTTTGCATAGAGGTGGAGGTATAATCCTTCCATTCTCTTAAACTTAATCTCTTCAGTCCAATGATGTGTTTTGTATTTAATTCTTGCTATTTTCAGACGATTCTGCTTCGTTTACGACACACCATTTGAACTGGTAGGGTTAAAAATGTCCTTAATTAAATTCCTCACTATCAGAGTCGAAAGAAATCTCTGAGTATGAATGTTTTGGAGTGATTTAATTTTAAAACAGTAAAAAACCAACACAACTGATCTAACTAAACAAGGAAGTGACGTAACTCTGACGTACTCCCTCCAGAGCTCGATATTCCACTCTTAACTTAACAAGGAAGTGACGTAACTCTGACGTACTCCAGCTGGGCCCGACATTTCTCGCCATATTAGTTATTTGCTCAAGAGTGTGTGTGTGTGTGTGTGTGTGTGTGTGTGTGTGTGTGTGTGTGTGAAGGGGCTGATAGTCTTGTATACTGACCTTTCTGACACCGTGGATGAGAACGCAGGCCACGACGAAGTGGATGACGGTCTGCAGCGTCGTACCAACGAACGACAGGCGCCCTAGCTCTCCTGCAGACAACAACAATAAGTAATAATAATAATAATAATCATCATCATCATCATCAACATCATCATCATCATCATCATCATCATCAATAATTATAATAATAATATAATAATAATAATAATAATAATAATAATAATAACAATAACATGCTACAACAACAATAAGTAATAATAATAATAATAATAATGATAATAATAATAACATGCTACAACAACAATAAGTAATAATAATAATAATAATAATAATAATATGCTACAACACCAACAACTGTTAGGACTCCATATTATAAATACAATTAATTATAGAAAACATGATAGATAGACAGATAGATAGACAGACAGATAGAAGCAGCAAGTCAGAGGTAATGTGTCTGCGAGAATCGAGCAATGCTAAACATGCTTACACACTCTAACTCAAGGAATGCTTTATAGGCACACGACAGCGCCTAGTGACCATACACACACATACTCACACACAGGTTTCTAGAACATTCCAACAACAGTGTAACACACGTGACACGACCCCTGCTACACCAGAATTTAGGATGCAGAGCGCAGAAGGAGACAGGCCATAGAACCGACAGGTAGTAGGGAGAACGAGCCTAGCAACATGGGCGAGAGGGTGGAAGAGAGAGAGAGAGAAAGCGAGACAGGAGGTAGCTCGCGGGACTCTATACTTCACTCGTGTGTGAGAGACTTTGTTAATATTTCCAAGACAAATAAAAATAGTCCCATACTATTCTTTACCTCCCCTGTCATTGTATGACAAAAAGGGAACGAAGATTATCTACTTACAAAACTACTCAAGTATAACAACCACTCGTCCACGAGTATAGTATACTGTATGTATAACTGATCTACAAAATACAGCCTACAAGCCTACAAGTTTCTACAAAGTTATTGTGAGATATATTCTCGCAGACACAATACCTCTGACTTGCTGCTTCTATCTGTCTGTCTATCTATCTATCTATCTATCTATCATGTTTTCTATAATTGATTGTATTTATAATATGGAGTCCTAACACAACAACAACAACTACTACTAGTTGTTGTTTTCTTTATCTGAAAGTACATAATAACCAGCATACCATCACTGTGAATATCATAACAGTCCTGGATGGGGTGGCACCAAACAAATCCCCTCCATGTCACCCTGTCCTTCGTCATCAGGCTGCCCTTTCTCTAATTCCTAGTAATCTCTTTCATAATATACCTCTCCAGCCCGTCCCTCCACCTCATTCTCGTTCTTCCCATCTCACACTCCCCCTCAACCTCTCCTAGTCAATCTCTCGTTCTCCGTCCTCTTCATGCAACCTATCTCATGGTACTTCAAACACGTTCCACTACATCCTTATTTTTCTAAACAAATAAATATCCTGAAATTATAGTGAGAGGAGCGTAATTATGAGAGAAAGAGTGAGTGTTATGGAGTGACCTGTGTGGCAGAATAAGAGTATGACAAGAGTGAGAGAGCGACACTGCGATGGTAAATGTGTGATAAATAAATAAATAAGAGTGAATTTTGTGGAGTAATGGTTCGAACTGTGTGTGTGTGTGTGTGTGTGTGTGTGTGTGTGTGTGTGTGCTAATATTCAAGAAATGACACAGCCCACGTACCTCTTTCCCTAACTACCCACGCCGCCATCACAAACAATATGGTCATCAACAAACAAAAGACCTGCAAACAAACAAAAGGTCTGAAAAAACAAGACCTGAAAAAGTAAAAAAAAAAAAAAAAAACATGAAAAATACAAACGAATGACCAGGGAAACATACTTGAAGAAATTAATAACAACCAGGAAACACGCAACAAGAATAACAAAACAAAAACAAAAAACGCACGGAAAACTAAAAAGGAAAAATAAGAAAGAAAGATCTGAAAAACAAAGACCCCCAATACCTTAAACAAAAATACTTGAAATTAACAAGGAAAAGAACCAAACCTAAACACACACACACACACACACACACACACACACACACCGCTCGCTGGTGCAGTGGTAACGTTCTCGCTTGCCATCTGGTAGACGGGAGTTCGCGCCTCGCTCATGCAGGTTGCGAAAAGTTTCACTGACGAAGTGGGTGGTTACTGTCCCCCTTGAGCAAGAGGACGGGTGTGTGGGTGTGTGAAGGTCACAGCCTTGCCCTTAGATCGGACTATATGAGCTCTCAGCTCCCTTCCGTTAGGGTAAAAGCTGACGATCACGACCATCAAGTGATCCTGACCGACCCGGTGAATTACACACACACACACTCTCTCTCTCTCTCTCTCTCTCTCTCTCTCATGACAGCTGTGTGGAGTGGTGTGCGCAGCAAGAGACAGCAAGAGATAATATGCAATCAACCGACCAAGCCATTACGGTACACTGAGAAGTAACAAAGCACCAAACAAGAGAAATTATAGCACCGAGCAAAAGAAAATAAAGCACCAACCAGGAGAAATTAAAGAACTAAGGATGAGAAATCAAAACACCAAAGATGAGAAATTAAAGTCCAGACAGGAGAAATTAAAGCACCAAGCAGAGGAAATTAAAGCACCAAGCAAGATAAATTAAAGCACCAAGCAAGATAAATTAAAGCACCAAGCAAGATAAATTAAAGCACCAAGCAAGATAAATTAAAGCACCAAGCAGAGGAAATTAGCGCACAAAGGGACATACAGTACCCTGGTAAGAGAAATTAAAGCACCAAGCCTGAAAAATTAAAGCACGAAACAGAGGAAATTAAAACACGAAGCAGGAGAAATTAAAGCACCAAGCAAAGGAAACTCAAGCACAAAGTAGGAGAAATGAAAGCACACAGTCAACAGAAATTAAAACAGCAACTGGCCCACAGCATCCTAACAACAGAAACCCAGTCACTTACTAACTCGAAGGACGCTATGACGATGACACCTGTGCGTAACGTGCAGCAACAGCACCTCGTTAGCAGACACCTGGGGCGCCCGTCATCCGCCCTCCCGCAGCACCTCTCCAGCCAGGGCGGTTCCATCCCTGCGGGGGCGTTTGTACCCTGTATCTTCGTGATGTTGGACTATCTCCCTCTAACCCTGTATGTTAGTGAAGATAGAATATTTAACCCTGTATGTATGTGAAGTTAGAATATTTAACCCTGTATGTTTGTGAAGTTAGAATATTTAATCCTGTATGTTTGTGAAGTTAATTACCCCCATTTAACCCTGAATGTTTGTGAAGTTAGAATATCCCATTTAACCCTGTCTGTGAAGTTAGAATATCCCCATGCAACCCTGTATGCAAAGTCAGAATATCCCCATTTAACCCTGTATGTGAAATTAGAATATCCCTATTTAACCCTGAATATTTGTGAAGTTAGAATGTGTCTTAGTGAAGGTTGGATGCATACATTATATCTCCATATAAACCCGTATGTTTGTGAAATTATAATATACCCATTTAATCTTCTGTATTAGAGAAGTTACAGAATTTCCCAATTAAGCACTTCAGCAATATTATGAGTAGGTTTGGAGGCTTCGTAACACCTGTTCCTTTGCGGTTTATTTTGCATTTTACACGCCAACCCTCCCTTCAGTTTCGTAGCATCAGCAAAAACTGATGTGCCGAATGAGAAAATAATTCGCTATGTAGAAAGAATTACGAAATATCCACAGCCACTCAAAATACCGTACAGCCACGTGACGCTGATGATGAGGCAGGAAATGCTCAGCAAACAACAACAACATAAAGGGAATAACATGGCTTAACATCATCATCAACATCATCATCAATTTGTGCTAGTCTACCATCATCATCATCATCATCATCATCATCATCATCATCAACCTGTGTAAGTCTACCATCATCATCATCATCATCATCACCCGCTTGTGTCAGTTCATCATCATCATCATCATCATCACCCGCTTGTGTCAGTTCATCATCATCATCATCATCATCATTATCAACCTGTGTTAGTCAACCATCATCACCATAATTCTGAGTCAGCCCATCATCATCATCATCATCATCATCATCATCAACGTGTTCCCCAACCCACTGACTGTACGATGCTTATGTACAATACCTACAGGACTGGTGGATACAGGTGGCATCTTTGTATCCCTGGGCGGAAGGAGGGAGGGGTCAGGCGGGTACAGGTGGAAGAAAATGTACCGTCATCATGTATTGCAACCTTACCCTTACACAAGATTACAGTGATGATGATGATGATGATGATGATGATGATGATGATGATGATGGTCTGACACATGCTTATGATGACGATGGTAAACTAACACAGGCTGACTGATGATGATGATGATGTGATGATGGCCTAGCGGTACAGTGAATGCTACCAACCCTAGTGCACTTCCCCGTGACTAGCATCTTACCTAATCCACAAGGGCTATACATAAATACAGCTGTTATCCTATATATTATTCACTTCTCATAATGGCCAAAATGGACGATAATATGGAATGGGAATCACCGCTGAAACTGCAGCCAATTTATCTTCATCTGACGGAACTGGGCCAATTTCAATACTAAGCCATGGTTCTGTGTATTTTGTTGAGCCTTAGTTACAAAGGGATGAGTCTTCTTGGTTACTAGTCAAATTTAACTCCTAGTGACTACACACGGCCATCAACCAATATAAAAAGGGGCTATGGATCTCTGTCAGGCAAAAATAAACCGATTGTTATATTTTTTAATGTATTTTTGTTAACTCTGGAGAGAGTTTTGTAATGACACGGTTAGAAATTGTCATCATTACATGGCTGGTGCTGGAGAGGGACACCTTACAGGTGGTGGCACCGATATAACTGGGCGGTTCTGCTGCTTGGTTATCCACCTGTCCCTTACCTTCTTCCTATCCCAGGAAAGGAGGATGGTGGGCTACAAAAGGGCAACTTCAGCCTGCAGTCCACCAGGTTCACGTGTCAGAGGGACCCAGGCCACAACAACAAGTCTTGGAAAGGTTGTAGTTACGATCCTAAGTTACGAAAGGGAAAAAATCGTCAATACAGTGGAAAATCTCACCTCAGGGCTTCAGCGTCGAAATTCCCGGCTCGAGGGTCAGGCCAAAGGAGGACCTGCGGGTGTAGCTGTGCAGGCGGCGACGCAGTACAACTATTTTTATTATTTTCCGTTTCAACAAACATCTTATTCCTTCCTGCGCAACACTTCATCATCGCCACTATCCACCTCGTCTATAAACAAGGACGTGAGCATGAATTACATATGATACGGGTCACCAATACATGCTCAGCTATTACAAAGGGTGCACGAACGCGGCGAGGCCTCCCTCTACTCCCGTCAAAAAGTCACTGATGGCCCGCTGGCTGTGTGACTGTGTCACCTCAGCACCTGCCGCTCGAGTTGCTAAACCAAACAGCGCTATATTGTCGCTAGGTACATAAAGTATGATATCACTAAAAATAGTATAATAATCTCTATAATATCGCACATTGTATTACTGATAAAATCTCTCGCCAAACTGACACTAATAGTAGTAGATTCTGTAGCCCCAAGTTCATGTGAAACGTGAACCCAGAAGACTGCAGGCTACAGTTGCCCTCCTGCAGGCCACCGTCCTCTTCTGGGGGATGGGGAGGGAGATGAGGGACATCTGTGAGACCGGGCAGCAGGGCAAGACTGTTGTATCAGTGCCACCACATGAAGGCGTCCCTCTCCAGCACCTAAAAGACACTAACCAGCTAATACTTGACGCCTGATACTTGTTGCAGCAAAAGACCCCGTGCTAGAATGTCACTAGGTACACACACACACACACACACACACACACACACACACACACACACACACACACACACACAAACTCACAGAGAGAGGGTAACATCTGCGCCCAACTGGTCTATGGACCGAATATTTGACTTTGGCCTGTGACCTTGACCTTCGACTGATTACTTTCCAAACTGAGTTATTTCATTCTTGCCTAACCTTTAATTCTTGTCAGCTTTGCTTCAAATTACATCAAGACTCTTTCGAGTTGGCTTTGCTTTGTGACCTTGATTCTACACCTTGATCCCTGACCTTTCCCTGTAACCACCTTGACCTTTGACCTTTCCCTGTAACCACCTTGACCTTTGACCTTTTCCTGTAACCACCTTGACCTTTGACCTTTTCCTGTAACCACCTTGACCTTTGACCTTTTCCTGTAACCACCTTGACCTTTGACCTGTCCCAGTAACCACCTGGACCTTTGACCTGTCCCTGTAATCACCTGGACCTTTGACCTTTTCCTGTAACCACCTTGACCTTTGACCTTTCGCTGTAACGTTAAACTCTCGCTGACTGTCTTCAGAATCCTTTACCCTTGTTTTAACCTGAACCCGTCGACAAAGTTTAGTCTACATCAAATACGAAGTGTTTTAAGCTGACCCTGCCACGTGATTACTTAGAAATAAAGTATTAAGGGAGAAGTGCAATGGATTCTACTCAACCAGCGAGAAGAGGGTCGATGGAGATAAAACGCTCCACTGACAACTGTACAGAAGTTGCCGCCGCTGAGCATCAAGTCCTGGCACTTAAAAGAGCCATCATCATCATCATTATTATTATTATTAGGGTCACAGTTCTCGCCACCACCATCATTATTTTCATCACCACTATCACCACCACCATTAATAACAGTCTGGGGGAAATGTTAGCCTACAGTTCCACTGTATTCCACAATTAGACCAAGTCTGTCCGTCATTTTCGTCCTGACGCATCACATGAAAGAGAACTATCTATGGGTAGAGAAACATACCAGTCTAACAGCTTGGGAAAAGCAAGAGGTGAAATATCAGGCTAACTTCTCTATCTATGCGGCGTGAAACATATCAAACCTGTAGTACATACTGTACATACAAACATCATCCAATCCTACGTCGCCCCATGAGGAGCATAGGAACCCGGGGCTAGGCAAGCTGGTCCTGACATTTAAGATGACAGTGACCAGCCTCACCCATACCTTAGTGGCATTTCGTGAGCAATAAACCCCAGCCACGCCTTGGACATAAACGAGCATCGGCTCAGTCTGATTGGAGAGCCTAGTAACTTCACAATATTACCCAGTAGAGAAAAGCGAAGAGTAGCAGAGGTAAAATATTAAGTGAAATAAGTAGGTGAGGTGAAATATGGGAAGGGAAATACACCAAACTTGTAACAGTTCGGAGATTACTACCAAGCAGAGGGAAGTGAATAGCAGCAGAGGTGAAATAATAAGAGACCTTTTTTACCAATGGGCTAAAAAAAAAAGCCAAGCTCTTAACAACTTGGGAATATCAGCCAGCAGAGGAGAGTGAAAAGGAGCTGACCCAGTTCAAACATTAGTCTCAGACGAAAACAGGCGTCCAAAATACTCTGGTGGTGAAAGATGGTGGTGAAAGTTACCTTCCAGTTTTTTATTTCATCAAGGACGCTGACAATTAAAATGAGGCGGGAAAGATCGGATCCGATGCTATGAAATAGCATACCTCGAAGGCAATTTAGACATGAGCGCTGGTGTTGTTGGATCATGTATCCGTTCTGGTACTTTTATCAGTTTACAGTTTAAGGAGTTTTGTAAGGCTTTCATTGATTACCTGATCGGTCACATGAAGATGGGATCTCTTATCTGTTTCCAGAGCTTATTGCAGTGTATGGGAGCCAATCCTCACAGCCTCCTTTGTCGGCAGAGAAACACACCAAACTCGTATGAGGCTAGATATATTAGATGCAGAAGAAAGCGAAAAGTCTATCTCTATCTATCTATTGCCAGACGCCTCAATCCCGAAAGGGTTGGCCACAAACAAATCGACTCCATGTAGCCCTGTCCCCCACCATTTCATTGCCCTGCTCCCAGCTCACATCCCCCTCTCTCATATACTTTTCCACTCCATCCCTCCATCTCATCCTTGGCCTCCTCCTCCCTATCCCCCCCTCCACCTCACTCACATCCACTCTCCTCGTCAGTCTCTCGCTCTCCATTCTCTCCACATGGCCAAACCACCTCAGTGTATTTCTCCTAACACTTCCTATCACATCCACATTCACACCACAACGCTCCTTCACTTCCTAATTTGTCAGTCTGTCTCTCCATGTGACTCCACAGGCTCCTCTCAAATAACTCATTTCCACTGTCCTCACTCTTGACTTCTGTCCCTCCAACAAGGTCCAAGCTTCACTTCCATACGTTAGAGTTGGTATCACAATACTGTCTTGTAGTACCTATTTCAGGCTCATTTCCCTGCCTCTTATCACTGCTTTCAAGGAACCAGCAACCTTTCTTCCTTGTTGTACCCTTTCAAGCACTTCACCCTCTAAACTTCCATCCTTACTCATCACACTACCCAAGTACTTAAATGCACTCATATTTTCCATTTCCTCCTCATCCAGCCTCACTGTACATTCACAGACTTCACTACTCTCGAAGACCATAACTTTACTCTTCCCTACATTCACCTTTATATTCTGTTTCTTACACACTCTCCCAAACTCATCCACCAAGCCTTGCAGCTCCCCTTCGTCTTCACTCAACAACTCAGTATCATCTGCAAACAAGGGTACAGGGAGTTTCCAAACACTGCCGTCTCTCACTAGGCCGCTCCAACATCCACTGCCCGACCTTGTATCTCTTTTATACCCCCATCCATATACAGATTGAACAACCATGGAGACATGACATCCTTGTTTAAAGCCAACTTTCAAATAGAAAAACTCTCTTAGTTCGCTATCCACATGCACGGCAGCCTTAACACCCTCATACATACTCTTCACAGCCTTCAACAACCTCCCATCTACTCCATATATTCTTAATACTTTCCACAATCCTTGTCTATCCACCCTGTCATATGCTTTCTCCAAATCCATGAAGGCCGCATACAACTTCTTTCCCTTCTCTAGAAACTTTTCCACTAAAGATCAAAGAATGAATACACAACCTCTTCCCCTCCTAAAACCTCCCTGTTCTTCTCCAACTAATTCCTCTGCTATTTCCTTAACTCTGTCAATAAGTATCCTACCATATACTTTTCTTATTACACTAAGAACATAAATGCCCCTACGATTACCACACACTACTTTTTCCGCTTTTCCTTTGTACAGGGGAATAATTATACCTGACTTCCAGTCCTCAGGGACTCTACCTTCCTCCCAGGCCAATCTGCACATCCTCCACATCCATTCTACTACTATCTCTCCCCCATGCTTTAGCATTTCACCACACGCTCCATCAATTCCTGGGTCTTTCCCCATTTTAACTTTCTTCATTGCTTCCACAACTTCCATTCTACTGATTTCTTCCTCTCTTCTCACATCCCTCCTTCTCCCAGCCATTCCCCAGCCTCTTATACTTGCATTACTTTCATTCTCTATGTTCAACAATTCCTTAGAGTGTTCTCTCCATCTACTCACGTTTTCTCCCTTCTCCACTAGTAATCTACCATTTTTATCTTTCCCTGACTAACTTGTTTGCCACCCTGTCTAACTCTCTTTACCTCCCTCCAGAACATTTTCTTACATTCCCTCCACTTTACACTCAAGTTCCTTCCAAATTCTTCATCCACTCTCTTTTACTAATCTTTTCACCTCTCTCTTCCTCTCTACATATAATTCTCTCTTCCGTCTCTCAACTTTTTCCACGCCCCTGTTTCTCATCCACTCACTATATGCTTTCTTCTTTTGTGCCACAGCCTCCCTCACCTCGTCATTCCTCCATGCTGTTCCCTGCACCCCCTTTCGTCTTCTCTTCACCCCACACACCACCTCACATGCTGCACAGATTTCTTCTGTGAATACCTTGCACACACCTTCCACGTCCCCCATCTGCTCCAATCCATATTTACCAAATCACTCCTCCACTTCCCTCTTATACTCTGCCTTTTTTCCATCCTCTTGTAACCTTTCCACTCTCCTTGTATGAACTATTTCCTCTTCGTCCCTTCTTCTATTTCTCCATTTCCTTTGGGTTTTCTTTCTGACCACTACCAAGTGATGGTCAGAAAGTCCACTCCCTAATCCTCAATAATTATAATCTTGCATCCATTACACTCCTTCTCATCCTTTCATCCACACATACATAATCAATCATTGCCTTCCATTCATTCAGTTCTCCACCCTAGCTTCTCATCACTCTCCACGTATATCTATGGATCATTTTGTGCCTGAAGAGGGCATTCGCTATCACCAATCCCCTTCCGGCACAAACGTCCACTAAAGCACTGCCATTCTCATCCATCTATGCAGGCACACCCCACTCACCAACTACTCCATCCACCTTCACATTCCCTACTTTTCCATTCATATCTCCAATCAAAAATAATTTCTCATTCCTTTCAAACTTTTCCATGCATGCTTCCACATTTGTCCAGAACTCCTCTTACTCTGCTTACACGATCTTACGTTGGTGCATACACGCACACAATCGCCCACATATGTATTCCAACTTTCAATCATACCCACACAGTCCTTGAGCTAACTGATCCATACTCCCTTAGATTCTCCTTCCATCTTGTACTCACAACAATACACACTCCTTTTGCCCTCTCATTCTCACCTTCTCCACCACATATACCCCATCCATACTTCCATTCTCTCACACTCTTACCCTACCATTTAGTTTCATTTAATCCACATACATCCACTTTCGCACCCTCAAGCACCTGGACAATCTCTCTTTCTTTCACTTCATCATTTGCACCCCTTACATTCCTCGTAGCTATCTGTACCACGTCCTTAGTTCGGTCCTTAGTCGTCACCTTTTGATCAGTCCTGGTCCGAGGCTTCTTGTTCGTATCTCAAAAGTTCGTACAGTGAAAAGAGGTGAAATAACGGATGGACTTTTGTCCCAGACTGTACAGGCGACATTCAGCAACTGAGCGTGGTGTGGGGGTTGTGGGGTGCATTGAGGTGGCGGTAGTGCTGCGTGTATCAAAAGCAATGGAATACGTCAGCCTCTGCCGCTCATCAGGGAAGGTTAGTGTTAGTGTCTGTCAGTGTTTGTGCTTGTTAGAGTTTGTGTTTGTTAGCGTTTGTGTATGTCAGTGTTTGTTTGCGTCAGTGTTTGTTTGCGTTAGTGTTTTACAGTGTTAGTGTTGCTGTTGTCAGAGGCACACTAACGCACCAACCTTTGCCGCTCCAATGAAATGGTGTGTGGTCGTGGCAATGTTGTGTTAATGTTGGTGCTGTCAAAGACAACTAACATATCAATCTCTGCTGCTCATCAGTGAAGGTTAGTGTTAGTGCTTGTTCGTGTTTTTTAGTGTTACTGTCGCTGCTGTAAAAAGGAAGCTAACACATCAGTCTCTATGGGAGATGAGTGCTGGTGTTAGTGTTTGTTAGTGCTAGCCTAATATTTCTGCTGTCAGAGACAAACGAACACACCAACCTCAGCTCATAAGAGATGGTAAGTGTTAGAACGTGTCACATCTTTAGTTAATTAACCAGTTTAAGTCCATCAGGTTAGTTACTAAAATGCAGAGTAGTGCCCCCGACAACACCCAGACACCCCCACAAGGAGCCCACAGAGGTGCAGTGACAGCTCGTTGGGACTCGGTGCGACAATGGCCTAAGTCAGCCCGGGCCACGCGCCCCTATGACCCATAGCTCGCCCGCCGTCACCATAGCAGGAACACCACACTACCTTCCGGGCGAGCCTTCACCAACCAGCTAAGGGGTGGAGCTACCTATCCAGCTCCTGCCAGCACCCCAGAGATGGCCTGTAGCCACTCACCCCTCTTTAAGGAGACGGCCTGTAGCCACTCTGAGGGTTCCAAGGAGACGGCCTGTAGCCGCTCCTGCCTTTGTCAGGAGATGGCCTGTAGCCGCTCTGAAGGTGTCTTCCTTAAGATGGCCTGTAGCCACTCGCCCCTCGTTAAGGAGACGGCCTGTAGCTGCTCTGAGCGTAATCAGGAGATGGCCTGTAGCTGCTCTGGGCGTAATCAGGAGATGGCCTGTAGCTGCTCTGAGCGTAATCAGGAGATGGCCTGTAGCCGCTCCCGCCTTCGTCAGGATATGGCCTGTAGCCGCTCCAAAGGTGTTCTTCCTCAGACGGCCTAGCCGCTCAAACCCCCTCCTGAAGGAGACGGCCTGTAGCTGCTCCCGCCTTCATCAGATGGCCTGTAGCCGCTCCGAAGGTGTTCTCCCTGAGTTGGCCTGTAGCCACTCACCCCTCTTGCAGGAGACGGCCTGTAGCCGCTCACCCCTCTTGAAGGAGACGGCCTGTAGCTGCTCCCGCCTTCGTCAGGAGACGGCCTGTAGCCGCTCAACACCCCTCCTGAAGGTGACAGCCTGTAGCCACTCCCGCCTTTGTCAGACGACCTGTAGCTACTCCCGCCTTCGTCAGGAGACGGCCTGTAGCCGCTCCGAAGGTGTTCTTCCTGAGATGGCCTGTAGCTGCTCCAACCCCCTCCTGAAGGAGACAGCCCGTAGCCGCTCCCCCCTTCATCAGACGGCCTGTAGCTGCTCCGAAGGTGTTCCCCCTGAGATGGCCTGTAGCCGCTCACCCCTCTTGAAGGAGATGGCCTGTAGCCGCTCTGAGGGTAACGAGGAGACGGCCTGTAGTCGCTCCTACCTTCATCAGGAGACGGTCTGTAGCTGCTCCGAAGGTGTTCCCCTTGAGATGGCCTGTAGCCACTCACCTCTCCTGAAGGAGACGACCTGTAGCTGCTCTTAGGGTAACGAGGAGATGGCCTGTAGCCGCTCCCACCTTCATCTGACGGCCTGTAGCCGCTCCGAAGGTTTTCCCCCTGAGACGGCCTGTAGTCACTCAACACCCCTCCTGCAGGAGACGGCCTGTAGCCGCTCCCACTTTCATCAGACGGCCTGTAGCCGCTCTGAAAGTGCCCCTGGGTTTGCTGGCAGCCACCCACTCTCTCAGGCCATGGCCAGTATCCAGGCCTTGGCGACGGCCTGCAGCCACGCCCCCAGGAAGCCATGGCCTGTAGCCGGGCCCTACGGCAGGAGATGGCCTGTAGCCACTACGCCACCTGGAACTGACGCCTGTTCCTTAACCCCTGACACAGAGGGAGTCTAGGGCGTAGAGGAGTATTGGTGAGGCCCTGTAGTCTCACCCAGCCTCTGCTCCCTACAACTGGCTCTGGAGGAGACCCACTTGACAGACCCTGATGCAGACCAGTGGCGCAGCCCCTTCCTGTCAGTGCTGCCCAGCCCCAGGGACTGCAGCCCTCGGGAATCCCAGACCGCCCCCAGAACTCCCGGGGGGGAACTCCCCACACCTCAACGGCGGAGGTCCTCATCCTCAGTCAGGAGCCTGAACGACCAGTTCAGGCAATTGTTCAGCCCCAGTCCTGAGGGCCGCACTCTGTCCCCAGCCCTGAGAGCACGGGACCCTTCGCCACCCACAGCCCCGGACGAGAACGGATGCCCCTACGTGTGATCCCGTGCCCTCTGAGTACGGAGGCCCCTGGTGGTGCCCAGCCCCGTCAGTAGCGGAGCTGTGCTGCCCCTCCGCCCGCGCCCCTGGCACCAGATACAACCGGATTGCCCAAATTGTGCAATGTCAGTGACCAAGCAGTGCCTAGGCAGAACAGTAAATTGACCCTCTAGTGAAAGTCAGTGACAATACCAAAGTGTTGGAGAAAAGACTAGATACAGTGAACAGTGTACGGAATAGTTCAGTAATAACATCAAAGTGGTGGAGTAAGTGATAATAACTGTTGAAAAGCAAAATACGAATTGAGGGTAACAAAGTAAATACGCTACCATCAGAAATTATCTCGTAATACTAAAATCGTAATCAGACCCCAGTGCCTTACACAACCCTCCCCAGTGAGAAATAACCTTAACAACTCCACACGCCTAAAGACCCTAGACTTCCCTGATTAAGAATGCTCTGCCTCAAGTGCTATTCACTGTGACACAAAACAGTATCCTGCGAGATACTACTAATCATATCTAGACATAAGAGTTTATAATCGCCCAGTATACTTGTGCCTGTAATATCTACTCATTCCCCTGTCTAACTAGGCAATACACGTATAAGGTTGTTGCCTGGAGTTTTTGTGTCCTGCCTCTCTCTTATTTGTCTAAGCCCCGGTCTCGAAAGAGAGCCCCGCTATACGCTAGCCGTTTACGGAACGGGATGCCGAGCCAAAAACACCTAGCATTACAGTTACGATTTGTGAACAAGTGAGAATGGAACACACAGATCCATTTACGTTGAGTTAGTGTCTACTGTATCTTGGGAGTTATTCGCCGCCTAACTGTTCTGTGTAATGCTACATGAGAACATGTCAACCGAAATTATAATATTAGTCAATGGCGTTCTACAGGGAAGGTTTAGTGTTTGAACAAATATCACTAACCCTGATGTTGTCTAGTCACCTAAATGAAGTGCATTGTGTGGCATGGTATGGTGTGGCGTGGTGTGGTGTGGTTTATGATGTGGTGTGGCATGGTGGTGTGGTGTGGTGTGGTGTGGTGTGGTGTGTTGTGTTGTGGTGTGGTGTGGTGTTGTGTTCCATGGTGGTGTGGTGTGGAGTTGCATGGTGGTGTGGTGTGTTGTGGTGTGGTGTGGTGTGTACGTTTTGGCGAGCTGGTGTGGTGTTCAGGCTGAGGTGGCATAAGTCTCCCATGCCACGAGGACTACGACTTCTAAAACATTTCCCTCTATGAACACCGGATGTCTCATCGCCTCTGCCTCTGCCGCCGCCTGTAGGAAGGGCCTGGTGTGGTGTGGTGTGGTGTGGTGTGGTGTGGAATCAGGATGGCGGACTGGTGTGGTGATGCTGTGCTGGGCTGGTGTGGGTGTGAGGGCAGCGGTGGTCAGTCCAAGTGTCTGCTCACTCGCTGCCTCTGCTGCTCCCTGTGTTCTGGTGTCCTCGTCATCGCCTCTTTCAAGATAGTAAGTGGTGGTTTTTGGTGCAGTTACCTTATCCTGGCGGTGGACATAAATCATGGTTGTCTGGCAGTAAAACATATTCCCTCTAGTGATTATCAGGATAACCTTGAGTGAACCTACAGTAATTCCTGTATCATGTTTATTTTTTTACCTTATTTAACTTTTAGTCATAAAATGCTGATTTTTTTACACACACACACACACACACACACACACACACACACACACACACAGAGTTATATAGAAATAGTTATATATGTAGAGAGAGAGTTATATAGATAGAGTTATATATGCAGAGAGAGAGAGAGAGAGAGAGAGAGAGAGAGTGTTACATATATATATATATATATATATATATATATATATATATATATATTATATATATATATATATATATATATTGTTACATGGCCTATGATTTCATCATCCTTTGTGTAATTTTAACGCACAGTATGCTGCATGTTTGATCACGAGCGTGTTCTGCCTCAGTCCCCCCTTCTACCGTTATAGTAGAGTAAGTCGTCCTTTCTGTTGTTCAGAGTAGGATTGTCAGCTCTTTGTCCCCTGTGGCTTCATTTGCGCGTCCTTCTTACAAGTTGTATCAAGCTCTGCTGGCCCCTATATAATGAGCTCAGTCTCTGCATTATTGCCACT
This sequence comes from Coenobita brevimanus, assembly GCF_032717465.1. NCBI lineage: Eukaryota > Metazoa > Arthropoda > Malacostraca > Decapoda > Coenobitidae > Coenobita > Coenobita brevimanus. Next base: position 24,734,259 of record NC_137064.1, on the reverse strand, counting down.
TAGATCTACTCCTCATTTTGCTGACATCTCTGTCCTCCTCTGTACAGTTATTATTGTGAGTACTCAGGAAGTCTCCACCCATCTAGCAGCTGTGTGTAATTTGAGTATAACTGTTGTTGCATTTTGTTCTTGTGCTGTGTAGCATAAGTTGTTGATTTGTAGGCCTAGTGAGGTTTTTGTAATTTATGTAAGGTTCTTATTGTCAGCCATCATTAATAATATTTTGTATCTGTAATAATATATCGGGCATTCACTGAGTATTATCTGGTATCTCATTTTAACAGGGCTGACTTAGATAAATATACTCATGCTAATTTCGTGTTAATAGAGGCTATTGCAGTTAACCATATATTTAACCTGTTTTTTGCCATTACATTATCCTTATGAGTCCTGAATGTTTTGTTGTTAGTTTGAGCATTAAACTTTAACTTGTAATTTTACCTAACTCTTTTGTTTTGAACCTGGAACTTTACGGGACAGTAATGACTCTTAGTATTCTCACTTAATGTGTACATTATCTTTCTCTGTTCCGTAACATAAATTTGGCGACCTCATATCAGGATATTCAGGATATTATCATAAGGATATTGCTTGATATTTTGTGACTGTGATTTATTCATGATGTCTACTATTACTACACTTCATGAAGCCAAAGATTTTTTTGTCAAATGTGCAAACAGTGTGTGATGTAGAAAACAGAACAAAGAATGAACTTAAGCTTGTTGCTCAACAATTGGGAATTGCAGTTCACTCTCATCATTCTAAAGATCAAATTGTTGACATGATTAATGAAAGCTTGTTTAATGTAACTCCTCGAAATGAGCAAACGCAGATTGAAATAGCTAAGTTACAGCTAGCCCTGCAGGAGGCTCGTGTTAAGGAGGCTGAATTTCAATCAAATGCTAAGGAGGCTGAATCTCAGGCTCGGATTCAGGAGGCACAGATACAGGCTCAGGCACAAATTCAACTAGCTAGGATTCAGGCAGACCATGAGTATCGCATGAAACAAGGTGGAACTGGATCATCTAGCTCTGATGATTTTGATGTGGCTAAAAATGTTAAACTTGTCCCTCCTTTTAATGAATCTGATTTAACAAAGTATTTTCAGTTGTTTGAGAGGGTAGCTACAGGTTTTAATTGGCCCAAAAAGTATTGGCCAGTACTCCTTCAAACTGTTCTCACCGGTAAAGCTCAAGTAACTTATGCATCTTTGCCTCAGGATCAATCTGATAATTATGATGTAGTTAAGAGCTTGATTCTTAAGGCCTATGAGCTTGTTCCTGAAGCCTATAGAGTAAAATTTAGGACAACTTACAAGCAAGATAAGCAATCCCATGTTGAGTATGCAAAAATCAAAGAAGATCTGTTAGAGCAGTGGTTAAATTCTAAGAATGTGGATTCTGATTTTGGTAAATTTAAGCAGATGATTTTGCTGGAGGACTTCAAAAGGTGTGTTAATAGAGATGTAAGCCTATATCTTGATGAGAAAAGAATAGATAATTTGTCTGATGCTGCAGTTTTAGCTGATGAATATGTTCTCACTCACAAGAGATATTCTAAAGAAAAAGGGAAAGCTAAGAGTAAGTACGTTGCCTCTACTCAGAGTACAGGTAACAGGAAAGAGAATAAAGATGATGTTTCTCAGGAAGTAAATACCAGCTTCACCTCTAGATTTCAGAAAAGTAAATGTACTTATTGTAGTAAGCTTGGTCATACTTCGGAGAAATGTTTCAGGAGACAGCGTGATGTGAACAAAAAGGAGTCTTTAAATATTCAGTCAATTGGTCTAGTGTCCACTCTTGAGAGTTCCCAGAATTCTTTAACTGAGTTAACTGAACCTGCTTTGAGGGGTAACTTAAATTCTCATGATGGAGCTCCTCTTTTGAGCAGTAACGTGGGTGACACTCTCAAGAGTTCATGTGCTAATTTCCTGTCTGATGGTTTTGTCAGTCCTCTGGACAATAATGACAGGAAATCAGTTAAAATATATCGTGATACAGGTGCTTGCCAATCCCTTATGCTGACCAGTGTTCTAGGCTCTAATGTTAATTCCTCTGATGAAACTGTAATCTTACAAGGTGTAGGGAATAATTACTTCTCTGTCCCTCTGTGCAGAGTGAATTTAGAGTCTGGTTTTGTTAATGGTTCCGTTATGGTTGGGTTGGTTGAGACACTCCCAATGTCAGGTGTAACTTTCTTACTTGGAAATGATATTGGTGGAAGTCAAGTGTGTCCAGCTCCTCAGTTGTCTAGTGAGCCAGTGGCTACGTCCCAGGATTGTGATGTCCCTGATGTGTTCCCTGCATGTGCTGTCACTAAGGCTAAGTCTAAAGTTACTGGTGATTTAGAGGATAATGATGATGATGATGTTATCCTAGCTGACACTTTTCTTGCTAATTTGGACCACTCACCAGATGAGGCAGTACCCCGTAGTGTTGATAATTTGTCTCGTCAAGAGTTGGTTGAGTTGCAGGTTGCTGACCCTGAGTTGCAAGGTCTAGCTAACTCTGCTTGCAGTGAGGAAGAGTCAGCTGGTGCTTCTACTTGTTATTATATAAAGTCAGGAGTACTTATGAGGAAGTGGAGACCCCCAACAGCATCAGCCGACTGTGAATGGGAGGTTGTACATCAAGTTGTCATCCCTCGTGTTTGTAGGCAGGATATCATTAGAGTGGCTCATGATTCCAGTTTGGCAGGACACCTTGGAGTGAGGAAGACTGTGGCACGCATTTTGAAACACTTCTACTGGCCAGGTATCTTCAGGGATGTTTCCTGGTATTGTAAGTCTTGTCACACCTGTCAAGTTGTGGGGAAGTGTAATCAGACCGAAAAGGTTGCTCCTCTAGTTCCCATTCCTCCTTTCGAGGCGCCATTCACCCGTGTGTTGGTGGATATTGTGGGCCCTCTTCCTAAGACTTCTTCAGGATTTTCTTATGTGTTGACCCTGATTGATATGGGTACTCGTTATCCTGAAGCCATTCCACTTAGAAATATCTCAGCAAAGAACGTGGTTAAGGAAATGCTAGGGTTCTTCACAAAGTTTGGTCTGCCCAAGGAGGTACAGTCAGACCGGGGAAGTAATTTCATGTCAAACGTTTTCAAGCAGTCTCTGAAAGAGTTGGGCATCACCCAGATCACGTCTTCAGCTTACCATCCCCAGACCCAAGGAGCGTTGGAGAGATATCATCAAACACTCAAATTGATGCAAGAAATACTGTTTGGAATATCAGAAAGACTGGGATAAAGGTCTTCCATTTGTTGTATTTGCCGCAAGAGAATCTCCAAATGAATCACTGGGCTTCTCACCTTTTGAACTACTGTTTGGCCATGAAGTAAGAGGACCCCTTAAGTTACTCAAGGAATGCTGGCTGTCGGAGGAAAATGACGTCAACCTGCTGGAGTATGTGATGAAGTTCAAAGAACGGCTGTCCACTGCTTTACAGCTGGCGAGAGAGAATTTAGGAGCTGCTCAGGAGAAGATGAAGACTTGGTATGATAAGAAGTCCAGGTTACGCCACTTTCAGCCAGGAGATCAGGTTTTGATTCTGCTACCAGTTCATGGGCAACCTCTTCAAGCCAAGTTTAGTGGTCCTTATTTCGTGGAGAAGAAACTCAGTGATGTCAACTATGTCATCGCCACACCAGATCGTAGAAAGAACAAGCAACTATGTCACAGGCGGGACAAAAATAATCCAGTCTGCACTGTAGCTGTTCCACCCGAGTCTGCAAGTGAAGCTCTCCCATGCAGTATGAGCCTGAGTGATAGTTTGGGGAAGAATCCTGATATCATGAATGATCTCCAGACTAAGCTTTCTCATCTACCTCCCGAGGAAAGGCAGGAGTTTTCGGCATTACTGCAGGAGTACCCGCAAGTGTTCCGTGCCACTCCAGGAAGAACCACTGTGTTGATGCATGATGTCGATGTTGGAGACGCAAAGCCAATTAAATTGCCTCCTTACCGTGTGAACCCAATGAAAGTTCCTCTCATCGAGAAGGAGCTTGGCTACCTGTTGGACCACAAGATGATTGAGCCCTGTCAGAGCGAGTGGAGTTCTCCTGTCACTCTAGTCCCTAAGCCAGGTGGGTCACAGCGGCTTTGCATCGACTACAGGCGTGTTAATCAGATAACCAAAACAGACACTTACCCTCTCCCTCGCGTGGAAGATTGCATAGACAAGATCGGAAAGGCTAGGTACATAAGTAAGTTTGATGTATTAATCTTCAGTGACAACTGGAAAGATCACCTATGCCATGTCAGTAAATTTCTTGAACGTTTGGTTCATGCTAATCTTGTAGCTAATTTATCAAAGTGTGAGTTTGGTCAAGCTAAAGTTCAGTACCTTGGGTATGTAATTGGTGATGGACATGTTGCACCACCAGGAGCTAAGGTTCAGGTTATAAGTGATCTTCCCAGACCTAAAAGTAGGAAAGAGCTACAAAGCTTTTTGGGAATGGTAGGTTATTACAGGAGATTTGTTCTTAACTTTTCAATTCTTGTATCACCACTTACAGACCTACTGAAAAAGGGAGTTAAATTTGCCTGGACCGATAACTGTGAATCCTCTTTCACCAAACTTAAAGCTATCCTATTAAGTCAGCCAGTGCTCGCTACTCCAAATTTTGCTAAGCCTTTTAAGATGGCTGTTGACGCAAGTGATACAGGAGCTGGGGCTGTTTTGCTGCAAGAGGATGATCAGGGTATTGAACACCCTGTATCTTATTACAGTAAGAAGTTCACTCCACCTCAAAAGAACTACTCAACTATTGAGAAAGAGCTTTTGGCCTTGATTTTGGGTTTACAGCATTTTTCATTTTATTTGTGTTCTGGTTTTGACCCCATAGTCATTTATACCGATCATAACCCACTGAAATTCCTTAGTAAGTTTAAAGATAAAAATCAGAGATTGACAAGATGGAGTCTACTTCTTCAGGAGTATTCATTAGACATACAACATGTCAAGGTGAAAGAAAATGTTATTGCAGATTGCTTATCTAGACTTTAGACAGATTGTTTTAGAGTAATAAGAAATTTCCTTTGTAAATTTCTTTTTCTTTGTGGGGAGGTGTTACATAGCCCATGATTTCATCATCCTTTGTGTAATTTTAACGCACAGTATGCTGCATGTTTGATCACGAGCGTGTTCTGCCTCAGTCCCCCCCTTCTACCGTTATAGTAGAGTAAGTCGTCCTTTCTGTTGTTCAGAGTAGGATTGTCAGCTCTTTGTCCCCTGTGGCTTCATTTGCGCGTCCTTCTTACAAGTTGTATCAAGCTCTGCTGGCCCCTATATAATGTGCTCAGTCTCTGCATTATTGCCACTTAGATCTACTCCTCATTTTGCTCACATCTCTGTCCTCCCCTGTACAGTTATTATTGTGAGTACTCAGGAAGTCTCCACCCATCTAGCAGCTGTGTGTAATTTGAGTATAACTGTTGTTGCATTTTGTTCTTGTGCTGTGTAGCATAAGTTGTTGATTTGTAGGCCTAGTGAGGTTTTTGTAATTTATGTAAGGTTCTTATTGTCAGCCATCATTAATAATATTTTGTATCTGTAATAATATATCTGGCATTCACTGAGTATTATCTGGTATCTCATTTTAACAGGGCTGACTTAGATAAATTTACTCATGCTAATTTCGTGTTAATAGAGGCTATTGCAGTTAACCATATATTTAACCTGTTTTTTTGCCATTACATTATCCTTATGAGTCCTGAATGTTTTGTTGTTAGTTTGAGCATTAAACTTTAACTTGTAATTTTACCTAACTCTTTTGTTTTGAACCTGGAACTTTACGGGACAGTAGTGACTCTTAGTATTCTCACTTAATGTGTACATTATCTTTCTCTGTTCCGTAACAATATATATATATATATATATATATATATATATATATATATATATATATATATATATATATATATATATATATATTTAGGTGTGTGAGCGCGTGTGTGTGTGTATGTGTGTGTTGTAGTCAAGACCAGGCACCTCGAGACCAAGACCAAGTCCAAGACCAGACCCTCCGAGACCAAGACCAAGACCAAGAATTTATATGTCTGCTAAATGAATGAAAAGTAGCTGCAGCCTGCACGTGCTGCAATGCTGGTCAGTTTTCAAGGGCATCTCCGCCCCACGAGTGAGTGCACTAATACCCCAGTCACCAGTTGCAGATTATGTATCGATGAGATACTTAACACCTTTTAAACGAATTTAAGTTGATTATCGCACATGAGTTGAATGAAAGAAAGAACAGGACAATGGGGATAATTCCCGGGGCCAAAACTCAAGAGTATGGAGGGACCAGGGCCCACACCAGGACTGACAATTTTGCTTCTTTTTCTGGCCTGTGTCAAACGTTTTCCAGGCACCCCAGGGCGCGGTCATAGCTCTCTACAGCCCTACACACCGATGTTACAGCTTTTGAAAGTTTTTTAAGTTTATAAACTTTTGAAAGTACGGTTTTTAAGTTATAATGTATGGTGTTGCATACTTTGTCAGTGTCATCGTACTCATGGATAGCTGTATCTTCCTCATGCGAAAGCTGGTTTTCAGACGACCAATTCTCGCATTTCTCTCCGAGCTTTATCCGTGCCCAAACGTTCCATACACAACATATTCGTCTTTCGTTTCTCGTGAAAAGTCGAGGGGGACTACCTGTTTTTCAGGATAATTACACAAGAGACCGAAGGAGTTTCGGGATACAGAGGTGGCAAGCAAAAAATATCCATAAATAAAAAAAATATAATTTACTTCCAAAATTGCTCCAAGTACTTCTTACGGTCGTACCCACTATTTATTTAAGAGAACAGTTTTCACTAAATTTCCTTCTTGAAAGGGGCCCTCATTCGAGTCTGCTCATTGCCCTTTTTGCTACTACAGATGATTTATCGGCCCCCAGGCGGCCTCCCCACTTTAGTGGGGCTAGAAACGCCACTGGGCCACATGGCCATGGCCCCCCGCTCATAGGTGAATTAGTTGTATGAAATACGAGGGTGGCTGTGAAACACTAGAAGATATTCTGATTTCTTCTAAAAAGGTCACAGAAGTCACTGCAGGTCTCCGTGATAGCCATTTGGAAGTTCTGAAGGGTCATAACACGAAAGGTTGGAAGCCACTGATGTCTGACTTGGCCCCCATCACTCCAAAATCGTGGCTACGCCCCCATAAGGGAGGATATATATTTACAAAATTTAATATATGCGAACAACTGAACATCTAGGTAAAATATTTCTGCTTTCATTGCTTCATTGGCATGAAGAAACAAACATAGGAAAATAGACATTTTTGTGGCTACGTTTTCCGAGCGAACTAGCTAAACCTGAAGTGTACGTGTACGAAGGGTGCGGGGATCGCATACACCATACACGTATATGATGCACATGTAGATGAACAGAGCTGCAAACATGCGGGCGTGCAAACGGAGATTAGCACTGCGGGAATGGCTACGTCATGCAAGCTTTCTTGACTCACACGCACTCTGTTGGCACTCGCGGGGCTCAGCTCATGCATTATCGCCGTAGCGGTAGCCAGGCAGTATCTATAGACAGTACAACGCTGTATGGCACGCCGTGAATCAAATCAGCCATGATTTTTCTTCGTGTATGATTTTTAATTCTGACCTTCTCCATGCTGCGATGCACTTTTTAATGCTGGTCTTGACCTAGTCTGGAGCCAAAACTCCGAGACGAGAAGCTTCGAGACCAAGATCAAGACCAAGACCACGTCAAGCGACACCAAGATCAAGACCAAGACCACATCAAACTGGTTTCAAGACCAAGACCGGTCTCGAAATCTACAACACTGATTATGTGTGTGTGTGTATGTGTGTGTGTGTGTAACCCAGACTCCAGGAATGGATCACATCTTCGCTGTTCACTCTTTCCGGTAAGTAAACTCCGAGGCAGCGAGTTCTTGTAATCACTTTGTTTGGCCTGAGAGTCATGCGTCTTATGCCGTAAGGTAGGGTCATGATGGCTTAGGATATTCGTTTAAGCTGGATTAGGTCTGTCACGGGGTTTTTAAGATTATATGCAATATTAAAGGATAATGTTCAGTAATACTGAAGAGCAGGGACAATGAACTGTCTTGCAAAAAATCAAGCAATGATTACTTTATGTGTCTTGCTTCACCGATTCTCTAAGAACAAGAATTTATAAACTTTCTCAACAGTACACAGCAGAGACTAATTACTCACAAATGCTGTTTATTAGTACTGTTGGCCTCTGGAGAAAGTGACTCCACCCCTGACAATCAATAACTAATGCTATTAATGATATCAGGTTCTTGCTGATGCATTAACTCCTAGATGGCACAACGGATTTTAAGCTTAATACAGCAAGACTGGCCTAAGTACCAGTTATGAATAGCAAAGCATTTATGCAAGCTAGGAGCTATAAGTGAAATAAGCTCAATGGAGAAATGAAACACGAATTTACATTACATGAAGCTCAAAGAAAAAGAACCGTTAATTTATTGATTACAAAGGAATAAATTTACGTTACATTTCAAGGTGAATTCAAATAAGGAGATCGCACTCACTCGCTCACTCAAAAGCTAAACTCTTAAGCCTAGGAAAACGAAAAGAAAATACTGGTCAGAAAAGTGGACAAAGTGGATGACTGGGCATCGTTACTGGAAGGACACTGCACTCGCTGTCTCTTGCCAATCACAGCTAAGTGGGCATACGGCAACGGTGGGAACTAGGTGTCGTTGAGGAAGGACACTGCCACACACTACCTGCTTCCGTGGCGTACAAATCTTGACTAACTAAATCGTTGGAAAAAGGGAAGTGTTGTGGCTGCATTACCAACGGCTAGAATGAGCAAAACACGCCCACAACAAATTGCTCAGCGGAAGCGCCAATGTCTTGCACAAAGACGATCATTTATGACATTGAAAAATTGTTTTGAAAACACTCCCGACCGGGTGAGTGGTTAACTGAACGATAAACACTGGGATTCTACTAGAGTTCGCGGTTTCCCACTAAATGATGTCACGAGCCGACTCGTGACATTACGCCCTGTCAAAAGTTGAAATTTTTTTCCAGGAAAAAAATTTCAATATACATACATATAAATACTACTCAATCACACAAGATTCACACTGTGGTGTGTGTGTGCTATCCTGCTACAGGAGAAAGTCACAGTCGCCAGTGAGCGAAAAAACCTTGTATTTACATTAATAGAAGCAGGCTTGAGGGAAAAACTCCATGATGACGGTGAAAAATCCTGTACTCAGGTCAAACTGAGCAAAAAGTTCGCTACATTTACATTAACAATTAATTGTTATGTAGCGTGATGTATGTAATACATGGTGTAGGTGTGACAGTTGTGGTGTAACTGTGCCTACATGTAAAATCATGTAATACAAATTTATAGTAATGACGACGAGGCAGAAGAGAAGGGGCGGCAGCATGCGACAGGGATGACCAGCTGATCTGCACGGCAATACTGCACCCACCAGCTGCACCTGCGAAAGGAATTAAGGTGGAGCATCAAAACTGTTATTTCTCTCTCTCTCTGCCTAGCAATCAGTACTTATGTCATTATTAACCAGGAAACGTAATTCTTGAATTCACAAATTGCTTAGAACCCTTATAGTTTACTGGTTAACGCTTATTAACTAGGAAACGTGCCAGTTCTTGAATTGCTCAAATCTTAGAACGGGCAGTTTACTAGTTAACCTAACATTATTAACCAGGAAGCGTGTCAGTTCTTGAATTGCTCAAATCTCTTAGAATGGGCAGTTTACTGTTTAACCTAACACTACACTTACGACTAATAACATGAAGCTGAGAATCCCTACGCAATCTCGGGCAGGTCACATTTTAACACCCACCATGGGTGTGAACACTCATGTGGATATTGTGCATTCTCCGGGAATCCTCAGAGAGGCCCATAGCTCAAGACGTTCCACAAGGTAACTCATACACAGCCTCGGACTGTCTCTGTGGAGTTCTCAAACTTCCCCCCTTAACTTACGGTACATGTGTATGTACAGGCCCTGGACATACTGTGTCCTGTGGGGCCAACGGGTGAGATGTCAGGTCTACACTTTTAACTGGGAACCAGGCCAGTCCTTGGTTTACTCAAAACTCTGAGAATGCCTATCTTACGGAAACCCAGTGTACAACAGTTGCCCTTATTAATCATCAGTTAGTAGGCGAGACATCGGGTCTGCACCCACGTGCCCACCTGGATACATGCCCTGCCTCTCAACTGCTTCAGAGATTACGGGTGTGGTTTCAAACGGCACAGGAAGGACATGTCCCTGATTAGTGGTACTTTGACACACACTGCAGGAACGGACAAAACTATCTATGTCTCATCCCATCCCTGGCCAGAAAAAGTCAGCTCGGATACGGCCCTGGGTCTTCCTTTTGCCCAGGTGACCCCCTGAGGCAGAATAATGACCCCATTCTAACACTGCTAGGTGGTACTTAGCGGGAACGACAAACTGCAGTCGAACCTCGCCCTGGGGTGTTCGTGACTCACGGTAGAGCCGTCCTTGTTTACAAAGGAACTTGGCTCGACCTCCCCGTGAGTACTTTATCACTCTACCCTTTAGTTTCTTTCACACTGCAGTAAGTGTTGGGTCAGAATGTTGTTCTTGAACAACATTTTGGCTATATATCAGATCTTGCAGCGATTCAATGGTCACTGGGGTGACACAATCTGGAGCCTCAGCTATGGCTCGTGTTACTGTAGCCGAAGTCTGAGTAGCGTCATCTATGGTGCAACTATGCTTGGCACCTGGAATATTGCCTATGATTAGGTCAAATAAAGGTTCTGGCATGACAACTGCGACTGTCACACCAGTGTAAAATGGAGATGCCACCTGGATACATGCCTCAGGGAACAATCTCACTGATCCATCTATAAGGTTAGCTTGGATCTGTCGACCTGTGTACTGCTCAGGCCGAACTAAACTCTGCTTGACAGAGCAACCTGAGGATCCATTATCTCTCAGGACCTTCACAGGAATGCCTCCCACAAACCCTGACTGAACAAGGAAGGTACTGTCACCTGTGGGAAGGCCTGTGGAGGAAGCAGCCAGCCACTGATAAGGCTGCTGAATAAATGATGCGGCAAACATGGTGCCCTGTGAACTAGAAACTTGAGGGGTTGTACTCACTGCCTGGGGAGATGGAACATTGGCCATCTGTGGAGGGGGGTTCACTGTCGCTGTGGGACTAGAGAACTGTGGGGGAGTACCCGTACTGGTAGGGACGTTACCACCGTGCTGCTGCTGAGGAATGAAGGCTGTGTTCGCCTCCTGCCTCCTATTCACTTGAACTGGTAGTGAAAAGGACAGTCCCAACGGTCGGTTGCGTGGCTGATACTGCTGCTGGTTAGGGTACTTGTTGTAACTCTTCCACTCAGGTTTCTGAGTGTTTTGCCCCTGGTCCTACCTCTGTGGTTTTGGACCTTGGCCATTATTCTGAGAACGGCCTTGTTGCTGGGGTTCAGTCTGAGACGGTTTCCCAGATTTATCAGGTTTCCTGTTCCAGGTATACTGCTTGCGAGTTTGATACCCATATGCAGTAAAGAATGGGTCAGTCTTCTTCACCATTTGGCTGGCATCTCTTACCTGGCAGATCTTAAGCTGAGCCATAAGTTCAGTAGGCCACGACTTTTCTAGCTGCGTGCGCAGCATAAGGTCATTTATCCCCTAACGCGTGGAAGGAGTTTCATCTTTCTCCATCCACTCATCTAAGTATGCAGTAAGCCGGTCAAGAAACTGAACGGCAATCTCTTTATCCTGTAAACGCGCCCTCATGAACTGACTCTTGCCGTCGTCAACTGTGAGACCATACGCTTTGATAAGTGCGGCCTTCATCATCTCATACGTGAGATTGTCTCCACGAATTCTGTGGAGAATATCGAGGGCAGGGCCCTCAAACAGGCTAAGAAACTGAAGCCACTTAGCTGCATCATCCAGCTGGTACAGTTGAGCCATGTCTTCAAAACGAGCTATGTATGGCTCGATTCACTCGCCATCTTTGTATGGGGGAAGCTTGATGTGTGGGGTCGCCATAACATGTGCAGGGAGAATGCTCATGGAGCTCGGACCAACTGCACCAGATGTGTCTGAAGCCAAGGAATCTCGCTTGAGCTTCAACATTTCAAATTCATGTTTTTCGCGTGCCTCTCGTTCGGCACGTTCATGTTCTCGTTCTCTCTCACATTGTTCTAACTCGAGTTAACATTCTCTCTCTCTCGTTCCTCACACTGTTCTCGCTCATGTTCTAGCTCAAGTTTGCATTGTTTTTGTTCGTGTTCGTGTTGTTCTCGCTCATGTTCTAACTCGAGTTCGCGTTGTTTTTGTTCGTATTCGTGCTGTTCTTGCTCGTGTTCACGTTGTTTTTGTTCGTATTCGCGTTGTTGTCGCTCTTGTCCTAATTCGAGTTCGCGTTGTTTCTGCTCGTGTTCGCGCTGTTCTCGCTCATGTTCGCGTTGGATTCTACGCTTTTCATGAGCATCTTTCTCATGTTCTTCCTCGTAATTAAACCGAGAGAGGAAAAACTCCTTAATTTCAGTTGGGTCCGTAAGACCCATATCTTTGGCTTCCTGTACATAGACGCTGGTGGACATGATGCTACCGAGAGAGGACAAACTCCTTAATTTCAGTTGGGTCCGTAAGACCCATATCTTTGGCTTCCTGTACATAGACGCTGGTGGACATGATGCTAATTCAGTCTAAATAACTAGCGACTCAGTACTGACTGCGATTTTTTTTCAGAGAAAGATGTCAATAATCGAGAATAAAGAATATAGGTACAGGTTAGTGGTGACCAGTTTTATCTAATTAAACTGGTAAAGAAAATTATACAAACAACTGACTGTGAAAACTATTGTGTAAATTAATAAAAATGAATTAATAATCACCAGTAAGGTAGTGCCTATAGACTTTAATAATAAATACCTAAGTATGAACGAGTGAGTATTATCTCGTGAATAGCTTTAGAGCTAGGAGTTAATATCCTGGCGAGGTCGCCAATTGTCACGGGGTTTTTAAGATTATATGCAATATTAAAGGATAATGCTCAGTAATACTGAAGAGCAGGGACAATGAATTGTCTTGCAAAAAATCAAGCAATGATTACTTTATGCTAGCTTGCTTCGCCGATTCTCTAAGAACGAGAATTTATAAACTTTCTCAACAGTACACAGCAGAGACTAATTACTCACAAATGCTGTTTATTAGTACTGTTGGCCTCTGGAGAAAGTGACTCCATCCCTGACAATCAATAACTAATGCTATTAATGATATCAGGTTCTTGCTGATGCATTAACTCCTAGATGGCACAACGGATTTTAAGCTTAATACAACAAGACTGGCCTAAGTACCAGTTATGAATAGCAAAGCATTTATGCAAGCTAGGAGCTATAAGTGAAATAAGCTCAATGGAGAAATGAAACACGAGTTTACATTACATTAAGCTCAAAGAAAAAGAACCGTTAATTTATTGATTACAAAGGAATAAATTTACGTTACATTTCAAAGTGAATTCAAATAAGGAGATCGCACTCACTCGCTCACTCAAAAGCTAAACTCTTAAGCCTAGGAAAACAAAAAGAAAATACTGGTCAGAAAAGTGGACAAAGTGGATGACTGGGCGTCATTACTGGAAGGACACTGCACTCGCTGTCTCTCGCCAATCACAGCTAAGTGGGAATACGGCGGCAGTGGGAACTAGGTGTCGTTGAGGAAGGGCACTGCCACACACTACCTGCTTCTGCGGCGTAGAAATCCTAACTAAATCATGGGAAAAAGGGCAGTGTTGTGGCCGCATTACCAACGGCTAGAATGAGCAAAACACGACCACAACAAATCGCTCAGCGGAAGCGCCAATGTCTTGCACAAAGACGATCATTTATGACATTGAAATATTGTTCTGAAAACACTCCCGACCGGGTGAGCGGTTAACTAAACGATAAACACTGGGATTCTACTAGAGTTCGCGGTTTCCCACTAAATGATGTCATGAGCCGACTCGTGACAAGGTCGTTAGGATGATAAACGGGGTTAGCTTACAATCAGTTTATTAAGCTTGTTAACTCCATGTTCAGATCACTTGTCTGGGGGAAGAGGAGGGGAGGTTTGCCAAGGTTACATCCTGTGTGACACCTGAACACCCTCACTTCCGGTAATTGTTCACTGCTCACCTCGGTACCCCTGGCGATTCTTATTTTCATTTTCTATATATTCTAATTTACATTCTTATTTATATTCTTACTTATATTCTTATTTGTATTTTATTTACACATATACATTTTTATTTACAATCTTTACATTCTTATTTATATTCTTATTTACATTATTTACAATCTTATCTATATTCTTAATATTCTTATTTACATTCTTATTTATATGCTTAATGATATTCTTGCCTGGAAACATTTTATCCGTATTTTCGGCTTTTCGGGAGACTTTTAAACACTTCTTCCTTAGCGATTTATTAGCCATGTTAGTTTATTATTTTTTTATCATTTTTGTCTCTATATCGACTTAGGGAGAATTACAGTCCATATTATTTTTCATTTTCAATATTTACTTATTTTTTGTATCGATATGGAGTGATTAATTTTTCAGACTACTGCTTATTATTTTACTGATTTTTTATTTATTGTTCATATTACTTTATTAAATTCTTTATTATTTATTTCCTCTATTTCGACGTGGTGGGATTTACTGCTAATATTACTGTTTATATATATATATATATATATATATATATATATATATATATATATATATATATATATATATATATATATATATATATATATATTTATTTATTTCTTCTTTATATCGACATGGAGGGATTTCTGGGATTTATTGTTCATATTACTGTTCATTAACTTATTTATTACTGATTTCTTTTCTGTATCAATATGTGCCTTTCACCGGCCCATATCATCACCTTTGACCTGTTTCTCACCTTTATCTCAGGTGTTCTGTGCCTTCCTGGTCCTAATGATGGCTTTATTCATCCCTGATCTTATAGTCAGGCTACCAGGTAGGTGTGTGTGTGTGTGTGTGTGTGTGTGTGAGAGAGAGAGAGAGAGAGAGAGAGAGAGAGAGAGAGAGAGAGAGAGAGAGAGAAACTGATCTTGTGTTCATCACGGCCTGATCCGGCAGTTTGGAAAACAGAGGGGGGGAGGGGGAGAGTGTGATTTTTAGCAGAAATAAAAAAAATCTGAATTCATGCTGACTCATTACCAAATTCCAAAAAAAATGGTCCCCTATTTTCATTGAAACGAGTCCATGAAAAAATGTATGCAAGGTAATTACTGCATAGATTTTGGCAGGTAACACTGTTTTTTTTAATATCAGTAATCTTTTGGTCTGGTAAAAATAAGGGAACGTGAGCCTCGCACGTCTGATAAAGGACACGGGGCGGAGGTTGAAGGCACGGGGCGGAGGTTGAAGGGCACGGGACGGAGGTTGAAAGGCACGGGGCACCGGGGGTAGGTTGAAGGGCATGGGACACGGGGCGGAAGTAGAAGGGTAAAGGGCACGGGGGGGAGGTTGAGGGTTGCTATACTTCTTTAACTTGGCCTAAAACTGCCACCTGTCCATCTTGAATACTCAGTTCTAATAAAGGATTAAAACGAAAATGCAATGCCAGTCACGAAGATGAGCTACAGAAAGGACGTAGAGCCAAAGTATTATCTTATTCTGCCACTGAGCTACCGGTACGTGAAATAACCTGCCAAAGGACTAAACTCTAGGCCAGGGTAAAGAAAGTATACTAAGAAGGGGGGATTTAAGTTCATCCTGCTTAAAAGAATAAAAAAAATGTGGGGCCTCTAACACGCAAGATCTGCACTCCACACGGGGCGATTTAAACCTTTGTACAGTCAAGAGCTGGGAAGGGGTGGTGTAAATATGAAGTCAGCTTAGCATACCCAATCTTCCTTACGATTATCACATTCTTTCATTAATATCCTTATGTTTATTATTCACAGCTAAAAATGACAATAGACGCAGAAACAGAGGATTTGGTTTTTTAGACTGTGAGCAAGAACATCAAGTGAGGAAGCAGCTTACATGTGGGGCTATTATACTTTGCACCGGAGGGATGGAGTTCCTTTCTGCCAGTGATGATGCAACTGCTCCTTCATGCCGGTGTGGCCTGCACTCTCATCCATGGCGTCGGTACGGTACGTGGCTCTTTGGGTGAACTGGAGAGAGACAGAAGTAAAAATCATCCCAAAGTGTGACGAATACATAGCGGAAAAGTCGAACCATCTGAAACACGCGCTAGTAAACACTGGATTTTCATTGTATTTCGCCAGTTGTAAACTTTCTTCAGACGGAACAGGGAAGACAGTTGTTTCTCTCCATGTACCATGCAGGCTGGTCTAAGGCCAATAAGACCAGGTCTTGTCATACAAGGGCAAATTTGTGTCCAGCTCTCGCACACCGTCACGGCGTGGACACACCTTTGCCAGACAGTGATAAACAGTGATAAATTGTTTCATCTTATGTTCTGTAATAGCATTATTGTGCATTGCTGTGCATTTATATATTTGAGGGGTATAACATTTAAATATAATGAATAATCACTCAATCATGTATTCATTTAGCAAAATTTGACAAAAAAAGAGTAACTGGTCAAGTGAGTTTCTAATGTTCATATTTTTTCACAATAATAATTGTTTCATCTCCCGCCCATGTCAAGGCAGTTTTAAATTATAAGCTTAGCAATCACCTTAACTGTTCGACCTGATATGCATTCTAATAGGTATTTGCATACAGTAGGATTAAATTTAGAGAAAGAACAGAGAAATTAGTTGGAGAAGAACAGGGAGGCTTTAGGAAGGGAAGAGGTTGTGTAGATCAGATATTCATTCTTAGATCTTTAGTGGAAAAGTTTCTAGAGAAGGGAAAGAAGTTGTATGCAGCTTTCATGGATTTGGAGAAAGCATATG
Organism: Coenobita brevimanus; assembly: GCF_032717465.1. NCBI lineage: Eukaryota > Metazoa > Arthropoda > Malacostraca > Decapoda > Coenobitidae > Coenobita > Coenobita brevimanus. The sequence continues at coordinate 24,717,320 of NC_137064.1, read as the reverse complement.
ACAGGGTGGATAGACAAGGATTGTGGAAAGTGTTCAGAATTATGGAGTAGATGGGAAGTTGTTGAATGCTGTGAAGAGTATGTACGATGGTGCGAAGGCTGCAGTGCGTGTGGATGGTGAACTAAGTGAATTTTTCTCTTTGAAGGTTGGTTTGAAACAGGGATGTGTCATGTCTCCATGGTTGTTCAATCTGTACATGGATGGGGTAATAAAAGAGGTACAAGGTAGGGTAGTGGATGTTGGAGTGGCCCTGGTGAGAGAGGATAGTGTTTGGAAACTCCCTGTACTGTTGTTTGCAGATGATACTGTGTTGTTGAGTGAAGACGAAGGGGAGCTGCAAGGCTTGGTGGATGAGTTTGAGAGAGTGTGTAAGAAACGGAACCTAAAGGTGAATGTAGGGAAGAGTAAAGTGATGGTCTTTGAGAGAGGTGAAGTTAGTGAATGTACAGCGAGGTTAGATGGTGAGGAATTGGAAAATGTGAGTATGTTTAAGTATTTGGGTAGTGTGATGAGTAAGGATGGAGGTTTGGAGGGTGAAGTGCTTGAAAGGGTACAGCAGGGAAGAAAGGTTGCTGGTTCCTTGAAAGCAGTGATAAGAAAACAGGGAAGTGAGCATGGAAGTGAAAAAGTTACTACATGACAGTATTGTGATACCAACTCTAACGTACGGAAGTGAAGCTTGGACATTGTTGGAAGGACACAAGTCAAGAGTGAGAGCAGTGGAAATGAGTTATTTAAGAGGAGCCTGTGGAGTCACGTGGAGAGACAGGCTGACGAATGAGGATATAAAGGAGCGTTGTGGTGTGGATGTGGATGTGATAGGAAGCGTTATGAGGAACACACTGAGGTGGTTTGGCCATCTGGAGAGGATGGAGGGTGAAAGACTGACGAGGAGAGTGTATGTGAGTGAGGTGGAGGGGGGAAGAGGGAGAGGGAGGCCGAGGATGAGATGGAGGGATGGGGTGGAGAGGTATATGAGAGAGGGGGGTGTGAGTTGGGAGCAGGGCAGTGAAATGGCGGGGGACAGGGCGACTTGGAGGCGATTTGTTTGTGGCCACCCCAAACGGGATTGAGGCGTCTGGCAATAGATAGATAGAATTAAATTGATTTGGTGTGTTCAGTATTCTGGAAGTGTTTGGCAACTATCCCCCCACTTTTCCTTCCTCTATTTACTTTCCCATCTCTCAAGTCTGTTTAATGAGGTAAATTATATACCCTAACTTCAGCTTTCATGCTCCAGTTAATTATATTAAAACATGGAATACATGATTGTTCAAGTAAGTGAAGGGAGATGAAAAAATGGTGAGGGCATTATTAAGTGCTACATTAACTCTTCATCACCATTACATCATTCTCATTATACTTTAGTTAACTCCACTACCCATTCCACTCCACAGTTTCTTTCTAATCTGGGTAAATTCATCTGATGATAACTGGAAAAAAATAATAAGAGCCGACACGGTACTGAAGATAAAAAAAAAAAAAAACTTGGAGTCACGGTATGTTTGTCTCTACCTCTCCCCCACAGCTGTCCCAAGAGCAGCTCCCTCCACTCATCCTGCAGCAGAGCCTGGGGGGGTGAGTGGGGGGAATGGAGAGAAAAATGGGAGAAGACAGTCCTCCACGCCGTGACGTCACTACTTCTGCATAGTACCACTGGGTGAAGAGACCATGTAGTCTTATTTGCCTAGGGTTGAGGTGGCAACTTAGGGAGATATTCTCGTACGGTTAGGAAGCTTACCAACACCTCGTCCTTACCGGTTTATTTCTGATTCTGCTGTGTTACTATATTCTTATGTGTTATTAAAGCAATCTATAATGACATTCAAAAGATATAATATGAAACAAGAGGATATTTATGGGCGCCAGGGAGCCTCCCTACCCAACGAGGATACGGGCCTTAATCTTCTGGTATGAGGAGTGTAGACTCTTCGGCCACTTCACGAAATTGCTAATCGACCATGCAATCACTGGTCGTATGCAGCAGACATATAAGAGAAGGAAAATAAAACAAGAAACTAATGAAGGCTAGATATCTGGTGTTGCAGACCAAGCTGTCACATATAATTCTGACCAACCTGTATATGGAAGAATTATACATATATACGGAAAAGCTGGGTGAAAGATGAGGGAAAGAGGCGACAGTGCATAAGTTCTTTATTTCACTAACTTTTCGGACTATGCTTCCTCTTGAAGGCTTTTCCTCTGCCAGGGGTGCCTCTTCCTTAGATACTTCTTTGTACATTACACCTTAAAACCCCCTTTGATGTGTTTTTAGCCATTTTCGTGCGTGCCAAAAGCCAAAAGAGTGGGCAAATGTATGAGACGATACCGAGGTGTAATGTGCAGAACCAGTCAGTAAGGGAGAGATGTTTAAATCTCCAAAGACATTTGCAGCACAACAATGTGAAGCTTGGCTGGTTGGGTCTATGAGTTTATAAATTTCTTGGCAACAGTTCTCCGGTCTCTCTCTCTCTCTCTGTCCCGACGGCGAGTATCAATGAATCTAACCCCCACAGAACAACCAAGGACTGCTGTTGGGTTGGCTGTGGGCGAGGGGGGCTGAAATCCTCACAGACTGCACTCAGTGGCTGTTCCTCTCTGTTATCTACGCTAATAATAAAATCACGTTCGGAGTTTTTTTTTGTGCTGGTTCTCATTACCTGCTTCAACATGGTGGTCGTCCGCTCCTATGTCTTGGAAGTACGACTGAGAGAGAGTCCATCCTTCCGACGTTCCTTTCTTCTATATGCTTCATTCTAAAACATACAATATTTAATACCATTGTTATAATTGGCTCTCCTTCCTTCTCATACTGCTTCCTGAGCATGTTTCCTTGTGCTACCTCAAAAAAAAATATAATAATTCTTTCTAATATTGCCTCATTTGTGTGCTTTACTGGGTTACCTAAAAAATGTTACATCATTCTTTCTCATATTGTCTCGCCTGTATGCTTCATTTTGCTACCTCATAAAATATTTCCTGTAACACCTGCCATCGTTAGTCAGCCAGGAACTGTAGGCAACCTTTACTCTTAACAATACCTAATGACTGTGACTGTTGCAGCTGAAGAAGGCAGCTTACACAGACCCACCGGTGCACTACTGCAACACGACGGAGAAGGATGATGTCTGATGATAATGATGATGATGATGATGATGATGTCCTACTCCCCACCCTGACTGCCTGGGACCATGCTTCAGTCCTCACCATTATCCCCACAGCTCTCACCATTTGCCCCAAGGCCCTCACCACTACCCCCAGCCCTCACCACTACCTCCAAGACACTCACCACAACCCCACAGCCCTCACCACAACCCCCAACCCTCATCACTACCACACAGTCCTCACCACTACCCCCAAGACCCTCACCACAACCCCACAGCCCTCACCACAATCCCCAACCCTCACCACTACCCCACAGCCCTCACCATTACCCCACCGGCTCTCACCACTAACCCCACGGCCCTCACCACTACCCCACAGCCCTCACCAACCTCTTTAGCTCTCAGTACCATCCGGTCCCAGAACAGAATCCAGCCTTGTTCTTGAAATCCCTCTTTTGCCGTCACCCATGGCCTACAGCTCTTATAATTGCCCTCTAGCCCTACACAGCCCTCATCAGCCTCTTCCAGCTCTAACCAGCCCCATACAACTCCCTCCACTCTCATCCAGCCCTCACCTTGCTTCCCCAATCCCTCAAAAGGACAGCCTCACTTTTTTCTTCCCTAGAGCACCCCTGCCTACTGTATCAGAAAATAAAGTGTGATGGAGCTGTTCATGTGTCTGTTACTTCATTACTCATTTACCATATCCACATCACAGCAGCCACCAGCAGTGTGTGTGTGTGTGTGTGTGTGTGTGTGTGTGTGTGTAATCAGATAAAAATAAGAAATAAAATAAAGGAATTAATAAATATTGAAATAAATAAAAGTAAAAAAGAAAAAAATATAAATAAAAGGAAACGCATATAAACAAAATAAAAATAAAATAAATAATTATAAAACAAAAAATAAGACAATAAATGGATATAAAGAAAAATTAATAAAATAAAAATGATTAACCTCACCCTGCCCTTGGGTGGGAAAGGAGGTCCGGATGATGATGATGATGATGATGAAAAATGATTAAAAATAAAGCAAATAATAAAAGAGAAGTAAGGCCAAAAAGTAAACACCACTAAAAAACATAAATTTCTAAAGATAAATATAATACAAAATACATAAATAAATAAATATACAAATAAAAATATAACATGACGTCCTCAGACTGAAAAGATTATGAATATATGTAAACAATGGCCGGGATTCCTGTTTGTATTTACTGTATATCTATGTGTGCACCAAAAGCCTTCATTACACACTCCGCTACATTCCAGTGAACGCGAAATAGCCCGTCGCGTCCTTCATTCCGCTTCAAAGCACAAAAAAGTCCACAGTGAGAGTGCACATCATCAGTCATTATCGTCATCATCATCACCATTATTATTATTATTATTATTATCAAACTCCTCCTCCTCCTCCTCCTCATCATCATCAGCTTCCTCCTCATCATCACCATCACCACCACCACCACCATCAGTGTCCCTGTCCTCGTCCTCGTCCTTCTCCTCCTATTCCTTGTTCTCCTCGTCCTCGTTCCCCTCCTCCTCCCTATCATCATCATCATCACTTAAACAGATGGGGTGAGGCCGGATGTAACTTCAGGTAAATGCATCGTAACACCTTATATTATCGACTTATTCCCTATCTTCTTCTTGCTGTCACCAGACGATTTTTTTTTTATCCATCTTATCACAGACTCGTCCAAGTGGAGGGGTTACATTCAGCCTTTATTAACCTCTTCCATAAAGTAAATCAGTCAATCAATCAATCAATCAATACGCGAATAAGTAATATGATAAACAGATATATAGACAGATAAATAACTAAACACAAACAGACAGATAAATATATAAATAAAGAAGATAAACAAGAATAACGATGTACAGATAAATAAGGAAATAGATCGACAGATTGAAAAGCAGTCATAGATATAAAATAAATATATAAATATTCTAGTGGTGGGAGGAACATCATGTCTGTATTTGATCTTGGCGTTCATCTGAAAGTTTTATTTAACCTACGTAAGACATCTGGGTGGCGCAGGAGAGGGACGCCTTCACGTGGTGGCACCGATATAACGAGCGGTACAACTGCCTGGCTAGATAAATGTCCTCATTTTATTCTCCCACAAAATTACGGTGGTGGATTACAGCAGGAGTGAGATTTTAAGCCTTCAGTCCACAGGGTTCACACACACACACAAAGCAACAAGACAAAAAGTCGTGAAGGGCTTTGATGAACTTCCACGATTTCCTTCAGTACTAAGACGATTTATTTATATATATCTGTTTGTGTCAGACGATTTTATTCAGCTCAACAGCCTGAATGTTCAGGGCTGAAAAAGTGAGGACAGGGAAGCTGAGAACCATTTCCTGCTCTCTCTCTCTCTCTCTAATGAAGTCTGTACCAAACCTCCAACTTGTTAACTCTCTCCTAAGTTGAATAAAATCGACTGCAGGTAACAAGAAAAAAATCGTCCTCAGAGTCAAGTGATGAACACAAACTCTCTCTCTCTCTCTCTCTCTCTCTCTCTCTTCAGACGACCTTCACAGATGATGCATTTTTCATTTTTTTGCCAGTTACAGCACCGTCATCACACACTGCCTTTAATACATACACACATACATATACTGTACATATACATACACTGTATATAAGTACAACCATGCATATATTCTGTTAATAAACCATCATCATCATCATCATCATCATCACCATCACCAGTATCGAATTATCACAGGGCATTTATTGTTCTTAAATATACAAAATACTGTACATGCAAACATGCATATACGAGTACATACATACTGTACATTACATACCTACCCTACATATACATATGGTACATAAATAAACTCGTGTGTGTGTGTGTGTGTGTGTGTGTGTGTGTGTGTGTGTGTGTGTGTGTGTGTGTGTGTGTGTGTTCACTCTTGCAGCAGAAGTGGTAGATGGATAGCTTTAGTGGTTGACGGATATTGGAAGAGGTAGAGGTAGATACGTGGTGGAAGTGGTAGATGAGTAGTGGAAGTGGTAGATGGATAGTGAAAGAGGTAGATAAGTAATGGAAGAGGTAGATGAGTAGTGGAAGTGGCAAATGGATAGTGGAAGAGGTAGGTAAGTAATGAAAGTGGTAGATGAGTTATGGAAGTGGTAGATGGATAGTGGAAGAGGTAGATAGGTAATGGAAGTGGTAGATGAGTACTGGAAGTGGCAGATGGGCAGCAGAATTCATAGATGAGTCGGGGAAGTGACAACCGCATAGTCAAAAGCAGTACAATTTATTTTTCGATTCAGTTGTGGCGGTCTCTGGGTAAGAAAACATCACCAACGAGGGAGGACTTTAAGGGCTTGGTGTGGGCTGGCTCTGTGGGTCTGGTGAGGGCTGGCTTAGTGGAGAGGGTGGTGTGGGCTGGCTTAGTGGAGAGGGTGGTGTTAGCTGGCTTAGTGGAGAGGGTGGTGAGGGCTGGCTTAGTTGTATGGGCTGGAGAGGGCTGGCATGGTAGTGGGACTGGTGAGTACTGGAGGAGGTCTAGAGAGGGCTGGAGGAGGTCTAAAGGTATAGATAGTGGTGTCAGGCACGAGCTGATTGACGAGTTATGCTGTTCTTAGCAAATGATGACACTGCTGTAGGTCACTTCTTCCCCCTAGTAGGTGTGGTCTTCAGGTTTGGAGTGCTGGTGAGGAGTGCAGGTTTGGAGTGGAAGCCGGAATACTGTGCAAACTCAGCTCGCCACAGCACAGCTCAGATGAGCTTCCTCGTTCTTACTCGCTGTTTATTCTTGCTCGTTATCTTCCTCAATTTGTTCTTGGTTCTTTCTAGTTGTGATTAACGTGTGGGCTTGTAGAAGCTTGTTGAGTTGTCTCGTAGACCTGTTACTTATAGCTGCTTGTAAATCGTAGAGTTTAAGTCGTAGAGCTGCGTCGAAGATTAGTAGTATGATTGATGACTGTTGCTTGTTGATATGGGTTTCGTGGCAGTCGCAGATACATGTAGTAGGCTTCGTCTTCTTGTCACTGCTCTTGTCACCAAATGTCGACTGTGCTGCCCTTGTAGCGGTTCACGAGTGTTGGCTCCTGCATTATAAAGTCGTGAGGAGTAGAATGATTGTGGTCGGTTCGTTTTTGCCGCTTGCCACAAAACTGTCAGAGGTCACGCCACAAAAATGTTATAGGTTACCAGATGTCAGGATTCTGTGGTCTTTATCTTTTTATCAGTTAGAGAGAAAGGTTTATTATTTTGTCTGGCTGATTGGAGAGACCCGGGAGGAGAGAGAGAATAAATGTTGGCGTTGCAGGGGAACGCGAGGGTAGGCCGTCTCTGTCCTGTTATCCATTTCGTATTGTAATAGATGGCGAGGTGATGAATAGGCAGACTGGGGTCGATGGTGTTTTATTGTGACATTTGCTTGACTGAAAAGTTAAGAGCTTGACGTGACCCATGTATTGTCAGGGGCAGTTTGTGCTAGCTGCTGCCTTCCCACTCTCTTTGTAGCTCCTACTTTCCTTGTCTTTCCTTCTTCCCTGGCTGTTTCTGGTTCTCTCTCCTGCTCCTACTGACTCCTGACTATATAGTGCTGTTGAAGCTTCCGGCGAACTAACGTGTGGTCGTATGTGTGCGTACGTACGTGTATGAGTGAGTGTCGGCCACGTTTCCGTCGCCTGATCAGTGACGTCATCCTGTTTGGAATATCCGAGTGTCTGGCTACGGGGAAGTGTACTGTATTAACCTCTTCATGGAGTACTCAGACATAACTACCCCTCTATTTCATATCATTACCTGCTAACAACTGTTACATAATTATGAATGCCTACAATTACAGTATTTTAACGTCTCTATAAAGGAGGCTGGAGACGGTTGGAGGGTATCCATGACGTGTGAGGCGAGGTCCCAGAATAATGAGAGAGAGAGAGAGAGAGAGAGAGAGAGAGAGAGAGAGAGAGAGAGAGTCATGCATAAATATCGCCTCAACCTCTCCTTGTCCCTTCCCTGACGTGAGAGGTTAACCAACATGGCTTCAAATATTCTTCTTTGTAGTTAGGACGGCCCTACTGTACGTGGCGTGGGAGACTTTGTAACACCTCTTCCTAAGCGATTTATTCTGCACACAACACCACTATACCTTGATCTTTGTCTATATTAAGGGGAAGTAAATAGCATACCAGAGAATGTTCAAATACACTATGGAAAATAAGCTTGTAAAGAGGACGTGTTGCAACGGTTACCTTAGCTACGTTAGGCTGGGTAGGTGTGAATCTCTCTCTCTCTCTCTCTCACACACACACACACACACAACTACTATATTATACTCCTTTTAATCTAACTTGGCTTAAAATTGCCATCTAGTCATCGTGAATGCTAAGTAATAATAAATTAGTACTAGAATATGGTGCTAGTCACGAAGAAGTACTATAATACAGCCGTAGTACTGTCTTCTTCTGCCACAGAGTTACGCATAATAAGCTGCAAAGGATAAAAATCTGGGCCAAGGTAAGGTGAAAAGAGTATAGGGCGACATTTGACTCTATTTTTTTCTGATATTTGGTCGTCAAACTTTGGGAAAATGTTTGTGTCATTGTCTGTACACGAGATTCACAAATCTCCATACAAAGAAGAGGAAATTATGACACCCAGAACGAACCTAACTTAATCACAAATTCTTATAACGGTAATCTTACTCTGTTTAGTTAGATAATAAACCCAGTGTTGTATACTCTGTTTCCTCACTTTATGTAAGGTTTGCCAATCTTTACCGCCGTCCGGAATTATGGAAACACAAGAGGGTATCATTATTATTATTATTTTTATTATTATTATGGGTAGTGGTGGTGGTAGCATCAGGCCTCAACCTTCTCCTCGGTGGGGTGGTACGTCACAGCTGGGTCCACGTAAGCTGCCTTCCTCTTCAGCTGCAAAAATTTACGAACAGTTCTTCATGTGTTCACTTACCGTACAGTCAGCATCGAGTCTGTCTGTCTGTCTGTCTCTCTCTCGTTGTTCTTATTAATTATTCGTCTTTTTTGATGAGACCGAACGGTTTGTTTGGTCTATATTCTATGCCATGCAACTCTCTGTCTATCTGTCTCACCTCTAGGACATAGGAGCGAACGACCACCATATTGAAGCAGGTAATGACAGTCAGGACCAGAATAAAGCCACACAAGAACGGCTCAAAATAGAAGGCGAAGAGAACCACCATCTGAGAGCAGTCTGTGCAGATCTCTGCCCCCCTCGCCCACAGCCACCCCCACAGCAGACTCCGGTTGTTCTGTGGGATTTTAGGTTCATTAGCTTCTTCATATCTAGAACTTTCTATTTTTTTTTTTTTATGCAACCCATGAAGGTCCTTTTAAACTGAAGGGCTAATTCATGATGTGTCTAACCCCTCCAGTCCAAAAATTCTCCCATAAACTAAAAATATTCGACCGAACGTGGCAAAAATGAAAAATATGCTACGTAATCGGAGTGAAGTGGCCACCTCCTTCACAACGACGACTACTTGTCTACTTTATTCTGCCTACCCAAGAGATTACTTAATACAGCTTAGGTAATGAAGGGGCTGATGAAGGCTGTATCTTTACCCTTTTTATTTTCACTTGGCCTAAAATTACCTTCTCTCCTTCTTGAATGGTGATGCTAGTCACAAAGAAGTGCTACGGAAAGAATATAGAGCCACCTGAGTTGTAACGACAGATAACACTAGAATATGATGCGCGTCACGAAGAGGTGCTATTGAAAAAAATACAGAGCCAGCTAAGTTGTAACGCTAGATTAACACTAGGACATGATGCGCGTCACGAAGAGGTGCTATGGAAAGGATGTCGAGTCATGGCACTGTGTTTTGGCCACTCAAGTACGTGCAATAATCTGCAAACGGACGAAAATCTGGGCCAAGTTAATGTGAAATAACTACAGATCTGAAAGAACTACAGAGCTGTGAAAGAACTATAGAGATGTGAAAGAACTATAGAGCTGTGAAAGAACTATAGATCTCTTATGTCCTGTAATCTGGGCCAAGTTAAAGTGAACGATGTATAGGCCTGCGAAAAAACTATGAATCCGTCCGTGATATGTTTCTGGGTCTATTAAAATGCATCCAACACGCCACATACCGTGCGCACGCCGTGGATGAGGACGCTGGCCACGAAGAGGTGAAGGAAGAACTGCATGGCCATAGACGCAAAGGTCTCCCTCCCAAACACTGCAGGGAAAGAGTTCAGTATGTAAGAAAGATAACTCGTTTGCCATCGACCCTCTTCCTTTCGGGGGATAGGGAGGGAGTTGAGGGACGTTTGTGTAACCGGACAGTGGAGTCACCTGGTTATATCAACGCCACCACGCGAAGGCGTCCCTCTCCACCACCAAAGAACATATAATAACCTTGCTTAGTGAACTCTAGGCAAGGCTGGATGTGTTCTGGTGGCGGACACGGACACCTTCACGTGGTGGCGCTGATAAAACAGGACGGCTCCACTGCCCGGTTATGCAAACGTCCCTCATCTCCCATCCAATCCCCTGAAGGGAGGATGGTGGACGACAGAAGGGAAACTTAGCCTGCAGTCCACTGGGTTCACAACAACAAGCCTTTCACTCCGATGACATATTTCCCACATTAATGAAACTAACACCAGACGGTTTTATTCAGCTCTATTATTATTATTATTATTATTATTATTATTATTATTATCATCATTCTTATTATTATTATTATTATTATTATTATTATATTATTAATGTTCTTATACTATTATTATTATTATTTTTATTATTATTATTATTCTCACAATATCTTCATCACCATTATCATCCTTATCATTATCATCATTATTATTATTATTTTACTTTCAGCTGGCCACCCCAGACGATTTCATTCAGCTTAATGGAGAGGCCTCGCAGTGAAGGGGTTAATAAGGCTATATCTACATTCTCAAGTTCCAAAAGTCTCTCCCAAGCTGAAGAAAATCGTCTGAAGGCTAAAGAAATAAAAATAAAATGGCATCGTACTGAAGGGATTAAAGGAAAAAGAAATTGGTCTCCCTCCCTCCCCCCTCTCTGTGTCTCTGTCTGTCTGTCAGTCTGTCTGTCTGTCTTTCCCTATCTCTCTCACTCTCTACCACATGACAGGGGGGGGGGAGAGGGAGAGAGGGAGGGAGAGAGAGAGAGAGAGAGAGAGAGAGAGGAAAAACATGCTCGAGAATGAAGAAAATCTGGGCCAAATTAGGGTGGACGAACTATAGCCTCGCCGCCACACGCAACCCACCTGGTATGATATAATCGGGGATGAGTAGGGACACAAACACACCCATCACGACACAGAACACCTGAAAGAGACGTAAAAATTCTCTCTCAATCTTCCCACCTATTCTTGGCCAAACCTCTCAATCCCGGAAAGGGTGGCCACAAACAAATTGCCTCCATGTCGCTCTATCCCCGGCCATTTCGCTGTCTTCCTCCCAACTTATACTTCCTTCTCTCATATGCCTCTTTACTCCATCTCTCCCTCTCATCTCCCTCTCGCCCCCCCCTCCACCTCATTCATGTACACTCTCCTTCTCAGACTCTCACTCTCCATCCTCTTCACATGGCCAAACCACCTCAGTACATTTCTCTTGACGTTTTCTATCACATCCAATTTAAGATCTGGTTCTGTTGCTGTGAAGAAGGGGAGGAAATATGTAGCCTGTCCGTAGTGATTCTTTTTTTTAACATGGCCAAAAATTTGCCTTTCTTCACCTTGAATGCTCAGTTGTAGCAATACATTATCACTGGAATGTGGTGCTAGTCACGAAGAAGTGCTATGGGAAGAACGTTTACCCTAATCTGGTCTAAAACTGACCTCTCTCTACCTTGAATACTTAGTTGTAGCAATGGATTAGCACTAGAATGTGGTGCTAGTCACGAAGAAGTGCTACGGGAAGAAAGTCAAACGGTAGTACTGGCTTATTCGTAATCGAATTCTTTGAAACGAATTGCAAACGGACGAAAATCTGGGCCAAGCTAGGGAGAAAAGAGTACAGAAACTCACCTGACGAGATCTTATGTGTTGTGGGGACGGCTCGATCTGCTGGTGTGGGCATGGATGTAGCAGGGAGTAGGAAATGAATAAATAATGCAGGATAAACATGGAAGAGGAACGTTATATATGGACCACCCTGTATAAGATGGAGAATAAAACTGTAACTGAATGGGGCGAGATACACAGTACACATCAAAAGTACACAGATAAATATGAAGAAGAAAACTGGTGACAAAAGAGAACCCTGAGGAACACCAAAATGCGGGAGGAAAAGGAAAAAGTGGAGCATGAAATTGTAAGTGGATGGGGTGAGTTCTAAAGTACACATCAAAAGTACAATGATCAACAGGAGGAAGAAAGCTGGAGAAATGATAGAACCCTAAGGAACACCACTACTGATAGCTTAAGAGGAACAGTGGACGTCAAGAACCGCAGCTCAATGACATGTAGTTTCAGTGCCAAACGCAATACTAGTACTGAACACTGAAGCAAGAGAACACACACACACACACACACACACACACACACACACACACACACACACACACGCAACATGTGAGGGAAACCACCAGAAAAAGAGGACTCGATGTACCTTCAATGCTAGATCTCATATTTACTAGGCAAGAAAATGATATTGACAGATTAATATATCACCCTCCACTCGGCAAAAGCGACCATGCAGTACTAAATTGCAACTTCAGGATAGCATATGACATAGTTAACAGCAATGAAAGTTACAAAAAGAGCCTAAACTATAAAAAGGGAAATTATCATGACCTAAAGAAGTATTTCTTAAAAACTGATTGGAAAAATGAGCTTAGAGGACAAGATTTAAATACTGTATATAAAAAATTGTGAATTTTATGAAATAGGAGTCCAGAAGTTCATCCCACAGCACAAAGAAGCAGAAAAGAAAACAAAGAAATGGTTCAATACAGGATGTAAGAAATCAAAAGAAAGAAGAGATTTGTTATGGAATAGATACAGAAGACACAATAGTGAAAGGGCATATAATAATTACAAACAGGCAAGAAACAATTATACAAGAATAAGGAGGGAAGCCCAAAAACAGTTTGAGGAGGATATCATAAATAAAAGTAGTGATCAACCGAAGCTATTTTACAGCTACATCAGAAGCAAAACCAAAGTAAAAGATAAAATACAATCCATTACGGACGAGGGAATCACCTATACACAAGAGAAGGATATTTGTGAAGCACTAAAAAAGAATTTCCAATTAGTTTTTAAAGAAGAAAAAAATTTTGAGAGGGACTATGTGGAACATGCATGCCCACACATACTACCAGATATATCAGAAAAAGTAATACAGGAGTTACGTAAATTAGACAGAGGAAAAGCAAATGGTCCTGATGAAATTTCATACTGGGTGCTACGAGAATGTGGAAAGGAGTTAAGTAAACCATTATTTTTAATTTTCAAGAATCCTTGAGTCAAGGTAAACTACCTGATATTTGGAAGAAAGCAAATATTGTCCCCTAATTCAAGAAAGGGAATAGATAAAATCCACTGAACTACCGACCAGTATCACTGACCAGTGTTGTAAGCAAGGTATTAGAAAAGCTTATAAGAAAAGTTTGGGTAAATCATCTAGAAGAACCCAATATGATAACAGAAAGACAGTTTGGTTTCAGAAAAGGAAAATCATGTGTTACTAATCTGTTGAGCTACTATGACAGTAACAGACACAATACAGGAAAGAGAAGGATGGGTGGACAGTATCTATTTACATTTCAAGAAAGCATTTGACACAGTACCACACCAAAGACTTTCATGGAAACTGTACCATCAAGGAGGAATTCGAGGCAAACTGTTTTGTAGGATGCAAGATTTTCTCATAAAAAGAGAAATGAGAACAGAACTAAGGGAAAATTACTCATCATGGAAAGAAGTGACTAGTGGAGTACCACAGGGCTCAGTGCTGGCACCAATGATGTTTTTAGTGTATATAAATAATATAGACAGTAACACTGGAAATGAAAGCAGTAACACTGGAAATGAAAGCTATCTAAATATGTTTGCAGATGATGCAAAAATACAAAGGAGAATTTCTAACACAGACTCTTGTAAAGAGCTACAAGAAGAATTAAATAAACTTCATGAATGGAGTAATACATGGCAAATGGAATTCAATGTGGACAAGTGTCATGTAATCAAGTTTGGTAAAAGTGGAAAAAGACCTGATTGGGATTATACGTTAGGAAATAAAACCCTACACACATCAGAAAGAGAGAAGGACCTAGGTGTGATTATCAATAACAGACTATCTCCGGCTGACCACATCAGTGAGAAGGTAAGGAACATGTATACACTGCTTGCAAATATGAGAATAGCATTCACATACATAAATGAAGACATGCTATGAAGGATAATAACATCATTCATCAGACCAACCCTGGAGTATGCATTAGTAGTCTGGAGTCCTCATCTCAAAAAACACATAGACAAGATTGAAAAAGTTCAAAGGTCCGCTACAAGATGGGTACCAAGCTTAAGGGATCTAAGCTACGAAGAAAGACTAAATAAACTGAATCAACTAACACTACAGTAGAGAAGGAAAAGAGGTGACATGATAATGCTATATAAATGCATATCAGGGAAGGAGAAAATAGACATAAATGATTACTTAACCTCTGGGGAAGCATCAGCAAGAGGACACTGCAAAAAACTGCATAAGAAGAGAGGTGATAAAGACGTAAGGAAATTCAGTTTCCCAAACAGAGCAATTGATCAGTGGAATGCACTACCGAATGAAACAGTGTGTGCCAAAACAATTCACAAATTTAAGGATATGTACGATAAATATGGTTTAAGACACGGGACAGTATGAGCTTGACTCATTCCTGTAAAGATACAATTAGGTAAGAACACACACACACACACACACACACACATAAGGCTGAATCTCGAGCAACGGTATTGGGCAGTTTGCCGAAAAATTTTATCCTGCATAGCAATAGACACGTCATCGGACAGAAGGGGTCTACCACTGAAGTTCCTCTCCCCGTTCCCTCTTTCCTCCTGCAAACACCAAAAAAAGTTTCCGCACGAATAAAAATAATGATCGTCGAGGGAGCAGAGCGAAACAATAACCGGAAGTGGGGATGTTCCGCTGTGACGCAGGATGTAACCTTGCCACGTGGAGGCTTGATTTTCGTACAGGTCCAGCACTTATAACTATACTATTCTACCCTAACTTAACCTGATCTGACATCACCTAAGCTACATAAACCTCCCCTAACTTAGCCTACCCTAATAACCTGCCCTAACCTAACTTTGGCACACCACACCACACCGTTCTGACACATGGAGGGTTGCTTTTCCTACACACCACTCTCCATAAATTAAAACAGCCCAATATATACAGTAAACTAACCTAGTCAGTGCTGGAGAGGGACTACTCAAGATGACATCTAGATGACCCTCCTCCTTCATTTCCCTCCATTTCCCCCAAAAGCAGGATGGTGGACTGTAGGATGAGGGTAACTTCAGCCTGCAGAGTACAGGGTTCACCTCCAGATACACTAGGGGCCACAGGAACGCATTCAACAACATGATGGCACAATCCAAATGGTTTGTGACACTGACGGACAGCGTTACGAGGTTCAGACTTAAAAATATCCAAACATATTCAGACAAAACAGAATCGACCACCTGCGAGTTTTAGATTGCAACAGTGATAAATTTAGTGGTGTTAGCGAATATCGCGCTTAAAACAGAAGATACTATGTGAAAATAACTGACATACGATCAAGTACTTGCTGAACAATGTTATGCTTCGATTCAGCCGTAAATAAGGAAAGTACAGTATCGAAGACCTTTCATCTTTTCACAGTGTGTGAGAAATTGTTTACTATTTTCTCTACGGATAAATCGAAGCAAAGGAACCTGGTAATGGAAAGAAATCCATTAATCTACATGTTACTCTATACTGACAGTTACTGTTCTGATTAATAAAGTGTCGGGATATGCAACATCAGTATCATAAACATCACTTACTATCTCGAAGGAAGCGATGATGAGGACGCCAGTACGCAGAGAGCAGCAGAAGCAGCGATTAAGCAGGCACCTTGCCTGACCACCGCTGCCCTCAGACCCACACCAGGCCAATACAGCATCAGCACACCAACCCACCATCGCATCCCCACACGAATACCTCTATACCACACCACACTAGACTCTCGCTAAAGGTGGCAATGGACTATCTTGTGGTCACCGAGGAACAGAAAAAAATCAGTTATCGTTAGCCAAGAGTATCCTTTAACTCTAATTATTTTTCCATCACTCCTGTTCGTAAATAATAAAGAATATATAGGTATAACTATATTTTAAAGAAATACAAGGCACTTGCTTAAACATAAACTTGCTTGCAACTCGATAACTGGTCAGGCGGTAAGTGATTCAAAGATACATTACTTTAAACTAAGGTGACCAGATGTATTGAAGCTAGAAGCGGGACACTGTCAATATATATATATATATATATATATATATATATATATATATATATATATATATATATATTTACAAAGAGTGACAGCGACCGCTGCTGCGCTATACCTCACCCTGACGCTGCTAATCAAACACTAACGTGACTCATTCGAACTCCGAACATACCGTATGGTACAGTGAATGGACCGACCAAAGTTACCAGCTAGTGAGTATTACAGATTTTATATTAATAATTCGGTATTTCATTTTAGGATTATAAAAACTTTACTAATTCGTCCTAATTTCATAAAAGAAGGTCATGTTATATTTAATGTAATAGTAAGTTTCTAAAAGCGGGACATTCTAGTGACAATTAAAAAAGCGAGACTTATGTCAAAAAACCGTGACTGTCCCGCCTAAAAGCGGGACTCGGTCACCTTAGTATAAACACAATCTTGCTTGTTTAGCGGTAATATTCAAGATCTAGAAAAATCGAAGTGAGACTCCGCGTCAATCCCTACGCAGATGTGGTGGGTCATTTATGGATGACGTGTCGGAGTGAGGGGATAGGGGGAGTGGTATCAGGAAGTTATAGGACAGTTGCTGGACGAGAGAGAGAGAGTGTGTGTGTGTGTGTGTGTGTGCTTTCGTGGCAGGCAGCCTGAAGAGCAAGCACACAAGAAGACTTGGATGTGTTGCATAACTGTATATAGAATGTGACTGTTGACATCCTCTAGTATTTATATAACATGAAATCACCTAATTACTGGTGCACTCAGCACTACGTTATAAATGTCCTTTAACCAGACACCGATTGACCAGTGGTAAAATATACAGAGTAAAGTTCAAGTAATTTCAAACACAGGCTAGCCGTCTCTCGATTAACACTTTCACTCTATAAATAAAAGTGAATAACTGATATATATTTATTTTTCCTACCTGTTTAAATACTAACTTTGCTAGTGGAGAGGCAATGAAAGGTGACTTAATACCACCCTGACAACATACGCACTGCAGTCTGCCAGGTCGCGTTGCCAATTTTACCCTAGATTCACCCTTAACATTACCATGTTTACCTCAAAATTTCCCTAGAATTTTTTAAAGGTCATATATATGCATATGTAAGCAATATTAACATAATTTGTACAGTAATGGAATAAATGAATATAAAAGTTTAGTCACGTCTACTTGCAATGGTATCCACTCATGTTGCCATTGTTCTTGGGTGTTCATTTACTCCTGGCCAGATTTATAAATGCGGTCCGTCATCAGATTCATGTGCGTAGATGTAACCTTGAACTTAAAATGCAGTATAGTCCCACGGAGGACAGCCCAACACCCCCAGAAGGAGCCTACGGAGGGGCAAATAGACCGTGACCTGACTCTGGGCGACAGGGACATAAGTCCGCCCTGGCCGCGCGCCCCTATGACCCGGAGCTCGCCTGCCGCCACCATAGCAGGAAAGCGAGACTACCTTCCGGGCGAGCCGACCACCGACAACCACGGGGTGGGGCTATTACTCTAGCTCCAGTCAGCACCCCTGAGACGGCTGGTAGCCGCTCAACCCTCCTACAGCAGACAGCCTGCAGCCACTCTGGAGGTAATAAGGAGACGGCCGGTAGCCGCTCCCGCCTTCGTCAGGAGATGGCCAGAAGCTGCTCTGAAGGTGCCCTTAAAGAGACGGCCTGTAGCCGCTCGACCCTCCTACAGGAGATGGCCGGTAGCCGCTCCCGCCTTCGTCGGGAGATGGCCAGAAGCTGCTCTGAAGGTGCCCTTAAAGAGACAGCCTGTAGCCGCTCGACCCTCCTACAGGAGATGGCCAGTAGCCACCCCCGCCTTCGTCAGGAGAAGGCTGGTAGCCGCTCCAAAGGTGGCCTGACAAAGACGGCCAGTAGCCACTCGACCCTCCTACAGGAGACGGCCAGTAACCACTCTGGAGGTAATAAGGAGACAGCCGGTAGCTGCTCCCGCCTTCATCAGGAGACAGCTGGTAGCCGCTCCAAAGGTGCCCTAACAGAGACAGCCTGTAGCCGCTCGACCCTCCTACAGGAGACGGCCAGTAGCCGCTCCAGAGGTAACAAGGAGACGCCCAGTAGCCGCTCCAGAGGTAACAAGGAGACGCCCAGTAGCCGCTCGGAAGGTGCCCTCAAGTCGGCCTGTAACCGCTCCCTTCCCCAGGCCACGACCAGGAGCCGGGCCTTTGCGACGCCCGGTAGCCACGCCCCTAGAAGGCCACGGCCAGTAACCGGGCCCTACGGCAGAATTAGCTGCTCCTCCGTCAGGTACTGACTCCCCTACACGAGACTACGACCCAGAGGGAGGCCCCAGCCTGGAGGATTACTGGAGAGGCCCTGTAACCACCACCGGGCTCTTCTCACTGCAGCCAGTTCCTGAGAGGACTCGCCTGACGGACCCCAATGGAGGCCGATGTCGCAGCCCGATCCTGACGGCATCCCTGACCACCGGAGACTGCAGCCCACGGGACCTCCAGACCGCCCCAGGACCCCTGGGTGGGACATCCCTACACCCCGACACCGGAGACCCTCATCCTCTGTCAGGCGCCTGAGCAAGAGGTTCAGACAGCTGTTTGGCTCCAGCCCAGAGGGCCAGACTCCTGCCCTGAGCCCCGAGAGTGCGGGACCCTTCGCCACCAACACCCCTATGCGTGATCCCATGGCCCCTGAATATGGAGGCCCCCGGCAGAACTCAGCCCCATCAGTAGTTAGGCTGATTTGTTCCCACCACCCTTGTACCTGACTGCCATTACGCCCAGTCCCGAAAGTGAGTGACAGTGAAAGCACAGTGAACATGGTACAGTGAAAAAAGGGCAGAACAGTGAATTATCAGAATACAGGAAGTCAGAGAATTAAAAGCATCAGTGTTAGTGTAAAAGAAAGGTGGAATAAATAAAGTAACAGTGAGACAATGAATACGGCAGGCCAGTGGAATAAGTGTCTGTCTGAGTGAACACGCTACCATCTAGTGATGTAGCCTCACACTAAGTTCATACGGAGGCTTCAGTGCAAGAACAATAATTAACGACACAACAGACAAACAAGTTAGACTGCCAACAGTGAAAACAGTGCCACTGACCTTGTGAACAGAACTCCACCCTACAGATAAAACCTAGACTTCCCCTAAGTTGGCCCCACTGCCCTAGGATTCCTGATTATAGTGCTATTCACTTTACCCAATCTTGTCCTGAGTAGTATCCTGTGTGATACTAACACCCACAATCTAGGCCTAAGGTTTATAATTGTTCAGTATAATTACTCTTGTGACATCTACCCATTCCACTTGTAGAATTTAGCAGTACACGTGTAAGGTTGCTGCCTTGAGTTTTTGTGTCCTGCCTCTCTCTTATTTGTCTAAGCTCCGGTCTAGAAAAGGGAACCCAGCTACACACTAGGCATTAGAGGGAAGGGAAGCTGACCCTAAAACACCTAGCATTACTCTGGTGGACAGTGGTGGTTCATGACCCGGGCACACGAGAGAGGTAATCAGGAAATAACAGCAAAATGACAACCAAACCCCATGTGCAATTGCCTAAATTCAACCCCGAACAGTACGATGTTTACACATACCTGGCATTTATTAAACCTTTGCTAGACATCGGGTTCAAAGATGACAAGCAAAAAATCACGGTTACACTCACGCTTCTGGGTAAAGCGGCAGCCAGTATCGCACCCAAGATTGTCCCGGGGCTCACCTGGCAGAATTTCACGAAACTCGTGTTTCAGGCCATCACCCCATCACTAGGTAAAGTGGTGGCGCTATCCCAATTGGATAGCCTAACTTTTGATGGCAATTTGGATGACACTCTAATCCAGGCCAGACGCCTGGTCACTGCTGCCTACCCGGAGGCAGATGATGAAACCCGGGAGCAACACACTTTCAGTACTCTCCTCAGAGTGCTCCCCAGCATGGTCAAGGAGCATTTTACAATCCATGACCCTACCGGAGACATGGATAAGGATATTCAACTCATACGCTGCCTCCTGACCTCCAGCCCCACACCCTTGCAAATCAATGTGGTGAAAAAGTTCCCCACGGATATCCCGGCTCCCCCAGTCAAGCCACATCCTCCTATGCCCCACACCAGCCCCACCCCAGCACCCAGCCTGCCTAGGGCGCACCCCACCCACCGGCACCCCAGTCACAAGGAGAACCCCAACCTCATTCTGGTGAATCCCTGGGAGTTCTCCACTTGCAGCTCCAGGTGCCCACTGCATGATATCTCGGAGCAATTGAAAGCTGCCAGGAGAAAGACCACCACCCCTGGCCGACGTAAAGTCTCCTCCTTGGAGAACGAGGAGCCGGAGGATTAACCCACACCCGCGCAAGATACCGAACCCAGGAAGCAGGAGCCGGAGGAAGAAGTAGGCCCTCAGCAGTTGGATTTTTTAGGACCACCCCGGCACCTTCCCTCGGTGGCGGGGGCCAGTTCCCCCAAATACTGCCCCCCAGTTTACCACAAGATGAAGCTGAATGGAGTGAAAGCCAGACTTCTGGTTGACAGAGGAACGGCCATCTAGATACTCCCCGTATAGGCACTACTTCTCCCGTCATAAGTCGACCTTCGGCCCGCTATTCTCGACGGCTACGCATCTTGTGGACTTGGGGGATAGCCCCCTGCCGATCCGTGGGGAAACACAGGCCCTGCGTGTTGACGCCCATCAACCGGCATCGACACACCACAAGTTCATTGTGTTTGACTTTTCCTGCCGCAATTACGACGGATATCTGGGGCTGGACCTGCTACAGAAGTTAGGAGCCACCAATGATTGCTGCAACAGACAGCTCCAGTTCCAGGAATCCCTCGACCCCTCCCTCCCCCTTGGGCTGTTTGCACCTGCATGCCACAGCCCCGGGCAGAAGACTCCAAACCCCTCCCTCTTTCCTCTCCCCCTGATCTCCTTCCCCCCGTCCCCCCTCCCTCGTTCCCCACCACCATTTCCTCCGCTGTCACCATTCCCCCCCACCACAAAGCCTGGGTGCCCCTCAATCCGTCCTCAGGTACATCCGCCCTGTTCTCCCCACACCTGCCACCCAGAACCCTCTCGGCCTGCCTCCTGCCCCCAACCTTCCTTCCCCCTCATCACATGGCAGTCCAAATTGCCAACCTTGCTCTCTCACCCCTCACCCTCCCTAAAGGGCTCATAATTGGAGAGATGGAGGAAGCTGAGTCCTGCACCCCCTCCCCCTCTAGCTCCCCCGCCCCTCTGCCCCCCATTCCCGACTATCTCTCCACCCACCAATCAGACACCCTCCACCACTTCCTCCTGGCTTTCCAGGACCTTTTCGCAGTGGGACCCGCCAATATTGGACATACCACCTACCTGGCTCATGAGATCCATGCGACGGGCCCATCGATCTGGCAACCATCCAGGTGGAAGAACCCCAAACAGCGGGAAGAGGAAGACCGCCAGGTTCAAGAGATGATTGAGGCCGGAGTCATCTCCCCTTCCACCAGCCCCTGGTCCTCCCCCATCATCCTTGTGAAGAAGGATGGCATGATGTAGTTCTGCGTCGATTACCACTGGCTTAATAACGTAACCACCAAGGATGCTGCTCCACTCCCGCGCATGAACGACTCCCTAGATTCCCTGTACGGCGCCTCCTGGTTCTCCACCCTCGACCTCCAGTCGGGGTATTGGCAGGTCCCAGTGCAACCGGAAGACAGAGGCAAGACTGCTTTCTCGACCAGCAACGGGAAACATTATGAATTTAATGTTATACCCTTCGGCCTATGTAACGCCCCCACCACCTTCTCAAGACTAATGGAATCTGTCCTCAGCGGCCTCACATGGGAGATCCGTCTAGCCTACTTGGACAACGTCATCATCTTTAGCAAGATCTGGGCCGACCACCTTCAGCGCCTTCGCCAGGCCTTCACCCAAATCCGACGAGCAGGCCTCAAACTCCAGCCCTCCAAGTGCATCCTGGCCGCCAGAACCGTCTCATTCCTGGGACATGTCATCTCCCAGGCTGGCATATCTCCCAACCCAGACAAGCTCCGTGCCTTTGCGGACACACCCCCTCCACAAGATGTTCACAGAATTCGGGCCTTCCTTGTCCTGACGTCCTATTACCGACGTTTCGTGAAGGGGTTCACTCATATCGCTAAGCCATTCCATAACCTGACCGAGAAGGGAGAACCGTTCGTCTGGGCAGACAAGAGATGAGCCACCTTCCAACAACTTAAGGACAAACTCGTTTTCGCCCCAGTTGTGGCCTTTCCTTACTATGCCCTCCCATTCCGACTCTACACCGACATCTTGATTGCGATCGGCGCCGTGCTGGCCCAAGTCCAAGAGGGCCATGAGCACATCACCTGCACCAGCTGTACCCTCAACCAAGCGGAAAAAAATTACGCCGCCACGAAGAGGGAGTGCCTAGGCATCATTTGGGCCCTAGAGCATTTCCGGGCATAGCTATCAGGGACCCAAGTTACCATCATTACTGATCACCAGTCCCTTCAATGGCTGCGGCAGTCTGACACCCACAACGCTCAGCTCATCAAATGGTGCGAGACACTGGAGGAATTCAACTATGAAATCTCGTACCGCCCCGGCAAACTCCACACCAACGCAGATGCTCTCTCCCAACTCCCCATCAATGCCATCCAGCCGGAGCCAAATCTCCTCCAACAGTGGCATCGTAAGGAACGACCCCCCTGGATTTCCTAGCATCTCTTCAAAAAGCTATATTGCCAAGACAACCACCTGCTCACTCCATCCGGGCATATCATCCTAGCCCCTGACACTACCCTTGACGCCCTCAGGCACCTGCATACCAACAACGGAATTCACCTGGTCACAAAAAAACTCCTGCAGGTCTTTAACGACACCTACTGGGTGCCCAATCCCTCCACCCTAGCCAAGGAGATTGTTCAATCTTGCCGAGTATGCACCTTGGGTAAAGACATCGCCCGCACCACCGGTCCATCAGGGCACATTACCACCCACAAACCTTGGCAGTTATTGGCGATCGACATAGTAGGATCTCTACCCCCAAAATCAGGCTATTGATATGTTATCACGTTCGTTGATACATATTCAAAATTCATCATAGCCTGCCCAGCAAAAGAACACCATGCTGTCGCAGTGGCTGATGACCTGATTCGGCATGTTTTTCCATACTTTGGTATCCCACCCATCCCCTTACCTGCACCTGACCTGACTAGCTGATCAGACCAAATGCGGGAGAATATCCCCTCAGGGCTGCGTCATCACTTATTCATTCACAATTTCTCTCCATTTATTTCTGTCACGCACAGCCACTCTTCCTTGCTCAACAGACATCCCTCTCGCATTCAGCGCTCTCTTCACACTGTCCATCCATCCTATTCGTGGTCTTCCTCTCAGTCTTACACCTCTCACATCAGATCTAGTTAACTTTTTCACCAATCGCTCATTATCCATTCTCTCCATATGCCCAAACCATTGCAACACCCTCTGCTCAACTCTACCAGCCATCTCCCGAACAACTCCAGTTCTCCTTCGCACTTCATCATTTCGCACTCGATCCATACGCGTCACTCCACACATACTCCTCAGACATCTCATCTCCATTACATTCTGTTATGATGTGGCAGGGGTAAACCAGTTCTGCTGTCGGGCCCTGCTGTGGATGTCACTGATTGCATTGCGCAGTTGACCATTGTGCGGTGTGATGCGGTGAGGATCTGTCCGTTCTCCCCTTTGGGGCTAAGATGCGAATGAATGTGTTTGAATGGATGAGTAAATGGAGAGTGAGTCGTCCTGTCTCGGCTACCTCCCTTTCCTTGGGGGAAGCAGCCTAGGTATATAGATAGATAGATAGATAGGTATCCCACAGGCAATCCACTCTGGTAATGCACCAGAGTTCACCAGCAAAATCTGGGAGGAGCTAGCCCATATCTTCAGCTACAACATCTCTCACTCGTCCCCTTACTGGCCTCAAAGAAACTCCATCTGCGAACAAAGCCATCGTACGTTAATGAATCAACTCCGGATAGAAGCCACCAAAGATGACGACTGGCCTGCCCATGTGAAAATCATGCAAAGGGCCATAAACTCCTGCCCTAGAGAGGACAGAATTTCACTGTACGAGTGAGTGTTTGGGGAAACACCTCTCCTCCTGCCCCTCTGACAACACTTACAGCCCCCCATCTCTTCTCTCACATCTGACCCCCTTCATCACCTCAAGCAGCAGCTATCCCACCTTCAGGACAACCTGGACCTTTGCCCAGACACTGCCTCCAGCCCCTACAAACCAGACGACACTGTCACTATAGCACAGCTCCCCATCCCCCACAAGCTCGTGCCACGGTTCACAGGACCCCATGCCATCATTCGCATCTTTAACCCCTACCAAGTGACGGTTGAATATCACGGCACCCCTCGTACTCAGATACCATCACAAACACCCCTTTTGCGCTCCCACATCCCCTGCCCCTACCCCGTGCCCCACCCCACCCACTACCCCCGCTCCGCTCCCCTCTACCTCCTATGACTGTTACATCTCCCCCTCACCGTCTCTCTCTCCCTCCCCCGCCCTCGCCGCCTCCACTTCACCCCCCGCCACGCTGCCTCACACCTCACCTGAAGGTTCACCAACACCACCAATTCTGGATTTCTCCCCCACCTCCTCGCCACCAACCACCCCATCCTCCACACCCAGCACCACGTGCCCCGTCCAAATGCCCGCACCTCCTCCAACCACCACACCCACGCTCCAATCATCACCCACCCCCAGCCCCGAATCACCCCACCCACCTCCCTCTCACGCCTCCTCAGCCCTGCCTGCCCCATCCCCCACACCACATCCCACCTGCGCCGCCCACGCACCCACTACACCACCACCCACTAGGCCTACACCCCACCCGATGCCCTGTGCCACCCCCATCCCTACTGCCTCCCATCCACCCCCACACACCCCGCACACCTCACACACACGCTAACACCACACACCCACATCACCGCCCACACCCACCCTTAAAACAACCATCACACACTCCAGCCGCCTCTCATGCCCACCCACCTGATACACCAACATGCCCACACCACCTACCTCGCCACAAAATCACACTTCACCTCCTTCCCTAAATCATCTCACATTCATGCTACACCAGGCCCAAATCTCAGCCACCTACACTCCCCAGAGACTAAGCGCCACATCACTCCAGCAGAAAAACCCACACTCGACGTCCATCTCCAGCATTCAGCACAGCTCTCCACAGGAGACAACACCTGCCACCATGAGGATTCGCCGCGCCATATGGGCGCTGCCCTTCGGACGTAAACACCGAGTCTGTGGACCCCTCCATCTCCTGCGACTCCGCTCCTCCACCAACCCATCCACCCTCTTCATCACCTGTGATGTTCAGCTAGATGAAAATCGCGCCACCACAGCCTGGCACACCCTCCTCCAACACCTGCAGCCAGTCTACCATACCTACGACACAAAAGTTTACAACTTTCAGTAACATGGACATGACTTTTTTCCAGAAGACAGTGGTAAAATGCAGTATAGTCTCATGGAGGACAGCCCAACACCCACAGAAGGAGCCTACGGAAGGGCAAATAGAAAGCGACCTGACTCCAGGTGACAGGGACATAAGTCCGTCTGGGCTGCGCACCCCTATGACCCAGAGCTCACCTGCTGCCACCATAGCAGGAAAGCATGACTACCTTCCAGCTGAGCTGACCACCGACAACCACAGGGTGGGATTATTACTCTAGCTCCAGTCAGCACCCCTGAGATGTCCGGTAGCTACTCAACCCTCCTACAGGAGACGGCCTGCAGCCGCTCTGGAGGTAATAAGGAGATGGCCGGTAGCCACTCCCATCTTCATCAGGAAACGACCGGTAGCCGCTCCAAAGATGCCCTAACAGAGATGGTCAATAGCTGCTCGACCCTCCTACAGGAGATGACCAGTAGCCGCTCTGGAGGTAATAAGGAAACAGCTGGTAGCCGCTCACGCCTTCGTCAGAAGACAGCCAGTAGCCACTTCGAAGGTGCCCTAACAGAGACGGCCTGTAGCTGCTTGACCCTCCTGCAGGAGATGGCCATTAGCCGCTCCAGAGGTAACCAGGAGACTGCAGGTAGCCGCTCTGAAGATGCCCTTGAGTCAGCCTGTAGCTGCTCCCTTCCCCAGGCCACAGTCAGCAGCCGGGCCCTACGGCAGGAGTCGGCTGGTAGCCACTCCTCCATCAGGTGCTGACTCCCCTACCATAGACTACGACCCAGAGGGAGGCCCCAGCCTGGAGGACTACTGGAGAGGCCCCATAGCCACCACCGGGCTCTCCTCACTGCAGCCGGTTCATGAGAGGATTCGCCTGACGGACCCCGATGGAGGCCGACGCTGCAGCCCATTCCCGATGGCGTCCCCGACCACAGGAGACCGCAGCCAACGGGACCTCCAGACTGCCCCCAGGATCCCCGAGCAGGACATCCCTACACCCCGATGCCGGAGACCCTCGTCCTCCGTCAGGCGCCTGAGCGAGAGGTTCAGGCAGCTGTTCGGCCCCAGCCCAGAGGGTCAGACTCCTGCCCCAAGCCCCGAGAGCACAGAACCCTTCACCAGCAGCAGCCCCGGATGAGAAAGGACGTCCCTACGCTTAATCCTGTGGCCCTGGCGGAACTCAGCCCCGTCAGTAGTTAGGCTGAGTTGTTCCCACCACCCTTGTACCTGACTGCCAGTATGCCCAGTCCCGAAAGTGAGCGACAGTGAAAGCACAGTGAATGTGATACACTGAACCAAGGGCAGAACAGTGAATTATCAGAATACGGGAAGTCAGAGAATTAAAAGCATCAGTGTTAGTGTAAAAGAAAGGTGGAATAAATAAAGTAACAGGGAGACAATGAATACGGCAGGGCAGTGGAATAAGTATCTGTCTGAGTGAAC
This sequence comes from Coenobita brevimanus, assembly GCF_032717465.1. Classification (NCBI taxonomy): domain Eukaryota; kingdom Metazoa; phylum Arthropoda; class Malacostraca; order Decapoda; family Coenobitidae; genus Coenobita; species Coenobita brevimanus. The sequence continues at coordinate 24,689,862 of NC_137064.1, read as the reverse complement.
ATGCTACCATCTAATGATATAGCCTCACACTAAGCTCATACAGAGGCTCCAGTGCAAGAAAAATAAATAACGACACAACAGATAAACAAGTTAGACTGCCAACAGTGAAAACAGTGCCAGTGCCCTGGTGAACAGAACTCCACCCGACAGATAAAACCTAGACTTCCCCTAAGTGATAGTATTTGGCCCCACTGCCCTAGGATTATAGTGCTATTCACTTTACCCGATATTGGCCCGAGTAGTATCCTGCATGATACTAACACCCACAATCTAGGCCTAAGGTTTATAATTGTTCAATATAATTACTCTTGTGACATCTACCTGTTCCACTTGTAAAATTTAGCAATACATGTATAAGGTTGTTGCCTTGAGTTTTTGTGTCCTGCCTCTCTCTTATTTGTCTAAGCTCTGTGAAATCCGCGCTCCCGCCGCCAGACCCCCCACCCCACTGTGGAGCCGCAGCCCAACCCCCACCTCAGGAGGACACCACAATGGTCCAAATGAGCGCGACACCGTCCCAGAGCAAAACGAGCTCAGGTGCGCCCCGACCTTGTGTCCCTCTTCCCCTCAACCTGCCCAACCACGACGTCGCAGGAATGCGAGACTACTTCTTGGCCGAACCAGCCCTCACCAGGATCGGGGTGGAACTGCTCCAGATTCAGTCCCAGGCAGCACCACGGTAACAGCCACAGGATGTACCGGGGAGGGAACGGCCACTGTACGTCCCTCAGCTGCTTCCCCCTGCAGCACTGTGACGATGGCCACTATACACGTTGGGGAAGGAACGGCCATTGTACGTCCTGCTGCTGCAGCCACATCTGGAGCCTGTCACGGTGTGACGGTCACTGTATGCATACCGACAGGCAAGGGTAGGAGGACTGGAACCATGACGATGGCCACTGTAAGTGTCAGGGAGGAAACGGCCGCTGTACATCCCTCATCCACCTCTTCCTCCTCTTACGGGAGTAGCACCATGGTAACGGACACTGGACGTATCGGGAAGGGAATGGCCATTGTACATCCCTCAGTTACTTCCCATCAAGCAGGCAGACCTGCGGCGATGGCCACTGTACACGCTGGGGAGGGAACGGCCACTGTACATCCCTCATCTGCCTCTTCCTCCTTCGGGAGCGCACTGAGGCGACGGCCACTGTATGTGCTGGGGAAGGAACAGCCACTGTATGTCCTTCTGCTGCTATCCCATGGGCCTGTGGAACTGCGAGGATGGCCACTGTACGCCCTTCGTCCACAAACTCGAAGGTTCTCCCGGAAGAGAAGGTTCCTTTTGCGGCACACTCTCCACCCAGCGGCTGTGTGGGACGCCCTTCTGTCTCTCCCTCCAGGTGTGGTTCCCTGGAGGTGCTGTCATTCCAGGAGTGGTGGTGAGGCCCAGTCGTTGAAGGCAGGATCCACACCCTCCAGCTTGCCCCTGGATGACGCCTGGTACTGAGGGATGCCCCATAGATGAGGTGCCGCAGTCAACTCCTGATGGCGCCCCAACCTAGAGATGACCGCAGTCCCAGGCCTCCCAGGGCCAGTCCTTGGCCCCCAGGGTGGGACTGCCCTGGCCCCACTCACCGTCGGCTCTCCGCCGGAGTAAGAAGCGGCAGGCCCGACTCCTGATGCTGTTTGGCCCCAGCTCTGAGGGCCCCTCCCTAGGTTGGGGTCCCGAAAAGAAAGGGCCTCCCTGCACCCCAGACCAGAAATGTACCTGGGCTGTGATGTCCCCAAGAACCGTCCCATGCCTACTGTAGAAGGGCTCACCTGTAGGGCTCCCTCCAACTCCCAGGCACCATCTCGATTAAGCCCAGACCTCGGCAGCCCAGTGACGACACAGTGAGATCCCAGTGTTGTGTCTGAGACATAGCAGTGACAGTGCTAGTGTATTCTAAGGACAGTGAGACAGGAACACCACCAGTAGTGTCTCTAACCCAACGAACTCAGTGTGCTGTGTCGGTGTCTAAGTTCCCAGGACTAGAGTTATATACAAGTGTGTGGCAATACCTAAGTGCAGCAAACCAGAGTACTACGTAAAGACTGAGGAGATAGACTGTATGAACATTGTCACCATACCTATGTAATATTCTCCTGTACCCTAAATCAGGTGTAATCACAGTGTCTGTGTGATGTGATGTATTTTTGTTAACTAGCCTGTCACTATACCCGTTCCACATCTAGTGCACTATTGTATGCATATTGTAAGAGAAATTGGATTAACCCCTAAAACGCGGCCATCGACAGCCAACCCCCCCCCCCGGGTGGTGGGGTAGGATCGCAGTCTGAGTACCTGTAGCAAAATATTAGCCAAAAATCAGAGATTAACCCTAGAACATTATACTTGGTATGGCAGATAGTACTTACATTCAGCTTTCTCCAGAGACAGGTGTTGAGCCTTTGTGGACTACCCAAGGACTTGTGGAGACTTGCAAAGTTGGGTAACAAAATCTTCACTTTCACACCTCCAGCAACCCAGTTTCCCCTCTACCACAGTCTCATTCTGTCACAGTAAACTTTATACTACAACGTACAGGTAGTTTGGAATCCATATTTTTTTTTTTTTTTTGTCCGACTCTGGGCATAGGCTCCACAGTCTGCTCTCAAAGCCCAGTAGGCCTCCTACATACCATACACCTCTCTACATGTCACCACTTCGACGCTAACACCCACGTCCATATTGAATACATACTAGGGCTGTCTCATACAGGACTGGTGTATTGGTATTAGCGGGGGTACTTTTATGACATGTTGGCGGGTCATCTGGTAGATCAGGAAAGTCTGCTTTTATGAAATTCAAATCCTTAAACTGTTCCCTGCCCCAGCTGGGATTCGAACCTGGGTACATCAGGACTGCAGGCTGCCTCTCTACTGATTCAGCCACCGCCTCCCCCTATTGTACAATAAGCACTGAAAATAAGGCTAAAATCAACGAAGCGTACGGCTGACATGCAGTGCGGCGGCGGTCTTCCCGTCACTCAACAAACATTTCCATTTTCACAGCTAAAAACACATATACTACATTATTTTCAATCATAGTACTTCCCAAAAGATCACCGCGGCGCGCTTTTATTCTGCCTTACGCCTGTCACTTTATTCTCGTTCCTGTCGGCCGCTCACACTGACTCGGAAGAGCTAGAACTCGCCATAATGTCACTGTGAAAGCCTGCCGTAAACTGACGCTAAACAGGGGCAAACCCCGCAAAAAAAAGCTAGTGTGACAACTGGGGAAACAAGCGTTTCCTATTAGCATAAACTGCTTGTGAGAGGAGAGCGCAGATTTACAGTTCTGAGCAGTCAGAGCACTGCCATATATCACAGCCAGGCTGGCTGGGCCGTGGTGGGGGGGGAGGGGGGAAAAAACGCGATACTTGGCAACAACGGAGGTCAGTAGTACAAAGGTCAAGTACGCTAATTGTAGCTAAAGGGTGGTGGTACTGATAGACAATACCAGCTGGAACATCCTTGCCCGCATTTATTCAAAATTAACTCGAATTGCAAACGCGACGATCCGCCGTTATGTCCTTTTTGGCGATCGTCGCAAACGCGACGCTCCGCGTTTCCAGGGTTAAGACAATATATGTGTTAAGGTGTCTTGCCTAGTTTTTATGCCCTGTTCCTTTGTAAGTGTTCTATTTCCGGTCTAGAATGAGAACCCCACTCAGTCGCTGGTGTCTTTAGGACGAGAAGTCGGCCTAAGAACACCCAGCATAACACTGATGGCCAGCGGTGGTTCTGGATACAATTTGAGCACCAAGGAACAAACAGGGGATTCTACCACAATGGCAGCCAAACCACATATCCAATTGCCAAAATTCAACCCAGAACAATAAGACATCGATGTGTACTTGGCTATGGTAAAACCCATACTGGACATAGGGTTTGAAAATGACAGGGAGAAAATTGCTCTCACACTGCCACTCCTGGGCAAAATTGTGGCAAGCATAGCCACGAAAATCGTCCTGAGACTAAAATGGGACCAATTCACACATCATGAAGCAGGCAGTTTCGCCTTCCTTGAGCAGGGTTGTCGCTCTGTCACAACTAGACGCTCTCATGTATGACAGTAGCCTCGATGACACGTTCATGCAAGCCTGGCGACTAGTCATTGCCACCTACCCAGAGGCCAATGCAGCCACCCAGGATCAACATATATTCAATACCTTGCTGACGATCCTCCTGAGCACAGTCAGGGAATACTTCACAATTTATGATCCATCGGGAGACCTGGACAAAGACCTACAGCTTGTACGACGCCTCCTCGCTGCCCGCCCCACACCTCAACCAATAAATGCAGTTAGGAAGTTCCCCACAAACAAGGCGGTGCCACAAAAGCAACAGACACCCCCACCGCAACCCACTACAGAGCCGTTGCCTACCATACCCAGGGTATACCCTCCTAAGAAATGTCCCAACACCAGAGAAAACTCCAATTTGATATCCATAATTCTGTGGGAATTCACCATCTGCAGTCGCAGCTGCCCTCTGCATGACATACATGAGCAGCTGAAAGCTGCATGACACAGGGCCGCCCCACAAGGGAGCCGGAAGGTTTCATCCTGGGACGACGATGCTCAGGAGGATGACACTCCACCTCTCTCCTATACAGATCCTGGGGAAGTGGAGCCTGACAAGGAGAGCACCGTGCAACAGATGGATTTTTACGTCCGCCTCTGCACCTCCCCACGGTGGTGAGGGCCACTGCACATAAATACCGACCCCCAGTCCACGACAAGTTGAGGCTGAATGGGGTCAAGGCAAGACTATTGGTTGACACGGGAGCGGTCAGATCCTGCCTCTACTCACATTTTTACTCCCGCCACAGCTCTGCCTTCGGCCCCCTTCTCCTCACTTCAGCCCACCTCGTAGACGTGGGGGATGGTCCCCTGCCCATCCGTTGGGAAACTCAGGACCTGCGGACTGAAACCCACCAACAAGTGTCCGCGAGACACCCCTTAATCATCTTCGATTCTACTTGCCGTGCATACGACAGCTACCTGGGGCTGGACCTCCTACAGAAGCTCCACGCCAACATTGACTGCCACAAGCGCCCCCTCCAGTTTCGTCCAGCACCCCCCCCCCCGATCAGCCATGCAGCATGTGCACCCCTCCACCCTCAACACCCCCTCTTCCTTCTTCCCCTCAACCACTCTGCACGTGCACATCTCCTCCACTGGCGCTCCCCACTTCACCTACCACTACACCTTCCCACCTCCATTCTCCTTCTTCTTCCTCTCCTACCTCTCTTCCACCTCCAACTTTTCCTGCCACCATCGCTTCCGCCGTTACCATTCCCCTCCCACCACGAGGCTTGGTTGCAACTAAACAGGCCCAGCAATACCTCCGTACTATTCTCCCCCAACTTACCATCTGGGCCCCTTTCATCCTCCCTCCCCACGTCTTAGCAGTGCTAATCACCAACCTCACTGCCACACCACTCACTCTCCCTCGAGGTTTAGTAGCAGGGGATATGGAGGAAGCCGAGCCTTATGACACCCCCTCCCCCTCTCCTGCCGCACTACCTACTCTACCTGAACACCTTTCTACCCACCAAGCAAACAGCCTCCGACAACTCCTCCTGGACTTCCAAGACCTTTTTTCATCTGGCCCAGCAGACATCGAGCACACCACCTACCTAAGCCAGCATATTCACACCACGGGACCACCCATCCGCCAACCCTCATGACAGAAGAACCCTAAACAATGGGAAGAGGAAGACCGGCAGGTCCAGGACATGCTAGATGCTGGTGTCATTTCCCCCTCCACCAGCCCCTGGTCCTCCCCCGTCGTACTCGTTAGAAAAAAGGATGGCACCATGCGGTTCTGTGTCGACTACTGTAAACTCAACGATGTGACCACCAAGGACGCCACCCCCCTACCCAGGACAGACGATTCCCTCGATTCACTACACGGCTCTTCATGGTTTTCCACCCTCGACCTACAGTCAGGGTATTGGCAAGTCCCTGTCCATCCAGAGGACAAACAGAAAACAGCTTTCTCCACCAGCAATGGCAAGCATTATGAATTCAACGTCCTCCCTTTTGGACTTTGCAATGCCCCAGCCACGTTTTTCCTGTCTAATGGAGTCAGTCCTCAGCGGCCTTACCTGGGAGATCTGCCTGGCATATCTGGACGATGTCATCACGTTCAGCTGAACCTGGGCCGACCACCTCTGCCGCCTCAAACAGGTATTTACACGAATATGCCAGGCCAGACTAAAACTCAAGCCTTCAAAGTGCGTCCTAGCCGAAAGATCTGTCTCCTTCCTAGGACGTGTGATCAGAGCTGAGGGCATCTCCCCTGATCCTGACAAGTTGCACACCATCGCTGACCTCCCTCTTCCTAAGGACGTCCACGAGGTGCGCGCCTTCCTCGGACTGACCTCTTATTACAGGCATTTTATCAAAGGCATTGCCGACATTGCCAAACCCCTGCATGACCTCACAAGGAAAGGCAAGCCTTTCGTTTGGACCGAAGCCCGGGTCGCGGCCTTCAGGACTCTGAAAAACAAACTCGTCTCAGCCCTGATTGTCGCTTTCCCCGACTACAACCGACCTTTCCGTCTGTACACCGACGTATCACTGGTTGCCATCGGTGCCGTACTCGCACAGGTGCATGACGGGCGGGAACACATCATCACCTGTGCCAGCCACACCCTCAACCAGGCTGAGAGAAATTACGCTGCCACTAAACACGAGTGCCTGGGCTTCATTTGGGCTTTACACTATTTTCGATTGTACATTTCAGGCACCCATGTCGTCATCATCACTGACCATCAATCTCTCCAGTGGCTGCGACAATCCAACACCACCAGCGCACAACTAATTCGATGGAGAGAGCGCTAGAGGAGTTTGATTTTGAAATATCATACAGACTCAGGAAGCTACATACAAACACCGACGCTCTATCCCGCCTACCCATTAATTCCATCTGCACCAACACAAACCTTATCCAAATGTGGCAGGCCAAGCAACGCCCTCCATGGATACCACAGCACACCTTCGCCAAATTTAATGTGTCTGACTCTGGGCATAGGCTTCATAGCCTGCTCTCAAGCCCAGTAGTCCTCCTTCATACCATACACCTCTCTACATGTCACCACTTCGGCGCTAACACCCACCGTCCAGATTGATATATGCTAGGGCTGTCTCATACAGGACTGGTGTATTGATATTAGCAGGGGTATTTTTACATGTCGGCGGGTCTTCTGGTAGATAAATAAAGTCTGATTATATGAAATTCAAATCCTTAAACTGCTCCCTGCTCCAGCGGGGATCTGAACCTGGGCCCGGTAGGACTGCAGGCCACCTCTCTACCGGTTAAGCCACCGCCTCCAAAATTATACCAACATGGCGAACACCTGTTTAACCAAGATGGCCACATAGTTCTAGACCCCAACACAACTCATGATCCCATGGTTCACCTCCATGTTAACAACGGCATCCACCTCAGCACCAGAAAACTACTACAAGTTTTCAATGATATATACTGGATGCCCAACCCCTCCACCATTGCCAAAAACATCATCCAAACGTGCCAAGCCTGCTCCTTGGGGAAAGATATCACTCGCACGGCCAGACCCAAGGGAAATATCACCGCACACAAACCATGGCAATTACTGTCAGTCGACGTAGTCGAGCCCCTACCACCAAAAGCAGACTACAAGTACATCATTACTTTTGCAGACGTTTACTCCAAATTCCTAATTGCTTGCCCCGTGAAAGAACACAACGCAGTGACAGTAGGCGACGCATTGGTCCGCCATGTTTTCCCATATTTCGGGATTCCCCAGGCCCTACATTCTGATAATGCACCCAAATTCACTGGCAAGGTCTGGGAAGAATTAGCAATTCTATTCGGTTATCAACTATCCCACTCTTCCCCCACTGGCCCCAAGGAAATAGCGTGTGCAAGAGAAGCCATTGGTCCCTTCTCAATCAGGTGCTGGCCCGAATTATACAAACGGGCAATGAAGATTGGCCAGCCCATGTGAAAATTGTTCAGTGGGGTCTGAACACATGCCTGGGGATGATTGGGTCACCCCCCACGATCAAGTCTTTGGGGAAGCTCTGCTCCTCCTGCCCCTCCACCAACACCTTCAACCCCCTCCCCCGCCCTCCACCACCGACCCCCTACACCACCTCAAGAGGCGGCTCCACCACATTCAACAACAGCAAGACTTACAACCAGACACAATCATCTCCAACCCCTACAAACCGGGAGACTCTGTCGTCGTAGCATGCCTACCTACTCCAGACAAGGTATCTCCCCGATCCGAAGGCCCCTTTACCATCATCAAAGTCCCTAACTCATATCAAGTTATCATTCAGCATCATGGGCATACACACACATATCGCAATTGATACGTGTGCCGCTTCCAACCCACTGACAATAACATCCTGCTAAACCATGCACCCCACACCTCCCGTTGCGCCACGCCACCCTCTCCTCCTTCCAAGAAACCAGCCACTGACTCATATGCCTACTCCTTCTCACCTTCCCCCTCTGCCTCACCCACCACAAGCCCCTCCTCCACTACACCCTTACCTGACCCACCACCAGCCTCCTCTGATTCCGGGACATCACCATCCTCCCCGCCAAGCACACCCCACACTGCCGTCTCACCCTCCCCTCCTCCTCCACCCCACAACTTTCCATCACCAACCCACACCCCTAACAACCCACCAACAACACATCACTCCACAAAAACTCCCACCCAACCACTGCGGAAACAAACACCCGCACCACAACGCCACGATACACACCCTCCCCCACCGCCTCACCTACGAGCCGCCCATGTGCAGCAACACCACCCTCCTCATGTGCCACCCACACACCTTCACCTTCCCATCCCTTACCCACCGATCACGCCCACTATACATGTCACCCCTCATTACACACACCACCTCACCGACCCTCCCACAATCAAAACCAACCACCCACACCACCACGTGGCCTCGTAGCCTCATCCCCCACGCCCATCCTCACTACCATCACCATTAGATCTGGACGCCTCTCACGCCCACCAGCCAGATACACCCCTTTGCCCTCTCCTACACCACCAACATCACTACACTCAGCCCCAGACATAACACACACCCCCAATACTATCCCCATCACACTCAACCTACATCAGGCAAGGTGGAAATTTCCACCGACCCAATTCCCCAGGGGGAGCCGCTGCTCTTACCCTAACCTTCCCCATAAAAGCCCGAGGACCTCACCCCTGGCCAGCATACAGCTATGAGCCCCGCACCATGCACCATCACCAGAGATGAGAGTCCAATGCATCGTATGGCATCCCTCTCATGGGCCTGGACAGAGAGTACGAGGGACACGTCAACTCCCCCGCAGCCTTTGCCACACTCCACACACTTCCACACTCCATGTCAGATTCAACCCACACCAAGAACCCAACCGCATCACTCAACACTGGACCACCCTCCTCCAACACCTCACACCTACAAACCAGACCTCCACCACGAGCACATACCACCTCCAGTCACGGGGCCGTGACTTTATCAACGTGGACGGTGGTGAAATGCACGCTCCTGCTGCCAGATCCCCCACCCCACTATGGAGCCGCAGCCCCACCCCCACCCCAGGACACAACAGTGGATCAGGTGGGAGCGACGTCGACCCAGAGCGAGACAGGCTCAGGTGCGCCCTGACCTTGTGTCCCTCTTCCCCTCAACCTGCTCAACCATGACATCACAGGGATGCGAGACTACTTCTCAGCTGGACCAGCCCTCGTCAGGATCGGGGTGAGACTGCTCCAGATTCAGTCCCAGGCAGCATCACGGTAACGGCCACAGGACGTACTGTGGAGGGAACGGCCACTGTACGTCCCTCAGCTGTTTCCCTGACAACGGCCACTGTATGTCCTTCAGCTACAGCCACATCTGGAGCCCGCCTCGGTGTGACAGCAACTGTACACACACCGACAGGCAAAGGTAGGAGGAGTGGAACCCCAGTGACAGCCACTGTACGCGTCATGGAAGGAACGGCCACTGTACATCCCTCATCCACCTCCTCCTCCTCCTACGAGAGTAGCACCGCGGTAATGGCCACTGGACGTACTGGGGAAGGAACGGCCACTGTACGTCCCTCAGCTATTTCCCATCGGGCAGGTAGACCTGCGGCGACGGCCACTGTACGCGCCGGGGAGGGAACGGCCACTCTACGTCCCTCATCTGCCTCTTCCTCCTTCAGAAGCAGCACCACGGCGATGGCCACTGTATGCGCTGGGGAAGGAACAGCCACTGAACGTCCTTCTGCTGCTATCCCAAGGGCCTATGGAACCGCAACAACGGCCACTGTACGCGTAGGGGAAGGGACGACCACTGTACACCCTTCATACACAGTCCCGAGGGTTCTCCTGGAGGAGAAGGTCCCTTGCAATTCCCACTCTCCACCCAGCGGTCGCGCGGGATGCCCTTCTGTCTCTCCCTCCAGGTGTGGTTCCCTGGAGGTGCTGTCGTTCCAGGAGTGGTGGCGAGGCCCGGTCACTGAAGGCAGGATCCACGCCCTCTAGCCTGCCCCTGGATGACACCGGGACCTGATGGATGCCTCACAGACGAGGTGCCGCAGTCAACCCCTGATGGCGCCCCAACATAGAGGCAACCGCAGTCCCAGGCCTCCCAGGGCCAGTCCTTGGACCCCAGGGTGGGACCTCCCTGGCCCCACTCACCGTCGGCCCTCCGCCCAGAATAAGAAGTGGCAGGCCTGACTCCTGATGCTGTTTGGCCCCAGCCCCAAGGACCCCTCCCCAGGTCGAGGCCCTGACAAGAAAGGGCCTTCCTGCACCCCAGACTAGAAATGCGCCCGAGCTGTGACGCCCCCAAGAGCCGTCCCGTGCCTACTACAGGAGTGCTCACCTGCAGAGCTCCCTCCGACTCCCGGGCGCCATCTCGATTAAGCTCAGACCTCGGCTGCCCAGTGACGAGACAGTGAGATCCCAGTGTTGTGTCTGAGACTTAGTACTGACAGTGCTAGTGTATTCTAAGGACAGTGAGACAGGAACACCATCAGTAAAGTGTCTCTAACCCAACGAACTCAGTGTGCTGTGTCAGTGCCTAAGTTCCCAAGACTAGAGCAATATACAAGTGTGTGGCGATACCTAAGTGCAGCAGACCAGAGTACTACGTAAAGACTGAGACAGACTGTATAAACATTGTCACCATACCTATGTAATATTCTCCTGTACCCTATATCAGGTATAATCACAGTGTCTGTGTGATGTGATGTATTATTGTTAACTAGCCTGTCACTATACCCGTTACACATCTAATGCACTATTGTATGCATATTGTAAGAGAAATAGGATTAAGACAATATATGTGTTAAGGTGTCTTGCCTAGTTTTTATGCCCTGTTCCTTTGTAAGTGTTCTATTTCCGGTCTAGAAAGAGGACCCCGCTCAGTCGCTCGTGTCTTTAGGACGAGAAGTCGGCCTAAAAACACCCAACATACACTCCGGTCTAGGAAAGGGAACGCAGCTACACACAAGGCGTTACAGGGACGGGAAGCCGACCCTAAAACACCTAGTATTACAATCGCCAATACATTAGCCCTTAAGATCCTCATCTGTTAAACTGTGGAACAACTGTACTGTACATGATTAGCTATGCGTGCAAGCATATCTTTGGAGGGACTAAATTTGACACACGACCCTCCTGAATTTCGGATTTTAAAATGTTCTCCATATATGCTATTCCCCTTTGTAACGGACACAGAATTTACTGCCATGCTGGCTTTCAGCCCAAAATTATCTTACAAACAGTAAGATAATAGATAATGGTATCGTCCATCGTAACAGACATTATTATCGTACATATACGATAATTATCGTACGCTTGGCAACACTGCCAAGGCCCTGTACATACATACCCATTACCCACCCTCACCGCCTCCCCTCGGCAGTTGCCGGATATCGCCTGAAAGCAGACTTCAACACCGGAGAATACAGCCAAACAAAGACAACCGGATTCCAGTGAAAGATTTTGCAGCAACTCTTCATCAGCGATTAACTTTGTATGGCACATATTTTCTTTTTATATCCCTTTTCCTTTCTTCTTTATCTTCTTGTTAATGCTTTCTTCTTCTTCTTGTAGTTCACTTAGTGCACTAATTTCTGCCTTGTGGTCCCCCTTTCTTACCCCAATGCACACTGAGTAGAAAGGAGGGAAGGGGAGGGGAAGGAAAGTTATAGAGGACAGAAAGGCTTCCCCCACCTCTCCCCTCCCCTCCCAGACCTCCATCACCCCTTCCCTCTCTCTATACCCATCCCATCCTTCACTCCCTCACCCCCTCCCTCACCCCTCTCCCCATACCCCTCCCATCCTTCATTCTTAAGTGGGAATTACATCTTATTATCTCTTAAGCTCCCGTCACGTAGTAACTCTTGGCCACACTATCACATAAGCTGAAAAAAAAGAAGATAAAATAGGGAACGAGGCGTCACTGTAATGTTTAAAGGAACGAAGTAAATGAATTATATTATTGAGAGTAAAATATAACCGCAACCACCCGACCCGCAAGTGTACGTCTCTCTCTCTCTCTCTCTCTCACACACACACACACACACACACACACACACACACACACACACACACAAACACACACGTAGTTGTAAATGGAGTGTTGTTTCGTCGGTGAACTGTAAGACTGATGCTTCCCTGGCGCTGTAAATGAGTGACGTGATCGTGATGGGCTGTAAATGAACGATGAGAGTGTTGTAAATGAGAGGTAAATGTGGTTGCCATGGTAACTGCCTAATGGGGTTGCTGAGTGAGAGGAACAATTGGGGGAGCATGAGAGAGAGAGAGAGAGAGAGAATGTGTGTGTGTGTGTGTGTGTGTGTGTGTGTGTGTGTGTGTGTGTGTGCGCACTAGCCTTAACAAATATTTATGATGTATAGTTCACTTGCGGGGAAGTGATCTCTCTCTCTCTCTCTCTCTCTCTCTCTCTCAATTTGCACAATGACCTGAAAAGCACTCCCAGCACTTGACATATTGCACACTAAAAAGAGAGAGAGAGAGAGAGAGAGAGAGAGAGAGAGAGAATCACGTTTGGCAGTTTTTAGAAATGTGTGACCTCTTCTGGCAATTCATTAAATCTGTTATGAATTTTACCATCACTGTGAATACGATCGATGGCAATTAACAACAAGGCTTTTGACCGATCGAACAAGTACTTAGTCACGAAATTGTAAAATTAAACGATTGGGAAGCACACACACACACATACACCCACACACAAATAGCAAGTACCCCACGACACCCTATTAATCACAGGAATATTTTTAAAGGTGTAGGTGTAAAGGAGTGCAGAAATTTATGACATACACAGATGAAAGAAAATATAAGGAGAAACCAAGAGGAAACGAAAGAACTAAAGAATATAAAAGACAGTATAATGGTGAACAATAACACAAAGAGTATATGATGCACGAAGAGTGAGAACAAAAAAAAAAAATACAGTTCATCAGAATACCGTAGCATAGAAAAGAGAAGTGAAAAGCGAAGTAAAAAAAAAAAAAAAAAAAAAAAAAAGGAGAGTACAAGAATTTTTAAGGACGGGCCACAATACGGAAAGAAAAGGAAACGGGATGGAAAGAAGATGGCATAATTGAGGAGAGATGATGGAAAATAAAACAGTACTTCGTAAGGTCAATTTACAGATCTCGCACTTTCTCCACAACATGTGCAGATTTCAATGTTACATGCAATACCGCTGTCATCATCATCAACATCATCGTCATCATCATCATCACTGTGACGAACGCGGGATAGGTAGATCTTTAACTCCTTACTCCCTCTATCCTCCAAGGATCACATACGCGGAAAAAACTACGGCACTTCCCACGACAGTCGCTTTCCCCTTCAGTTTCACTCCCGTCGACTTCGCTGTCATCCACCATCGTTCTCACCGATTCCTGTATCCTCCTACTCCTCTTATTTTTTTTTTTTTTCATTACATCTCCATCCAATGGTGAAGAGACCAACTGCGTTTGCTGTTTTTTTTTTTTTTTTTTCAAATTCACATTTTTTGTCATTTCTGTATTTCTTCATCTGTTCACTTTAAACTTTGCACAAGTCTTCCTTGAGCAAATACCCCGTTTTTTTTTTTTAGGCCTTTTAATGGGATTTACGGGACCAAAAATCAAAGCACACAAACACAAATTTTAGAATCCTGTTTTATTAATGTCTGTTAAGTACCATCTCCGTTCACACAGAGGTATGCCACTGTACTGTAGCTGTGTGAAGACGCTCTTGGGTTCCCTTGGGTATGTTGGCTTTTTTTCTTCTTTTCTCCAATTTTTTTCTCAATACCTGTGTTTTTCTCCTTCCTCTTCCTTCTCCACTTCTTTTTTCTTTTGTTTTCCCCGGCCGTAGTTTGGGGGTTGTCTCTCCCTCCACTCCCTCTGTTATCAGCCCTGTTAATTTGTCTTGGGCACAGAGATCGTTCCTTTATTGCTCCAGCTCCTTCCCACGCCAGTTACCACTAACAAAAACAATTACACAGTAAGGCCATACACAGCTGTCTCAACTGGTTCAAGGTCTTCACTGCTCCTTTCCCCTCCTATGAACTGTTACTTTGTTACTTTACTGACCCCAAAGCCATCCCATATGAACCACACACACACACACACACACACACACACACATGTCATAAAAGACTTTGTGGTTCCTTTGTGGTTGAGTTATATATATATATATATATATATATATATATATATATATATATATATATATATTAGACTTGTGGACGAGCGGTTTTTATATCTTGGAGTAGCTTGTAGTAGATAATCTTCTTTCCCATTTGTCATGTAGTGACAGGAGAGGTAAAGAATAGTATGGGACTATTTTTATTTGTCTTGGAAATATTAACAAGTCTCTCACACAGAGCGGAGTATAGAGTCCAGTCCAGCTAGCTATCTCTCTGTCTCTCTCTCAGGTTGCCAAGCCCTTCTCCCTGCGACCTGCCTCTTGTATGGCTTGTCTCCTTCTGAGCTCTCTTTCCTAAATTCTGGTGAAACAGGAGGCGTATCACGTGTGTTCCTTGTGGATGGAAAGTTTAAGAAGCCTGTGTGTGAGTATGTGTGTATGTGTGTGTATGGTCACTAGGGCTTTGTTCACGGGTGGACTGCTGACAACTAACTGCATCATCTCCTTACTGGCCACTGTCGTCAGCTTTCCTCAGTGTAATTTGCAAGCTCATTTCCTTTTCCCAGGCTCGCATAGGGCTGTCTATCTATCTATTTATCTATCTATCTATTATGATTTGTAATTATAATATGGAGTCCTGATATCTGCTCGGCCGCGCGAAAATGGCGTACCATCGACAGTTAATAGTCCTAACATATTAATACATATTATATACACATTATAATGAACTTATAAGCTAATTAAGTGAAATACATAATATTGTAAAAGTAACATAATTGTATGAATATTGTATACATATAATATTCAAAGTAAATAGTGATTATTCAGTAATATCACATTTTAAACAAGTTGTATACATATTTGAATAAATGCATTAAAGTAAATTATTTAACTGTAATACAGTATGTACTTGGGTTATTGTAGTGAAATGCATACATGCAAGAAAAAAAAATAGTTTGAAATTAAGATTATGGTAAGAGTTATTAATATTTCATTTAAAGATAATGGTACTGGTCTGCCATATATGGGCCATTCTTCTTTGTATCTTTTTTAATATATATAATTAATACTATATACAAAATATATACACTTCATTCAGGGTGGTTAACTTTGATGTTAACTCTCCCCCCACTAAATAATGACTCCAAATTAGCAATTCTTGCATGCATTCTGTGCATTGCGAACAGCAGTACTGCAACTACAATGCAGACGATTATAAAGACAGTAGGTGCTGGGCTATACACATAATATGGGTTGAACATACTCAAACTCAAATCTTCCCAGGGCTTCATTGTTTCATTGATCAGCTGCATAGTTTCAAACATAGGTGAAGTCAGCTTAATACTTGTGCTCATGTTTAAGTTCATATCAGGCAGTGGGTGGAAATGTTTGTGTGTATGATTGAGAATGGCGTAGTGATTGATGGTGGATAAAGTAGACATGGCTGGTGTAAATACCGCACAGTAGTCTGGTGCTATGTATAATCCTGATGCTGATGTATGAGATGGTGGTATATCTGGACAGACTATGTAAACTGATGTGTTATGAGGGAAATAAAAAATGTGAGTGTCCAATGCGTTGATGGTGTACAAGTTTATCTGGAGCAAAAGTGAAGTTGCAATGATGATGAATATTGTCATTTCTGATGATAGCCATTTCACAAGGGACTGTATCAGTAGGCTGAAACGTGAAAATGTACGCAGGACAAAGATGAACAGCATGTAAGGATGTGCGGCACTTTCGTTCAATCGTTGACTCACTTGCGAAAGTGACAGTGTCCCGTCTCTTGGAGACCATGATGAGTTCGGTGTCTGTGTTGATGTTGATGATGACCAAAGTGTTGTTATTTTTATAGGGGAAGGGGTGTATTTGGTATACTGTGAACAGGTCTTCAGTGATGAATGGTACATGAACTACCACTGATGTTGGTGTTAGTGTTGCTTCTAAATACGGGTAATATTGCATAAATTCCCTACTGCGGAACAACGGCTTCAATTTATGTTTATGTATGCCTTGACTAACTATCTGACGTAGCTCATGAACTGGGAGTAAGTCAATTGTGATCTTGCCATCACCAGCATTCGAAATTCCTTGCATAAGTGCCCTGAAATGATCTCTAGTGTTCTCTAATTGTAGTAGAATCGTGTCAATATGTTCTGTGATGATGGAGAAGTGCTGGAAAAGGGTAACGTTTCCCTCCAATTCATTTATTTTATCTACACTCTCGAGAGCTATGTTTTCTGCTTGTTTCAGATTTTTCACAATTGTCTTCATTGCTGAGTTCTGTCCTGTGATGAATTTATCTTGGTATGTTAGTACCTGAGCTATCTTATTAAATTTGTTGTTTATTTCTTTAAGGTCATCCTCTGTAGCCAATCCAAAGATGTTCCCAAGAACTGCGCTGCCCAGGTCGAACAAACCGCGCTTTTGGCGAGTACGGGTGATGTTGTTCCTGTCGCTCAGTACCTCCGTTCCATAAGATGGGAGTTCTTGGATCATGACGAGCATAGTTGACTTCGCCTGTTCTAGTTTCCATTTCGCTAACTTTACCATTTCATTCACTTCCTTGGTGTTATGTGCTTGTGAAACATAATTTCCTATCATGAAGTCCAGAGTTCGCATCGGCGTCGCAAGTCTGTCTAGATAAGTAGGTAAGTCATACAAGTAATCTAGACTTATTTCAGTACTCATGACGTCCTTAACGATTGTAGTCGTGGCCGTTGGAGCTATGAGGCATCTTTGTCGTACTATATGTTTGGGGTCTAAGTGCGCATATCCTCTTGCTATGTAGAGGAGAATCCATAGCATAAGTCCCTTCATCGTAACCTACCAAAAAAAAAAATCTATTAATTTCCTATAATGCTGTGGTCGATGATAGTGATGATGCGCGTTACGGTTGATTGTTATTTCATTTATAGGAGTTTAAATCGATATTTAATTCTCGTAAATGATGTACTGTAGATTTGATTGGAACAGTTGCACCTATGTTCGATTGTTTGGTATATGAAACGGCCACACCACGTTGAGAGCACCGCTTCTCGTCCGATCAGCGAAGTTAAGCAACATTGGGTCTGGTTAGTACTTGGATGAGTGACCGCCTGGGAACACCAGATGCTGTTGGCATACGTGTGCAAGGCAGCGGCAAAGTCCGCACTTCCTACGTCAGAGGTGGTTTCCCACTCATCATCTGAAACTGCCGTATTTGTTTCTCGATATTTAGTGTGTGGTGAGGTTTGTACAAGGGGTGGGCTGCCTTGAGGCTCTCTTAATTGTGAGTCTGATGTTGTGGCAATTTGTGTGTTATCTGGTGTGTTGCCTTGGGGCTCTCTTAATTGTGAGTCTGTTGTTGTGGCAAATTGTGTGTCATCTGGTATTAACGTGGGTGGTGGCGAAAATATTCCTGTCATTAAGATATGGTGTTATGAAATACGCCTCTTGTTTATTTATGTCCTTGCAAAATAGATGAGTAAATAAGTTGAATATAGCTAATTTTAGCACTGAGAAGAAATGAGTAAGTATAATTTTACCTACTTGATACAGATTGTAGAGGTGTGTCGATACAAAAGTCGATCTCGGAAGAAAAATACAGGTTTGATTGAAGATCTCTTGATAATTCTAGTGGTGTGTTGATGGACGATATTACTCAGGAAATTCCATGGCCTGGTGCTTGTGGTGGTTAACAGCTGTCCCAGGCAAACCTCAGCATAGAACGTCAAATTTCCAACTTAACTGTGAAAATAAATGAGTATGAGTAGGAGCTATGTGAATAATGATTAATGAGTAGTGGGTGAGAAGTGCCTGGTGTCAGTCACACGTTGCTTGGCATGGCAGACTCGCGTTGTGATGTCATCTCAGCACATGGTGACGTCGGCTTCCCACACTGGTAGCTGTGGTGAGTGAATGAGTAGCGATGAGATGACGGGTGAGTAAGATGAGTTGTGAATATGGACTTGGTGTTTTACTGCGTGTCTTGACCTCTGCATCAGCGATAGCGGGAGAGAGTGGTGGGGGCTTGTGTGCTTGTTGCTTTGGTCTTTCCTCTTCTTTACTTGCTTTGTTTTATATTCTTCTTGTTGCTGCTTGAAGTTACGTGAAGATTATAGAGTTGTTTTGTAAGCTTGTAGGCTATTTGCATTGTAGGCTGTATTTTGTAGGAATTCACTGTAGACTGAAGCTAATCTTGTAGAGTCTCGCCTGCTTTTGTAGAAATTTGCTTTTGATTCGGAGACGATGTCCGTAGATTCGCTGCTACCAAATGTCATAAAAGACTTTGTGGTTCCTTTGTGGTTGAGTTATATATATATATATATATATATATATATATATATATATATATATATATATTAGACTTGTGGACGAGCGGTTTTTATATCTTGGAGTAGCTTGTAGTAGATAATCTTCTTTCCCATTTGTCATGTAGTGACAGGAGAGGTAAAGAATAGTATGGGACTATTTTTATTTGTCTTGGAAATATTAACAAGTCTCTCACACAGAGCGGAGTATAGAGTCCAGTCCAGCTAGCTATCTCTCTGTCTCGCTCTCTCTGTCTCTCTCTCAAGTTGCCAAGCCCTTCTCCCTGCGACCTGCCTCTTGTATGGCTTGTCTCCTTCTGAGCTCTCTTTCCTAAATTCTGGTGAAACAGGAGACGTATCACGTGTGTCCCTTGTGGATGGAAAGTTTAAGAAGCCTGTGTGTGAGTATGTGTGTATGTGTGTGTATGGTCACTAGGGCTTTGTTCACGGGTGGACTGCTGACAACTAACTGCATCATCTTACTGGCCACTGTCGTCAGCTTTCCTCAGTGTAATTTGCAAGCTCATTTCCTTTTCCCAGGCTCGCATAGGACTGTCTATCTATCTATTTATCTATCTATCTATTATGATTTGTAATTATAATATGGAGTCCTGATACACACACACACACACACACACACACACACACAAATCCAAATAAAAAATGAAAAATAAAAGTACCGAGCCAGAAAATGTATGGTTCTCTCTCCTCCCCGGATGGTGTTCCTCACTGCTCCTTTCCTCTCCTATGAATTGTTACTTTAATTGTTCCTTTACTGAGTCTGAATCCTTCCTACGCCAGATACCAACGGCACAGAGTACACCACTGGGTGATGCATGTAGGGTTGTGTCACTTCGCGTGATGTTTTTGTGCTCCTTAGACTTGTTACTTCTGTTGTTCCTTTTGTTACTTTTATTGATCCCTTTCTTGCCCCCCGGTCCTTCCTACGCCAGTCGCAAGCAACAAAACACAGTACACTATAGTTCGTTCACCTTACCTGGACAACAAAGATTTTCGCCCCTATGTAGCCTATTTCAAGTAACTCAGTCTCCAGAGTATGACAATACTATGGCTCTACTTATACCATCTTCACAACACTTCTTCGTGACAAATTATTCTAGTGTTCATTTTCTTAGAGCTCACAAATTTAAGACAATGATACTGCTCTGCATCATCCTTTTCACAACACTTCTTCGTAACAAGCACAAAATTCTAGTTTTTATCTCGTTACATCTCTATCGTACAAAAACAGTACGGCTCCCCTTCCATAGCACTTCTTCGTGAATAGCAGCATATTCTGGTGTCCACTTCCTGCCGCAGCTCAGCGCTTAACATGGAAACATGGCACTTTTAAGTCAAATTAAAATGGACGGAGCATAGGGGATGATGCGTCGTGGCAAGTAGGAGTGAGAGAATATTAGCCTTGATGTGTTTGGGTACCTTCAGGGAGTAACAACTGTCTCTCCTCTTTATCTACTGGTCTACTCGGTGAAGTTGTATGGTAGCTGATTCCCCCCCCCTCTCTCTCTCTCTCTCTCTCTCTCTCTCTCTCTCTCACACACACACACACACACACACACACACACACACACACACACACACACACACACACACACACACACCTCAACAACTGCAGTTACTGTACTGCCTAATATGTTCCTAACCTCTAATTCCTAGTACCGAAACTTGACTAATGACTACTAAATGTATCTATCGGTTGCGTCAACTTTCGATCTAACAAATCTAATATAAAACTACAGTATTTTTAAAAAAAGATTAAAACTTTATACGGGTAATTTTTTCACTATGAGGCTCGCCGGCTCTCAAGCTCTTCAACACACGAGTCTACCAGAACGTTGATTTTCGTTCTGTGTATCATTGCACCTTTTCTTATCCAGGAAAGTCTACGTTAGGTCAATTTTGTTTTCTTAGCACCGGATTAAGTTAGTCTGTTAGTCAGGTAGGTTGATCTTTTAGTTTGGGTTGTCAGGATAGATTAAATTATGTCTGAGTTTTGAAAAATATTAGTTTCGGTTAGGTCAGGATAGGTTTGAGTAAGAAATGATCCTGGGAACTACAAACTTGGTACGTGGTGTAAAAACGGTATACAGTACAAAACGGAAATCTGTTACCAGGATACTGCCCAAACTACTCAACAGCCAACCCACCCATGAACACACCAGCAGCAAACAGCTCTCCCTCTCCTGCATGTCTTAGTACATTATTTACGTCTACCCTACATTCACCCGTAGAAAACTAACTGCTGGAAGATGTGTGCCCCATTTTCTTTAAAGCGTTTATCTGGGGTCGATTAAAATAAAACTGCGAATCTTGCTTAGCCGTCAGCGACAACGTTCTGTTGAGTGTTGCGGCTTGTCATAATCTGTATTATAGTTATTGATTTCTGTATGTTTGTTGGTTTGTTGTTACCGTAACACCATAAAAGCGGCGCAACGTAGCGCAATTTTTGTGTGAGCAAGATATCGTTAAGATGCTCCAACCTGAAGAATAAAACAATTTCAAGTCCAATCCGCCACCGGTTCCCAAGTTATGACTAATTTCTGACCTTTTGACTTCGAGCGGGGGCCGTCAAAGGCGGCCATGAAGCGAGTAATAATAATAATAATAATAATAATAATAATAATAAAACAGTTGCATGCTCAATATAATCAATTTTACCTCTTGTATACATCAATGTATCCCTTCACTCTCATGTACCCAACCTGCTTGGTCTTCAGTGACGTTCTCCTGAGTGTTGGTGCTTGTACTAAATGATAATAATTTAAACAAAAATCAAATTGCTGTGAGAGCTTCTGTTCAGAGTATTGGGTCTTTAACTAAATGGTTAATCAAGAAATCACAAATAAACAAAATACTGACGTCATATTTGCTTTGACCAAGGGAGAAAGGAAAAAAATACTTTAATTTCTGCCAGAATATCATGCAAAGAATGGAGGTGGGAGCCTCGCAAGATGGAAGTCTCTCTCTCTCTCTCTCTCTCTCTCTCTCACATCTTCCTACCACCAGACGATGTTACTCAGCATGGGGACCTTTTTTTTTTTCTTTTTTTTTTCTTTTTTTTTTTGCTAGGAGGCTTAGAGCTACCTTCATTAACTCTTCCGGTAATGAAAAGTCTCCTCTAAGCTAAATACAACCTCCTGGAGGTTACATGCTCGACCTGAATAAAGTATACCGTCTTTTATACGATCACCTAAAAAAAAAAAAAAAAAAAAAAGCGCCTATCGCATTACTTGGAAAACGTGCTGAGACCTTAACATGACGCGTTAATGTGTAAACAGCAGTACCAAGGCCGTAAAAAACTGTTTCAGCGTTGTAAAAAAAACTGCTTCAAGGATGTAAAAAATTGTTTCAAGGCTGTAAAAAATTGCTTCAAGGCTGTAAAAAATTGCTTCAAGGCTGTAAAAAAACTGCTTCAAGGCTGTAAAAAATTGCTTCAGGGTTGTAAAAAATTGTTTCTATGTTTCACAAAATTGCTTCAGGGTTGTAAAAAATTGCATCAAGGCTGTAAAAAAAATGCTTCAAGCCTGTAAAAAAATGCTTCAAAGCTGTAAAAAATTGCTTCAATGTAAAAATTTGCTTCAGTGTTGTAAAAATTTGCTTCAGTGTTGTAAAAATTTGCTTCAGTATTGTAAAGAATTGCTTCAGTGTTGTAAAGAATTGCTTCAGGATTGTTAAAAATTGCTTCAAGGCTGTTAAAAATTGTTTCAAGGTTGTAAAAAATTGCTTCAAGGCTGTAAAAAATTGCTTTACGGGTGTAAACAATTGCTACAAGGCTGTAAAAGAATTGCTTTATGGGTGTAAACAATTCTTACAAGGCTGTAAAAAATTGCTTCAGGGCTGTAAAAAATTGTTTCATTGCCGTAGAAAACTGCTTCATGGCTGTAAAAAATTGCTTCAAGGCAGTAAAAAAATTGCTTTATGGGTGTAAACAATTGCTACAAGGCTGTAAAAAATTGCTTTCAAGGCTGTACAAACTTGCTTCAGTGCCGTAAAAAACTGCCTCAAGACTGTAAAAAATTGCTCCAAGGCCGGAAATAACTATGTTAAGCCCAAGTTCACGTGTATTTGTGGCTGTAAATGAGGCACATTAAAAGTTGCTTCAAGACTAAATAACTGTGTTAAGCCAAAGTTTATGTTTAACACAAAAATTTCATGTATGTTAGTAGCAATAAATGAACCACATAAAAATTTGCTTCAAGTCTGTAAACAGATGGATTAACCCATTGGTGCCCAGCATCCAATATAATGGACGGAACTGGGCGGTTTCAAAATTTAATAAGGAGGGGAACCCTGGGGTAGGAACCTATGAGCTTCGCAACTATGAGCCGATAGGCGGAGGGCGGTACGCTCAGTACCCATCCAGCAAAATCCATCTCACAGGAACTCTGGCCACTAATGGGCTAAGATCAAGTTTATGCTTAACAAATTTCATATATTTATGACAGTAAATGAAGCAAACATCATAAAGTATAGAAAATAATACTAATTACGAAATGCATCACACGATGATAAAATATTGCAAATACAGTACATCACAGTGAAGAAAAATAACAGTAATTAAAGACAAAATCATGCAAATCAATTAAGTAATGAAAACAAAATATCGCACAATAACAAAACACGATTAAGCAATATACACAATAACACAACACACAAACAATATCAAAATACACCAGGCCAACATAATCATAGTCGTATGTTAACTGCAAGACATCAACTTACCTTCAACACATCCCTTAATCCGGATATAACGGACCATCGGCTTTAATGGACCTGAATTTCCCCCACCTAGTCCGTTATAGTGAGGGTCTACTTATACAAGAAATCTACGAGAACAATAAACCACACAATAACGAAATACAGTAAGCTAAAAAATCACAATACAAAAAATCAATTGCATATCCATTGCAAAATGTCACCTTACCTTGAGACACCATCAATTAAATGACTTTCAGTTAAATAACCATCAATTAAATAACCACCACTTAAATATGCTTTAATTTATAAACTTTCAATTAAATAACCATAAATCAAACAGCATTCAGTTAAATAATCTTCAACTAAATATCCATCAATTAAATAGTCTTCAATTAAATAACCATAAATCAAATAGCAACCAATTAAATAACCACCTTAAATAACTAATTAAATAACTTTTAATTACATAGCCATCAATTAAAGCCTTCAATTAAATAACCACCATTTAAATGGCCTTCATTTAAGTAAACACCAACTGAATAACCTTGAATTAAATGGCCTTCAATTAAGTAACCATCAATTAAACAACCTTCAATTAACCATCAGTTAAGTAACTTTCAATTATATAAATAATCATCAATTAAATAACCGTAAATTAAATTACCATCAATTAAATAACCTTTATTCTCATACTTCCAGATGGCCATATTTTGCTTATGACAGATTTATTCCAACAGTAAAGGTTAGATAATTCAGTAGGAGAGGCGTTTTTCACAAGCTGAAGAAAATCGTCTGGATGTAACAAGAATAAAAAAAAAAAAAAATACAAAAGACGGGCTTCTTCTGGAAAGGTCTGCCTATAAGGATGTGAACATTTTTTGGGAGGAACAAGAAAAAAAAAAAATTAATGCGACAAGCAAAAACTATTAAAGGTGACAAGTATTAAAACTTGTAATATGTGATAAGCAAATGGAACAAGCAAAATACATTGAATGCAACAAGTATAATAAATGTGACAAGCAAAATATTTTAAAAATGCAACAAATAAAAATATAATAAATGAGACAAGCAAAATGTACCAAAAATGCAACAAGGAAATTCAACAAGTGCGACAAGAAAAAGTGATAATAGATGAGACAAGTAAAATACAACACAAATGCTACAAGTATAGTATAATATGCGACAAAAAAATACGATGAATGCAACAAGCTAATTATGACATACAATCAAAACATAATGTGCAACAAGTAAAATACAGCAAAAGCGAGAACAACATATGCCACAAGAAAAATAAAACACATGTGGCATGCAAAATATGTACACAATATGCAATGAAACGCACACACAAAAAAATATTAAATGCAAAAATGAGAGATAAACAACTGTATTATTAAAACGGAGATCGCTTACGAAAAGAAAACCACAACTTTTACGTACGATATTATGAAGAAAATAGTGAAGGACGATGAAGACCAAGGTTTAGATTAATGGATGACTATTGAAAAGGGGTCAAAAAGGCTAAGTATGATTTTTTTTTTCTAAGCCCTAATTTTCCCTCTCACAGATCACAACCCGCAACAGTCGACGTTATAGCCACGTCCCCAATTACTGTACTCTTGGGTGAAAAAGGTGAAAGGAAAAACGAAGTCTCGTCTGTAGCTGATTTTTGAGCGAAATACGGAACAAGAAACGCGAAGTGCATTAATCACACCCACAGCATGTTTTATAAATGACCGTCAAAATTTAGAGGTCTCTTTTTCCCTCATGATCTCGGACTTAAAAATGAGAAAAAACACAACGAGAAAGAAAAGCTAACACTCACCAAGTCCGCCACGTCCGCATGATGAGATGATTTTAGTGTCCACGTCGTCTCAAGGCAACGGAATACCACAGTGAAACTGAACGTGGGAAGTATCTTAGGTTTGGTGTACAGGCAAAGAAAACTCTCTACCCAGTTCTGTCTAAAGAAAACTTACAATTGGTGAAATACAGTGAAAACCCTGTCTCTGCCAGTGCGAGTTTCGGATGGTTCGACTTTTCCGATAGGCGTTCGTCAAACTTAGGGAAGAACTGAATCGCAGCACAGTATCTAATATCTCCTGGGAACTGATCCCTTCCCATGATTTTAACTATATTTGTCAAGAACTGAACCCAAACTTATTATCTAAGCTATACCTCCAATGAACCCTATACATTATCTAGACTATGTCTCTACGGAATTGAACCTACACATTATCTAAAGTAAATCTCCAAGGAGCTGAACACCCCATTATCTCTGCAATTGAACCCTACCCATTATCTGTTATATTTCTCAGGAACTGAACCTAACCCATCATATAAATTACTTTTCCTCTTAACCCTTCTCGTTATCTTGACTGTATCTCCCAGGAAATAAACCCTGCCCATTATCTTTGCTATATCTTCACTGAACCTTATCCATTATCGTGCTCCATCTCCCAGGAAATGAACCTTACTCATTATTTAGGCAACATCTTTAAGGGACTGAGCCCTACTCATTATCAAGATTATATCCTTGGCACTGAACCCCATCCATCACCTATACATGTCTCCCAAGAAATGAACCGTACTTATAATGTTTTCTATATTTCCTAGGCACTGAACCCCATCCATTATCTTCTACCATCTGAACCCCATCCCGTCACTTCATCACTTCAATTTCATGTGCAGCTGCAAACAATACAAAGCTCCAATTTTTTTGCGAGATAATTATAAAACTATTAGTCACTTATCATACTTAAAAAATCATGCATGAATCTCTTACTTTATATTCTAAAAAAAAAAAAAAAGGTGCTATCCAAAGATCGAATCACTAGGTTTTGAAAGTTGGCTCACTCCATCGTATCATAATGGGGTGGATCAAAATTTATGTCCGCGACTGTACGCTGTGTTATTCCGGTGCCTTGAGACGCTGTGTGTACTGGGAACCAACCTGCTCCCCGTCGCTGGGACCTGGTGGGGGAAACAGAGGTAAAAATTGGGAAAGGTTGGTAATATTACTATAATTACACACACACACACACACACACACACACACACACATTTAGGCACCTCTTCCATAGTTCTGCTACAACGATCTATTATTTCCTGTCGACTCCCCCTCAACTCCCATCAGCTCGTATAAACAAAAAAGAGAAAAATGAATGCAACAGGAATCTTCGAAGGCAAAGTGCTTAAAAAGAGACCAAGTTTAAGTACTCAGCCAGTCAAAGTCGTGGAAAAACAAGGAGATAATAAATAATAATCCTAGTTATTAATATGTACCGAATGACTACCCAAAGACTGACAACCCCCCTGGATACGGGTGATGTACTTATTAGGCTATTATTCATTGTTTTCAGACGATTCTATTCATCTTAGGGGAGGTCTCTCTTACTGATGGACTTTATTATGGATTTCTCCAACTCCTCCAGCTCAGAGAGACGATTCTAAGCTGAAGAGCATCGTCAGGAATGGAATTAAAAAAGGTAAGAGGTGGTCCCCAAGGCAAGTGGGTCAATGAAGTGTATAAGTGTAGAGTGGATGGAAGGAGACGAGGTTAGATCAGGAAGCAAGTGGTGGGACAGGACAGGAAAGTATAGCAGGAAGTGTTCTGTGTCTGGAGAAGAGAGGTCGTTGGTGAGTAGGGAGAGAGAGAGAGAGAGAGAGAGAGAGCATTAAACCATAAAATATTTAATGTCATCTGAGTTTCCCAACACTTGAACACTTAAAAATCACTCTATTTCTCGTAAGTGTTTATGATATCCTGAATGCGATTAGATGCGTCAAGGCGATATAAACACTCTCTCTCTCTCTCTCTTTCTCTCTCTCTCTCTCTCAATTAAAACCAGCTGTATCGAATCAAAAATAAAGTGAGATACAGAAGTGTAAGTGTTAATGTGTGAGAAACTTCATGATATTCCCATAACTTTTAATACCTTGCCACTGTATCATGGTAAAGAGTGATTATCGCATTCGTGTCTGTCTGTTTGGTCTGCCAGTGCACATGATAAAACACACACACACACACACACACACACACACACACACACACACACACACACACACACACACACACACACACACAATCGATCTACACCATCATTACATCATAATTCCCGTTCACGTGCACCAACACTCACGCCCTATTTGCACCAACATTAACGCCAAATTTGAACCCACATCCACACTCAATTTCCACCAACATTCAAGCCCAATTCCCAACATTCACACCCACTTTGCATCAACACCCACGACCATTTTCCACCAACATTCAACGCTCAATTTTCACCAACTTTCACGCCCAATGCCCACCAACATTCACGCCCAAATTTGCAGCAATATTCATGCCCAGTTTCTATCATCACGCCCAATTTTTACCTCTATTCACGGCCAATTTTTCACTTCATCTACACCCGACTCGACCTCGCCCACCCAATTCCCTCGCGTTAGTGCCGGTCTGAATGTTACTGTGTGTTATGGCTCCCTTCCACACCCTCTCGTGGGGAAAAAATTAAAGCGGGAAAAAAGAGAAGCCAGAGAAAAAGAGGAAGAGAAGAGAAAACTGAAAAGAAGAGGGATGAGAAAAAAAAAAAAAGAAAAAAAGCGACGCAACTAAAAGCACTAGAGAAGTTATGGAAAAGGAAAGCAGAAAAACGAAAGAGTAAAAAAAGAGGAATATGAAAAATTAAAATTAAGGGAACAGCAAATAAAACAAACATGGAAGCATTTAAACACACACACACACACACACACACACACACACACACACACACACACACACACACACACACACACACACACGGTGGAAGAGGACGGGTGGAAGGGGAATGTGGAAAGGATGCAAGGAAAGGGGAGGGGGAAGGCAGAGATGGACTGTAGAGTGGGGAAAGTGGAGAGGGAAGGGGATGGGTAAGAGGTAAGAAAATAGCCAGAAAGAACTATGAAAAGCAAGATATGAAAACTTAGCTCAGGGATTAAAGCTAAGAGCACGTATCTTAGAGTTGGCCGGATATTAATCATTTCAGAACAATGATGGCTATTCGTCTGAGTTTTATTTCTTGCGGTTGATGGGGATGGTTTTGGTAAGTGCAGGAGTGAAGAGAAATGTATAACCAAGCAATAGCATACTCAGGAAAGTTTGTGGATATGGTGTGTGTGTGTGTGTGTGTGTGTGTGTGTGTGTGTGTGTGTGTGTGTGTGTGTGTGTGTGTGTGTGTGTGTGTGTGTGTGTGTGTGTGTGTGTGTGTGTGTGTGTGTGTGTGTGCGTGTGTGTGTGTGTGTGATTAGGTGCATTTACGTTTTAGAGTCCGAAGAAACAACGATATAAAAAAAAAACAGCAACAAACCACCACCACCACCAACAACAACAGCAACACACAACAACAACAACACCAATCCACTAATAATCCTAAGTCACTTACGCCACGTTCAGGCCAAAGCAGATCACCTCAGACCAATTTCAGTCCCTTTAAGTCCTTCAGTATTCTTGGGGTCCACTCGAGCTAATCGGGGGAGGGAAGGGATAAGTATCGGTTCAATTAGTACTGTTAATGGCTTTTGAGGTACAGGGCTTTGAGTGTGACCTACTAATTAATCGGTCTATCTATTCTATCTACTCTGTCTATCTATCTGGCTATCTACCCATCTGTATTTGTCTATTTACCGACCTACCTGCCTACCTATTTAACTACTATTTATTTAAGTCATCTACTCAATTTTATCTATCTATCTATCTATCTATCTCTCTGTCTATCTACCCGTCTGTCTATCGTTTGCTCCTTCAAAGTAATCCACGCCTATAAACAAAGTCTGTTACCTGAACCCTGCTACAGGTAAGACAGTAATTAAGCCACAGGTAATCAATCTTTTACACCACTTTCATAATCGTAATGTAGGCTGGAGAGAGAGAGAGAGAGAGAGAGAGAGAGAGAGAGAGAGAGAGAGAGAGAGAGAGAGAGAGAGAGAGAGAGAGAGAGAGAGAGAGAGCATCGTAGGCTGGGTGATATGGGCGTGGGGAAAGTGTAGATCATAAGTTTCTCTTGGAAGAATAGGCTCTGTGAAGATATCAATGTTATGTAAGTGTAAAAGTAACAAATTGCTATTAATACTACTAATATTGCTACTACTACTACTACTACTACTACTACTACTACTACTGCTGCTGCTGCTGCTACTACCACCACTACTATTACACATAATAATAACAATAATAATAATAATAATCTATCTATCTATCTATCTATAGCCCGACGCCCTAATCCCGCAAAGGGTGGCAACAGAGAAAACGCCTCCAAGTCGCTCTGTCACCCACCATTTGACTACCCTCCTCCCAACTTACCCCCCCCTCCCTCATATACCTCTCAACTCCATCTCTCCACCTCATCCTCGGTCTACCCCTCCCTCTCCCTCCCTCCACCTCACCTACATACACCCTCTTAGTCAGTCTTTCATTCTCCATTCTCTTCACATGTCCAAACCACCTCAGTGTATTTCTCCTAATCTTCTCAACCACATCCACATCCACCCCACAACGTTCTTTCACTTCATTCGTCAACCTGTCCCTCCACGTCACTCCACATGCTCCCCTCAAGTAACTCATTTCTACTGCTCTCACTCTTGACTTGTTCCCCTCTTGCAAGGTCCACGCCTCGCTATAATAATAATAATAATAATAATAATAATAATAATAACTAGAAAGCGCTCACAGAGCGCATACCTCCGCCAATACCATTGCCATTAAAAAGGATCCGGATCCGGACGTGGATCCGCCCTTGAATTTAAACGATTCTTTCTTGGTCCATTGCCCACCTTTTCACAAAATTTCATTTAAATTCATCAAGAACTTTCTTAGATATTGTGCGGGATACTCCGGATCCAGATCCGGATTTGGGCCAAAGTTTAATAATTTCTTCCTTAGCCCACGGCCCACCCTTGCAAAAAATTTCATCAAAATT
>NC_137064.1:24581736-24654236 GCF_032717465.1 Coenobita brevimanus | reverse complement strand
AAGAAGGGGGGGATGGGAGGGGAGAAGGGGGGAGGGATGGAGGGTGATGGGCTCTGGGAAGGGAGGGAGGAGTGGAAGGTGAGGGGTTTGGGAAGGGAAGGGAGAGGAAGAGGATGAGAGAGTGGTTGGCTGGGGTGAAGTAGACAGAATAGGGAGGGGAGAGGGAAAGCGTGGTTGGGTGGTGGCGTGGAGAAGGGGGAGAGGGGGATGAAGAGGAGGAAAGATAGAGGTGAGAGAGAGAACATGACTGGGGGTGGGAGGGGGGAGGGAAAGGAAGGGTATGCTTGGGGGTGGTAGGGGGAGGGGTGAGGAAGGGCATGGGTGGGTGGTGGTGGGGAGGAGGGGGAAGATAAGCACCGTTCCTGCATCACATATTATGAATGCCTGGAAGGGGGAGTGAGAGAGGTGGGGGGGGGACTGAAGACGACAGAGGAGAGGAAGAGGATGGGCTGGAGGGAGGGGACGGTTTTGTGGGGAGGAAGCGGAGAAGAAATATCATTCCTGTTGGAGTGAGATGGGGTCAGGTAAGTGCGGGTGAGAGAGGGAGGGAAGGGAAGTTTGGGGAGGGGAAGGGATGGGTAATAAACAAAGGGAGAGAGGAATGGAATGAGAAGAGGGGAGGAGGTGGAATGAAGCAGCGTTCCTCCTCCACATATTGAGGATGGAGGGGTGAGGAATGAAAGAGTAGGGGTAGTATGGGAGAAAAGGCGGAGCGAGAGGGAAAAGGAGTGGTGAAGGGAAGGAAAGAGGGGGAGATGATGCAAACGATCCTCTTTCGCATATTATAAAGGGTGGAGTGAGGGGGGATAATGGGGGAGCGGGGAGAGAGAGGTAGGGAGAAGAATGGGGGGAAGGGGAAGGATGGGGAACTGAACCATCTTTCGTCCTCCAAATAGGAATAATGGGGTCGGGAGTGGGGGAGTGGGAAACTAGGGAGTGAAGGTAGGCAGAAGAGGAGGAAGAGGAGAGAGGTGAGTTCCTGTGCTCCCTGGTTAAATACTGGGAGGACACGAATGGTAAGAGACAGAAAATAGAACATTAATTTATGATTAATAAGGGCAGATTATGAGAGAAAGTCACAGATAGATAGATAGCTGGGTACAAATAAATACATGCATACATACAGATAGAGATAAACAGATATATCCATTTAGACAGACAGGCAGACATACAGAGATAGACACAGACAAACAAATAAAGTAGACAAATAGATAAACTGAACACTGACAAATACTGTTCTCTGAAACAAATACATACAGAAAAACAGACAGACTTACAGAAGACACAAAGACATACGTAACCATAACACTGCTGACCTTGTATGTCCCGCCTCTCCTCGTACACTCTGAATAAATTTCATCAGTGTCTTGAGAAAACTTACTCGAAAAAAGACCAATTTTTCGACAAAGTTAGATATTGCAACTCTTTCCTGTCCCTCCTACACTCATCTTCCTTCGGCTATCATTTTCTGTCTTTTTTTTTTCCAGTCCATTTTCTACTTGTCTACGTGACTGTTTAAGTATCAGGTTGACTGTATTTTTAACTATTTTCTCCTGTCTGTATTTCTGCCTAACTGTTTCTCTTTCCTTGGCAATCATTTTCCTTTTGATTCTTTAAATTATTACATTTTCTTCTTTGTCTATCTGTTTATTTATCACGTTGAATGCCTGTATTTTTGACTAACTGTATCTTTTACTGTCTATATTTCTGCCTGTATTTTTCTCTTTCCCTAGCTATCAATTTCCTTCTAGCTTTTTTATTAGATTTTCCTATCAGTCTACCTGTTTATGTATCACCTCAATTACCTGTTTTTCTGAATGTTTGCATTTTTACCTGTCTGAATTTTTGGATATTGAAATTTCTTTCATCAAATATTACTTTACCTTTTATTGTCTTTTTTTTTTTTTATTAATCTTTTCCTTTCTTGTCAGTGTATCAGTTTATGTATCACTTCAGCTGTCTATTTCTGGCTGTATTTTTGCCTGTCTATACGTCTGTCTGTCTATCTGTATTTCTTTTATTAGCTGTCACTTTCCTTTTGACATTTGTTTTATTACCCTGGTGAACAAGCCTACATCGTTTCTATCCTTAATGACCTAAAGCAGCTTGTACAGCGCCCTACCCGTATCCCTGACCGCCTTGGAGAGAGCCCCAACATATTTGACCTCTTCCTCACAACTAATCCTTCTGCTTACTCTGTTAATCTTTTCTCTCCGTTGGGCTCCTCCGATCACAACCTTATTACCTTAACCTGTCCTATCACTCCGGTACGGCCTGTGGACCCTCCGGGGAAACGTCGTCTGTGGCATTTTGGAGCCGCGGACTGGGAGGCCCTCAGGCAGTACTTCTTTGATTTTCCCTGGAATGATTATTGCTTCCATGGCCGGGAGCCATCTGAGTGTGCCTTGCGCATTACGGAGGTTATTCTCTCGGGTATGGAAGCATACATTCCGTTCTCATATCCTTTGACTAACGCAAGAAAGCCTTGGTTTAATCACGCTTGTTCTATGCTGTCCGCAACAAGGAGAGGGCCTACAAAAGGTACCGGAGCCAACCCACCCCTGAATCACATCATCTTTATGTTTCTGCCCGGAATCGTGCTAAGTCTGTTCTTCGCTCTACTAAAAATAATTACATCCATACTAAATGCTCTCACCTCTCCAACTCGAATTCTTCCCGCTCCTTCTGGCACCTTGCCAAAAATCTTTCTAACAACTTTACCTCATCATCCTTCCCTCCTCTTTTCTACTCTGATGGTTCTGTAGCTATTTCTTCTACTGATAAAGCAGATCTCTTCGCACAGACTTTCTCCTCCAATTCCACCTTAGACGATTCCGGTGCTGTTCCTCCATCTCTTCCCCCCTCTGACTTCCTCATGGCTGATATTAAAATTTCTTCAGTTGATGTATTTTCTGCCATCACTGGCCTCAGTATTAACAAGGCATATGGGCCTGATGGGGTCCCTCCTGTTGTTCTCAAGAACTGTGCTTCTGTGCTTACACCCTGCCTAGGCAAACTCTTTCGCCTTTGTCTGTCAACTTGTACCTTTCCTTCTTGCTGGAAGTTTGCTCTCATTCAGCCAGTTCCAAAGAAGGGTGACCACTCCCAACCCTCCAACTATCGTCCAATTGCTTTAACGTTCTGTATTACAAAAGTTTTCGAGTCAATTCTTAATAGAAAAATTTTAAGGCATCTTTCCTATCACAACCTTCTTTCCGATCGTCAGTACGGGTTCCGTCAGGGACGCTCCACAGGCGATCTTCTCACCTACCTTTCAGACTCCTGGTCATCCTCCTTTCGGGACTTTGGCGAAAGCTTTGCTATTGCTCTTAACATCTCAAAGGCTTTCGATCGAGTCTGGCATAAATCTTTAATTTCCAAACTGCCCTCCTACAGTTTCTATCCTTCTATCTGTGCCTTCATCATTAGCTTCCTTTCTGATCGTTCTATAGCCGCTGTTGTAGACGGCCATCGTTCTTCTCCAAGATCTATCAACAGTGGTGTTCCTCAGGGCTCTGTCCTATCACCAACTCTCTTCCTTTTATTCATCAATGATCTTCTAAGCTGTACATCTAACCCTATCCACTTATACGTTGATGACTCCACCCTTCACCTTTCCATTAGGTTCCCGCAACGCCCATCTCAACAGTTACTTCAACAAACAAGGGATGAGGCTATGGCACACCTGATGTCTGACTTGGCTCGTATCTCTGACTAGGGTAAAAATAATATGGTTGTTTTTAATGCATCTAAGACTCAGTTCTTACACCTATCAACCCGACAAAATCTTCCACAGGTATACCCACTAATGTTTAATAATATTCAGCTTAATCCTGCATCATCCTTGAACATGCTTGGGGTTTCATTTAATCGGAACTTATCTTGGAAAGATCATATTACATCTCTTGTAAAATCTGCTTCCAAGAGATTGGGTGTGCTAAGCCGACTCTGCTCTTTCTTTACCCCTGCACAATTGTTGACTCTATACAGGGGTTTTATCCGCCCCTGTGTGGAGTACAACTCTCATGATTATTGCTTCCATGGCCGTGAGCCACCTGAGTGTGCCTTGCGCATTACGGAGGTTATTCTCTCGGGTATGGAAGCATACATTCCGTTCTCATATCCTCTGACTAATGCAAGAAAGCCTTGGTTTAATCACGCTTGTTCTAATGCTGTCCGCAACAAGGAGAAGGCCTACAAAAGGTACCGGTGCCATCCCACCCCTGAATCACATCATCTTTATGTTTCTGCCCGGAATCGTGCTACGTCTGTTCTTCGCTCTACTAAAAATAATTTCATCCATACTAAATGCTCTCAACTCTCCAACTCGAATTCTTCCCGCTCCTTCTGGCACCTTGCCAAAAATCTTTCTAACAACTTTACCTCATCATCCTTCCCTCCTCTTTTCTACTCTGATGGTCCTGTAGCTATTTCTTCTACTGATAAAGCAGATCTCTTCGCACAGACTTTCTCCTCCAATTCCACCTTAGACGATTCCGGTGCTGTTCCTCCATCACTTCTCCCCTCTGACTTCCTCATGGCTGACATTAAAATTTCTTCAGTTGATGTATTTTCTGCCATCACTGGCCTCAGTACTAACAAGGCATATGGGCCTGATGGGGTCCCTCCTGTTGTTCTCAAGAACTTGCTTCTGTGCTTACACCCTGCCTAGGCAAACTCTTTCACCTTTGTCTGTCAACTTGTACCTTTCCTTCTTGCTGGAAGTTTGCTCTCATTCAGCCAGTCCCAAAGAAGGGTGACCACTCCCAACCCTCCAACTATCGTCCAATTGCTTTAACGTCCTGTATTTCAAAAGTTTTCGAGTCAATTCTTAATAGAAAAATTTTAAGGCATCTTTTCTATCACAACCTTCTTTCCGATCGTCAGTATGGGTTCCGTCAGGGACGCTCCACTGGCGATCTTCTCACCTACCTTTCAGACTCCTGGTCATCCTCCTTTCGGGACTTTGGCGAAAGCTTTGCCATTGCACTTGACATCTCAAAGGCTTTCGATCGAGTCTGGCATAAATCTTTAATTTCCAAACTGCCCTCCTACAGTTTCTATCCTTCTATCTGTGCCTTCATCGCTAGCTTCCTTTCTGGTCGTTCTATAGCCGCTGTTGTAGACGGCCATCGTTCTTCTCCTAGAACTATCAACAGTGGTGTTCCTCAGGGCTCTGTCCTATCACCAACTCTCTTCCTTTTATTCATCAATGATCTTCTAAGCTGTACATCTAACCCTATCCACTCATACGCTGATGACTCCACCCTTCACCTTTCCATTCGGTTCCCGCAACGCCCATCTCAACAGTTACTTCATGAAACAAAGGATGAGGCTATGGCACACCTAATGTCTGACTTGGCTCGTATCTCTGACTGGGGTAAAAATAATATGGTTGTCTTTAATGCATCTAAGACTCAGTTCTTACACCTATCAATCCGACAAAATCTTCCACAGGTATACCCATTAATGTTTAATAATATTCAGCTTAATCCTGCATCATCCTTGAACATGCTTGGGGTTTCATTTACTCGGGACTTATCTTGGAAAGATCATATTACATCTCTTGTAAAATCTGCTTCCAAGAGATTGGGTGTGCTAAGCCGACTCCGCTCTTTCTTTACCCCTGCACAATTGTTGACTCTATACAGGGGTTTTATCCGCCCCTGTGTGGAGTACAACTCTCATGTGTGGGGAGGCCCCCCACATACAGCTCTTCTCAATAGGGTGGAGTCAAAGGCTTTTCGTCTCATTAACTCTCCTCCTCTTACTGACTCCCTTCAAACTCTGTCTAGTCGCCGCACTGTTGCATCTTTATCTCTTTTCTATCGCTACTTTAATGGTCACTGCTCCTCTGAACTGTCTGCTTGCATTCCTCCACCTCTACGACGGGCGCGTAGCACCCGTCTGGCAGCAAACTCTCATCCCTTTTCTGTCCAACTCTCTAATGCAAGAGTTAACCGTTACTCCCAGTCTTTCATTTATGCAACTTGTCAGCTCTGGAACTGTCTCCCTCTGTCTGTATTTCCTGCTGCCTATGATCTCCACTCTTTCAAACGGAGTGTGTCCAGGCATCTCAAAATGATCGGATCTTGAATTTGGCTCTCTATTGTATTTTGTTTTTCTCTTGGAGGGAACTGTTACTGCGGACTCATGGCCTTTGGTTCCTTCTTCCTCGCATTAAAAAAAAAAAAACCTCACCTGTCTGTGTATCTCTTTATTATGTTTGTAATAGCCTGTATTTTCTGTACTTCCACCTGTTTGTCTGTCTTTTACCAGCTATCACTTTCGTCTGAGAGAGAGAGAGAGAGAGAGAGAGAGAGAGAGAGAGAGAGAGAGAGAGAGAATGTGTGTGTGTGTGTGTGTGTGTGTGTGTGTGTGTGTGTGTGTGTGTGTTTCCCTTCACCCTTCAATACACTGTTCCCTGCCTCCCCTTTCAATCTTATCCCTCCTACACTTCCTCATCCATCCGCCCATCCATCACCCCCAAAAAAACTTTCCTCATCTCTCCCTCTTTCCCTCTTCTCTCCTCCATTTCTCCTTTCAGTCGTATGGTTCACTCCTATCACTGTCTCCCCCCTTCTCTCTCTCTCTCTCTCTCTCTCTCTCTCTCTCTCTCTCTCTCTCACCAACATGACCCTCACTCCCCACCCGAAATGTCGATTAAGAGGAAATTTAATACACTTTTACTCGTCCAAAAGGAAAAAAAAAATCCAATAACGTTAAGTCAAATTATTTCCTCACCTTTCTTCCACATCCGCCTATACGTGGAAATATGTTAATAAACAGAACATACACTATAGTTCTTTCATGCCCAGATTTTCGCCCTTTTGCAGCTTAATACACGTAGCTCAGGGGCAGAACAAGACAATGCAAAGGTTCTACAAATCTTCCCATTGCACTTCTTCGTGACAGGCATCATATTCTATTATTATTCGTCTGTTACAAGTCAGTATTACAAGATGGAGAGATGGCAATTTTCGGCCATGTTAGAGTAAAATGGGTATAGTAATCTCCGTTTCAACCAGTATTTATTTTTATCAACGACGTAACGGGCTCCAAAAATGTAACAGGAAGTACACCTATGAAAAGCATTACACACAGCACAAACAAAAGCATATTTAAGACTAGGCTGGGCTCCGTATTCTCGGCGGTTGTGAAAGCCCCCTAACACATTCTTAAAGATATATTTTTGGATACGGCTGGAAGGTACCGTTTTGTACGTTGTTTACGCAGAGTATGGTGATATTCGAATGGCTTGAATAACACAGAAGAGAACGGCAAGGTGTAATAAGCAAAATAAATCCCTTAGAAATTAATAAGCAAAATAAATCCCTTAGAAATTAATATGCAAAAGAAATTCCCTAGAAATTAATACGCAAAATAAATCCCTTAGAAATTAATAAGCAAAATAAATCCCTCAGAAATTAATAAGCATAATAAATCCCTTAGAGAGAGGTGTTAGGGAGCTTCCTTAGGCGACGATAATTACGAGCCTTGATCAGTACGTGCCAGATACCGATCCTGTTTAAACAATAATTCAATAATAAATAAGCCATGAAAGTATGTAAATTGTAGGGCAGAACAGTCCTAATAATTCCCAGTATAAATATTTTTGGTATAAATCTTTTTTGAAAATCTGTAAGAGAGACAAAGAAGCTGATAATACATGGATAGCAGCATTAATTTTATGAACTTAATTTTTTGAACCATTATGAACTCCCACAGCTCAGGTCTCCCACTGTCGCTGAAAATATTAAAAGTTCTTTCGTCCACTACCTAAAGCTTTCATCAGCGTTCATCAGACAACTACCCAACAACAGTACTCGTTCTAATCACCCAAAGCGGGCAATTACTGGGTCACGTACAAGCACCACTAATTACTATCACCCAGAGTTTCAAATTAACAGGTGAACAGGTCATTGCGCTCGCCCTAATTACACTCGCTCCGACATTAACAGCTTCAAACCAAACAATTAGGGCTGTTCTAACGACTCCATCCATTTCCATCCCTTTGACTGGCGTGTGTCGTACTCCTTTCAATTTGATGACGTAATTATTGGCTTATCTTTCCAGTCTATTTATCTATACGTTTGTCTATCTACCTACTTATCTATCTATACCTTATAACTATCTATTTTTCTATTGCCAGACGTCTTAATCCCGTAAGGCGTGGCCACAAACAAACCGCCTCCATGTCACCCTGTCCTCTCATATTTGGCTGCCTTCCCTCCAACTCACACCCTCTTTTCTCACAAATTTCTCCACTCCATTCCTCCATCTCATCCTTGGCCTCCCCCTCCCCCTCTCCCACTCACTCACATACACTCTCTTGGTCAGTCTATCATTCTGCATCCTCTTCACGAGGCCACACCAAATACACCTTGTACAAACCACCAACACCAGGCACACCAACACAAAACACAGAGAGAGAGGCAGACAGAGAGACAGACAGACAGATAACAGAGAGACAAGTAAAGTGCAGAGACAGACAGCCAGTACAGACAGAAACTAGAATGCATCAGAGAGCGCATACCTCCGCCAGTGCCACTGCCATTAAAAAGGATCCGAATCCGGATCCGTGGAGATATTGTGTGGAATACATAGGATCCTTGACCCATGGCCCACTCTTCCACAAAATTTTATAGAAATTCACTGAGAACATTTGGAGATATGACATACATGATCCGGATCCGGATCCGGATCCGGAACCGTCCCAAAAATTAAATCATGTTTTTCTTGGCCTATGGCCCACACTTCCACTAAATTTTACTGAAATTTGTTGCGAACTATTGGAAATATCGTGTGGACAAACAGACAGACAGACAAACAGGTGAATACATAACATCCACCAACTTCGTTGGCGGTGGTAATAATCGAACAGTGAACAGGCAGACAGACAGACAGCAGAGACAAATTAAGGTAAATACAGACAGCAGACAGACAACAGACACACAGTGAATAGAGACAGACAGATAGACAGCAATGACTCAAAGGTATAGAGAATAGCTAGACATCCGGAGAGCAGAGACATAAAGAAAGGCATACAGAACAGACAGACAGACAGGAGGACAGACAAACAGACAGACAGGAAAAAGCTCATAACTCGAGACGCTGACTTGGGATTGGGGCGGGTATAATAATATTTTAAATTTAAATAAAATGTACATACCTTCGCTATCACTCAGCGACAATTTCAACATCTTAGCAAAAAAAATCAAGCCGCCGCCGCCATCGCTTTGATTTTTGTATTTTAGCTTTTTTCCAACTGATGCAGTTGAAGTCTTAAGCATAATTTCAAGTGAGATTATGGATTTTAATAATTTTTTGACACTTTTTTTTTATCAACTTTTTTTTTTCTTTTTTTTTGTCCGTATTTTTCTTTCCATCAAGCAACACTTACACCATTTCAAGGAAAACGTTCGCAACAACTGTGAATTTAATTAGTCTATTGTGGTTAGGGGAGGGGGAGAGGGGAGGTCATTAGAGGCGCGGCGGAGCTCCCTCATGAGAGGAAAGGGATTAAATAAGTCATTACACACCAGGCAATAAAGGTCATTACACAGCAGGCATACCACGGAAATCACCTCTATTACCAGGGTATTATTTTCATTACCCTTGGCGTCTTGAGAAACTATAGTATTCTCATTTAACCTCCCGCGGTAACCGATATTGGTAGCTCACATAATATTACCAAAACGTAAAATGCGCAAAGATAAATCGCAACAAAAAATAAAAATGCCACGGGAAAAATAAATATGAAAACAAAAGTACTCGTACAATGAGTGAAGACTTGGAAACATCTATACTTGTAAAATCAAAAGGAAAAAGTAAATCATATAACACAATGAGAGAGAGAGAGAGAGAGAGAGAGAGAGAGAGAGAGAGAGAGAGAGAGACAGAGAGAGAGAGAGAGAGACTCCAGTATGTAATGAGGAGATCAAAGTCGAAGGAGTGAGAGGCTTGTCATTGATCGAGGGATACAAAGTGTGATGGAAGAAATTTGACGTACAAGGAAAGTGTGATTAGTGGACAGGTGGAAGAAATTTATAATAATGTCTATAATTGCTGGAGAAGC
Source organism: Coenobita brevimanus (assembly GCF_032717465.1). Lineage (NCBI taxonomy): Eukaryota > Metazoa > Arthropoda > Malacostraca > Decapoda > Coenobitidae > Coenobita > Coenobita brevimanus. The sequence goes on along the minus strand of NC_137064.1, from coordinate 24,644,158 downwards.
AGGGAGAAGCAGAGACACTTTTAAGTGTTTCTGACTGATGGAGAAATGGAAGAAATCCATCAGTAATTCTGTGCCTGGTGGTCATGGAAGAAATGTACTGATGGGGAGATGGAAGACATTTGTAATTAAGTCTTTAGACAAAATGTCTGGGCATGAGATTTTGCAAGACTGAGAAAGAACAAAACAAGGCACAGTGAATAAGTCCCCAAATCAGAAAGACAACGGACAAAACTCAGACCAAGGAATGAGGAAGGGATTTTCTCAGAAGGAGAGGGGAAAAGTCAGAGTAGATGGAGAGGAAACCTTCTCAGAGGGTGAGGGGACAAAACTCTGAGAGGATGGATGAAGAGGGGACAAAACTCAGACAGGATGGATGGGGAGGGGACTTTTAGACGTGGCAGATCCCTGATACACAGACGCCTCACCACCATCTGTCAATCCGTTTTGACGTTTTAATTTCTGTCCCTGGGGCAGAGTACGCCCATGCGAGTTTTCGTCGCAGATCACGTGGACGCTTATGTCCATACAGAAACGAACGTGTTTGCCCGAGCTCTTGTCAGTGTTCTGTTCCTCCATTTCCTCCCAACTATACTTCGCCCCTTTCTTGTCTTCTTCTTCCTCCTCTTTCCTGTCTTCTTCTTCCTCCTCCTCCTCCTCCTCCTCCTCTTTCTTTCTTTCTTCCTCCTCCTCCTCTTCCATCTTGTTTTCCTCCTCTTCCTTCTTGTTTTCCACCTCCTCCTCTTTCCTATCTTCCTCGTCCTCCGCCTCTTTCCTGTCTTCCTCCCCCTCCTCTTTCCTGTATTTCTCCCTCTCCTCCTCCTCTTTCTCCTCTTCATCCTCTTAACCTCTTCTTTGTCTCCGTCCTTCTCCTCCTTCTCCTCCTCCTCTTTCATTTCTTCTTCTTCTCCTCTCTCTTCCTCCTCCTCCTCCTCCTCCTCTTTCTTGTCTTCCTCCTCCTCTCTGTCTTCCTCTTCCTCCCCTTTCCTGTCTTCTTCCCCTTCTTATCTTTTCTCCTCCTCTTTCCTTGTCTTCCTTTTCATCTTCATTCTCTTACTTTTCTTCCTCCTCCCCCTCTTTCTTGTCTTCCTCCTCCTCCTCCTCCTCCTCCTTTTCTTTCTTGTCTTTCTCTTCCTCCTTCTCCGAGCTCTTTTCCTTCTTCTCCTAGCTCTCTTTCCTCCTTTTCCGAGCTCTCTTCCTTCATCCCCGAGCTCTCTTCCTCCTCCTCCTCCTTTAAGCTCTCGTTTCTGACGTAGGCGTGGCCGGTGTTGGTGGGATGGGCGTGGCCGGTGGAGGGTTCGGGGTCACCGCCCTTACCCGGCGCGTCCTCCTTCATCCCCGTGGACCCGTTGGGGTCAAGGCCGTCTGTGGTGTGCAGGCGGCGCCGGTAAAGCCCCTGGTGCTGTTGGTGGTGCTGCGGCCGGAGAAGGGGGTGACGGGGACGATGACGGGGGCACTGATATTGAATACCGGCCCGTTGACCACCTGGGTGTTGACAATAAGTACGGAAAGGCAGGGGTCAGATCGGGTCACGGTTGTGGTCCGGCCCGCCTCTCGTGTCGTCGTTATTTAGAAAACAAGAGGACGCGCAGGAAAGGGCAAAAGAAAGAGTAGCTTGAGATACTGCTATGCATATAAAGATGAACTGATAGAACAAAGAACAAACCAAATATCACATACCAAAATAACAAGAAGGATAAGAATAAGAGTACATGGAAGAGCGACAAAGGTAAGATCGGGAGGCAGACAAAGAAAGCAATCAGCCACCGGGGCTTTCATGTAAGATTCCTGAAGGAGGCGAGGCTGTCTGATGCATCCCATAGTTGCTTGAGAGAGAGAGAGAGAGAAATCGGGTTTCTTTTTACCCCTTACTGCTACTGTCTCACCCAACGTTAATCTGACCTTCAATTAATACATCATCGTAGTGAACTGATGAACCAAAAATTATTGTTAACCCTGAAAATTCAGCGAGGCTTTTGTCATTATATTCTTCCTAACGACTGGTGAAGAAGACAACATTGTAAGTTTAATGATGATGACGATGATGATGATGACTGATATATAATGATGATGATGATAATGATAACTGATATATAATGATGATGAAGATCATGATGACGATGGTTATGATGATGATGATAACTGATACATAATGACGTTCACAATGATGATCATGATGATGATTACTGATTTATAATGATGATGATGATCCATCCATCTATCCATCATCCAATCCTACATTGCCTCATGAGGAGCGTAGGAGCCCGGGGCTAGGCAGTTGGTCCTGACATTTAAGATGAGACTGACCAGCCTCACTCATCCCTGAGTGGCATTACGTGAACAATCAACCCCACCCATCCCTTGGATATAAACCTTCACCGGCTCAATCCGATTGGAGCGCAATAATTACCCACTAAACCACCAGGCGCCCAAATTCGGTTATATGGTTACCAACCAGAGTAGTAAATGATCTGGTGTACAGGAAACCCTCTGGCTTGTCACTCAGTGTAGAGTCACCCACAGGCAGAAGGAAGAGGAAAGAATGAAGGAAATTACAGAAGAAGGAGTGTAAAGTCATCCGTAGGCAGAAGGACGAGGAAAGACTGAAGGAAAGAAAGCCAGCAGAGGATGGAAAGAAAGATGGATGGAGGAGAGGAAAGGGCAGACATCCGGGAGCAGCACTACAACGAGTGAGTGGATGGTGACCTCCCCCACCTACAACATGATAACTGATACATAATGATGATAAAGATCATGATGATAATTATGATGGTGATGATAACTGATACATAATGACGTTGATGATGATGGTCATGATATTGATTACTGATTTATAATGATGATGATGATGATAACTGATATATAATGATGATAATGTTGATGATGATGATGATGTTCAACTTTCACAAGTCGCAAGCAAGAAAACATCGATAACGAGAAGGGTATTATTCATATTACCTCCTTCTCTACTGTCAACAATAAAAAAAATAATAGAAAAATAAAGACGATATATCCCGTCAAATCAAGGACATCAATACTCAAAAAAAAAAAAAGAAAAAAATCCCCTTGCCCATCTAAACCTCTCATCAGGCGTCCATCCGTCCCCCCCTCCTCTCTCTCTCTCTCTCTCTCTCTCTCTCTCTCTCTCTCTCTCTCTCTCTCTCTCTCTCACACACACACAAACACACACACACACACACACACACACACACACACACACACACACACACACACACACACACACACACACACACACACACTAGAACCAACCACTACACATATTTATAAGCCCACACAATCCTACATCTTCAATCACATACAACCCCTCTCCCCCCCTTCTTCACACACACACACACACACACACACACACACACACACACACACACACAGGGGAACCAACAACTACACATATACACAAGCCCACACAAACCTTCATCTTCAATCACAAACAATCCTTCTCCACACACACACACACACACACACACACACACACACACACACACACACACACACACACACTGGGGCCTTAGAGCAAAACCTGTGGCGTGTTGATGAAGTAACCAGCAGCATAAAAAAGTGTAAACAAAAGCTCCCTCTCGCCGGGATCAGAGAGGAACCCCGCCAGGAGGAGCAGCAAACAGGTCACTCACACGCTGACAGACATCACGTAAATTATTCCCCCTGTTCCTCTCTCGCCTTTTCCCCTCGTCTTACACTGGTAGTCCGGTTTTCCCCTCCCTGTCCCTGTATTTTTGCTTCTACAGGTGGTTTTCCCCTCCCTGTCCCTGTATTTTTCCTTCTACAGGTGGTTCTCCCCTCTCTGTCCCTGTAGTTTTCCTTCTACAGGTGGTTTTCCCCTCCCTGTCCCTGTATGTTTGCTTCTACAGGTACCCTTCCTCTTTACATCCTCCGTTTTTCAGTTCCTCATTCGTCTTCCCTCTTTCTTCTACGTAAGTATTTTGGTCCTTGTCCCTTTTTTTTTCCCTTGTATAAGTCGTTCTCGTTCCTTCAGTCACTCTTCTCTCTCTCTCTCTCTCGCTCTCTCTCTCAAACTCCTGGGCAGGCCAACACACGTAGTTAAGGAGTTACCACCATCAACACGCAGAAGTTCTCTCTCTCTCTCTCTCTCTCTCTCTCCTTCTTACCTGCAGGGGAGGTAGTTTATTTGTAATGGCAGGGTTGTTAATAATTCTAACAGCTTTGTTCTGAATTTTGTCTATTGTTTTAATGCAACCTCTCCACATCCATTCCACAAGGGTGAGCAATATTCAGGCTGAAAGCGCACATGACTTTTAATAAATTATAGCTACCTGCTCGTCAGTGAAGAAGTTACGGACTCTTTGAGGCGGTTTTAACAGGTGATCTAACATGAGAGGTCCAGCTGAGGGCATTGTTAAGTGAGACGCCGAGAATTTCAATACTTTTGGAGATGGGAATATTAGTAGCACTGAAGGTAATGTACGAATCTGGCAATATGTCTATTAGTAAATTGTATATATTTAGATTTACAGGCGTTAAACGAGACAAGATTGTTTTGTCCCCACTCACTGATCATACATAGGTCTCGATTTATGGAGATGGCTGTACTGAGTTGAGAGGTACAGATATTAGACACTGTAAATGGGTGTCTGAGTGTGAATGAACTATGTAGTGTTGAGTCATCTGCATATGAGTGGATGGGATTGTGGGTGACAGATAAGAGATCATTAACATGAACTAGGAATAGGGTTGGCGCCAGAACTGATCCCGCGGCACGCCGGCGTTAATTGAGTGGAAAATGGAATATACATCATCTACTTTTACTCTTATTTTCCTGTCACTAAGATATGAGGAAAAGGAACAAAAGACGTTAGACCATAGCAAGGGAGCTTGTACAGCAGGGAACAGTGCCATACTCTGTCGAATGCTTTAGAAATATCAAGGGCTACTGCATGAGTTTCTCCATGTAGGTCAATTGATTGATGGATGGTATAAGTTGAGATTGAGTATGTCAGTGGTAGATCTTTCGTGGCGAAAACCATATTGTCTATCACTAATTACGTTGTTGGATTCAAGATGTTTAACAATGTGCTTATTAATTAAAGTTTCAAATACCTTACCAAGAGAAGATGTGACTGCTATTGGTCAGTAATCTGAGGGGTCAGAGGAACTTCCTTTCTTCGGAATTGGATGGATATTGGCTTCTTTCCATGAATTTGGAAATGAAGAAGTACATATGCATAGTCTGAATAATTCAGCTAGAACAGAGGCAAGTTCAGGGGAACACTTTTCAAAACAATTGGCGGAATTCCATCTGGGCCTGGAGCTTTGTTAGTAGGTAAATTGTCTAGGATGGATTTTATGTATCTTGTCTGTATTTTAAGTGGGGCAACTTCGGGAGAGTCAAGTTCTAGTACTGGGACATTCTGGCTGGCATCCTCTACGGTGGAATTTCTGGCAAATGTACTGGCAAAAATATCTGCTTTCCCATGCGGGTCATTTGTAATGTTGCCATCTGAAGATTTTAGTGGGGGAATGGAAGATGACTTGTTGAAGTTATTATTGAAAGAATTAAGAGTTGATCAGAATATTCTATTGTCTTTAGGATTGTGCCTGCATACCGTCTACTGCACAGCCAAAGGAAAGCAGTGGAAGAGGAAGTTGAAAAGATGCTTCATGATCGAGTCATTCAACCGTCTTCCTCACCCTGGAATGCACCGCTCTTTCTGGTGCCTAAAAAGAACGGTGAAGTGAGACCTGTTGCAGATTTCCGGCAAGTGAACAAGGTAACCGTACCGGATCATTTTCCAATTCCGCACCTCAGGGACTTACTACAGTCCCTGGGTAAGGGAAATACCGTTTTCACCTGCCTGGATCAATCGTCAGGGTAATGGCAGGTGGAACTGACCAAAGAGTCTCATCCCATCACTGCCTTTAGCACTCACTGTGGGCACTCTGAATTTTTCTGGATGCCTTTTGGATTGAGTAATGTTCCTTTGGCATGTCAGAGGATGATAGATCAGTTGTTTGGTGACATGTTAGGGCAGGACGTCTTGGCGTGTCTAGATGACTTGATAATTGTGAGCAAGGACATGGACAATCAATCAATCAATCATTTCCTGTGGCACCCTCGGGGATGCATAGGGCCTCGATGAACTCACACCACCACATCCTATCTTGTGCTAACTCCTCAAGATCTCCCCAACACTCATCTCCAGCTTCCCGTCTCATTGTCCTCACCCACGTCTCTTTTGGCCTTCCTCTACCTCTCCTACCAAGTGCCACCCACCCTGGTGTACCTCGTACTATTCCCTGTCTCCTATACACATGTCCTAGCCACTTCCATCGTGAGAATCTAACATATTCATCGATCGGCTGCACTCCCGTTATTTCTCTAATTCTACTATTTGGTATCCTTTCCCACCACTTAACTCCTAATATTCTTCTAAGTGCTTTATTTTCAAACACCAAGAATTTATTTATGGACACCCACTTTAATAAGTGAAAAGGAGTGATGGAAACCTTAAGGTCTGCGGGTCTGAAAATCAAGCTGTCAAAGTGTGAGTTCCTGAAGTCATATATTAGATTTCTGGGGCACTTAGTCGATGCGCATTAAGGCTCTTCTGGATAAGGTTACTGCCATGATAAACTTCCCTACACCCAAGTCCAAGGATGACGTTCACTCATTTCTAGGGCTCACTGGCTTCTATAGGAGCTTTGTCCACAGATCTGCTGCTATCACATCACCGTTAACAGCGCTACTCTAGAAGGATGCAACATGGAAATGGGGATCATCGGACAAGAAAAGCTTCAATGACCTCAAGAAAGCCATAACTGAAGCACCAGTGTTAGCGTTTCCTGATTATACTCAACCTTTTCACCTGTGCACGGACGCCTCAGGTTCGGGTCTGGGAGCAGTGTTACAGCAGAAGGATGAGCAAGGCAAAGTGCACACCATTGCGTATGCCAGTAGGGCACTAAGACCCCCAGAAAAGAATTACTCAGTGACACACTTGGAGACATTAGCAGTCGTGTGGGCATTAGGACATTTCTGGGATATCATCTTTGGTTACTGGATAATTGTTTTAACTGACCATGCACCTATATACGACTTATTCAAGGGGAAGAACCTGCATGGTAAAGTCGTGCATTGGTACAGCAAGGTAATGGAGTTTGACCCAGAAGTCAGATATTTACTGGGCCGTCAAATCGTCGTTGCCGACGAGCTGAGTAGAAACAATGCTGCTACCATATCTGAGGATATCCCTCTCACTGGGTATTCCCTGGACACGGTAAAAGCGGAACATCATAAGGATGCAATGTGGCCTCAAGTTATCTATGCCTTAGAGTCTGGTGACGAGACTTGTCTACCTGAACTTCCGGTACCGATGACTCACTTCCACCTTCAACAAGGTCTCTTGTATAAGAAACCACCAGGGAAGTGCACCGTGTATCAGTGTTAAAGCTGTCGATGGCCCCCTTTACGTCACTTGCAGGTAAAGGCAAAGTCTTGTAGTAGTTTTCTGACAGTATATTAAACACCGTCTTGAATCAATATACAGCGATGGTGGACAATTGCACGTCCAACCCCAGACCCGTTTGGACAGCTACTGATCACCGGTTACCACCGGCTAGAGAGAGAGAGAGGCGGTGCGACTACGGAAGTCATGACTCATACCTCGTAGACATACCCGGTAACACTGAGCGAGCGTTGACGCCCTACTTGGATCCTACTTACAACTACTTACAACTACATACAACTACTTACATACTATATTTACATACTATTATAATATCTACAAAAAGGTTATAAACAATTTTCCCCCTCATCAAAAAGTGTGTCTCCTGACACAGTGGTGGGGCATCAAGTCATTACATGGCAAGAATACAAGTGGTCTGAGTATACAGTGAACCGGGATGATATGGGAGTACAATAATAAATGAGATATTGCTACATAATTCACAAAGCTGGATGTAAGAAAGGATTAATATATTTACAGTACATGGCCATGTTGGAAAAACAGCATAAACATATAGGTTTGGTCAATGTACAAATTATATATATATATATATATATATATATATATATATATATATATATATATATATATATATATATATATATATATATATATATATATATATATATATATATATATATATATATAATCACAAAATGAGTTTTACTCAGAACTACCATTTTCTAGGTCTTTTGGTTGTCGCACTAACCTTGTTGCTACACGGATCTCATGCAACCTTTTGTCCATTCGCTTGAAACAATAATACAGGATACAAACAATTGCAATAAAACCTAGAAAACATAAGACAACCGGAGGAAATACAAAGACTGGATGTGACCAGGAGCGGTTAAAAGCTGAAGAGAATTGGTTCATAATAAAATTAGAATTGTTTAGATAGTTCAACATAGTGATAGAAAGATTGTCTGTTGGTAGATGAAAGGTAGTATTAATAGGTTTGAAGATGTCATACTTGTGGGAGCGAAGTGCGAAGTGATAATGTGTGGCATGGGCTATTATAGACTCAGACTTTACTGTACAGTAATCAGGGGCCTTATATAAACCAATTGCGGACAGTGAACGGACAGGGGTCCCTGAACAAATAAGACTGACTGGAGTTGAGACACTAAAGAAGAAGTAGCGGATGTGATTTAGACGAGCATGGTGTACCTGGCTTTTGGGAGCCGGAACAAAGGTACAGACAGGTTGTACTGAGAAGTTACGGACTAAGGCAGATTCGCAAGGAGCAACGCTGCCAGGAAAAATTGTTATGAGGTACGCAGCACAAACACGAGAGTTGGGTGTGAGAAGGGCACATCTGCCGAGGTCACTTGAGGAGAGGAAGGCAATATACAGTAGAGATGATCATGGGAGAGAAGAAAGTACTCTGAAGAGACAGAGGTTTGTACTAGGGAGTTATTGTACCAGAAGGGAAGAGGAATGATGTGAAAGAGATCGAGTATGATGAAAGAACGAAGAGGAATATGAACAATTATATCTTTAGTAAGGAATGTGGCTTCTAGTATTGGGTAGTAGTGTTCTAACGAGGAGAATGGAATCATAGGAGACAAGCCGAATGTTGAGTAAGCCATTCCAAGGTAGAACGAAGGTCAGAGAAAGATACTAATTCTAGGGTCACACGACTATCAACAGCACTGACTAAAATACGAATTACGCTAGTAACTTGGGAGACAAGAGAGTCCAGAGAAACCTGCAAATTATCAACATGTAATTTAACATACATCAACTCTGATATAATATTAGTCTGTGATACTTCACGCTTAAGAACAATCGTAAAATTATTTAATGTATTAGTAACATCATGTAGATGGTGACTCATCTGTTGCATCATAAAATGTTCAATACGTAACACTTTGTTTTGGGACTCGATGGCATTGGATAATTGGATTAAGTCCTTTTTATAACCAGAAAGTTCACGGTTAGTCGCTACACCAAATAATCCACTGAGGATTTCTCCTCCAAGGTCAAATAGTCCACGTTTCACTCATGAGCGACCCACAGGCGTTTGGTGAGGGAAGGAATCTTGAAGATGGTTGAACTGATAACGAATATAATCTAATTTCCAGCAGATAGGTTGGTAAAGTGGGTACAAAAATGTGTTATTGGGATGTCGATTTCTAATTTCTGACAAGATGAGGTGATCTTAAAGGTGATGTTGATACAGATGTTAACGACAGTATGAGATGATAACGTTATTCAAGAGACTTAGTGGCACAACGCAACTTGGCACGATAGTCATTAACAGTAGGGGAAGGCAGAATAGTAATGTCAGAAGGAAGGTTTAGAGAAGAGGAAGAAGGCTGAGTAGGAATTTGTTGTGGGGATGTGGTCTCTCTTAGTGGTTCCCCCAAGACTGCGTTTTGATGCACGTTTGAGATGATCTGCATGCACCCATGTCGTCTCTGCCTTGTGCGGATCTCTTAATTCGAATTTATTACCTTTACGAGATATGACACGGAAGGGACCCAAGAATTTGCTGTTTAGTTTTGATTCTCTGTCATGATCTAGGGCAAAAACTAAGTCACCTACTTGGATGGTAACATCTATGACAGCGGCATGTTGGTTACGTACCATCTCCTCATTTGTAAGGACCAGATTATCCTGAACATATTTATGAATTTTCTGGAAGTTGGATAGGTTTACTCGCACATAGTTATCGTAGTCGTAGATCAGATCAGGTTTGGATTGCGACAGTGAATAAGGTAATCTTTTGTCAAAGCCATATTATGATGAAGAATGGTGTTTCTCCAACTGACTTATTGATGGATGAATTAATTGAAGCAGCTACCTGTGGAATCCATTCATCCCAGGTGGAAGTCTGATCTCCTACTATGTGACGCAGACTCTCCAATATCTTTCTATTCTGGCGCTCTACTAGGCCATTTGAGGCTGGATGATGGGCCACTATATTGCATTTCTTAATTCCGTATCGAAGACAAACTTCTTCCAGAACTGAATTATTGAACTCTGACCCATTATCAGTTAAAATTACTTCTGGCGTTGTGAAAGGGCAAATAACTGAATTAATAAAGGCATGTGCTACTGCGTTAGCAGACTTTTCATGCAATGGAACTAAGATAACAAATCTAGAGAAATGATCGACTGCCACTAACAGATAAACGAAGCCAGATTCTGTACGAGGCAGCTTCAGAAGATCGAGAGAGACAGTTTGCCAAGGTTTTGATAGTACTGGGTACTGCAATATAGGAGCAGGTTGACTGGTTGTCCCCTTGTGACGGGCACATGATAAACATGCATCGCAGTGCACTTCTATATCCTTTCGCATAGTGGGCTAATAATATGACAGACGTGCTTGCCGTAAGCTTCTGTCTTTGCCAGGGTGTGATGCATGAGGGGTGTCGTGGATTAAATGGAGGGCAGCAGGAATTAGGTCTGTTGGAATGACTAGTTGCTTAACTTCGCGATGAGGTACGTTGTTACCTGTCAGTACTGAGTTTTTATAGAGCAATTCATTGTTGGGGAAGAAATCAGATACAGGGACTGGTAACTTTGGCAGAGAAGAATCATCGCCTGACTCTAGGAAATATATGATCTGTGACCGTACGAGGTCCTTACGCTGGAACCTACGTAGTGCGTCATAATTGAACGCTAAGTTTATGTCGCAACTGGTTGAGACTGTGGCAACATGCCGCGAGAGGGCATCGGCTACGACATTGGATTTTCCAGGAACGTATTCAAATGTTGGATTATAGTCAGTCACAGTGACTGCCCAACATGCAAGTCGACCGGTAAGGTTACGTCCCCGAAACAAGTCACATAAGGGAAGATGGTCGGTTTGGATGTGAACAGGATATCCGTAGATGATGTCGCGGAAATGTTTTAGGGACCAGATCACGGCAAGGGCTTCCCAGTGAGTTACACTGTAATTCTTTTCTGCGGAGTTTAGCACACGGCTAGCATAGGCAATGACACGTTTCTTTCTTTAGGAGTCATATTGCAAGAGAACGGCACCTAGGCCTACTCCAGAAGCATCAGCACAGAGAAGAAATGGTTTAGAATAATCAGGGAATGCCAAAACTGGTGACTGTGCTAGAGCAGTTTTCAGTGTTGTGAATGTGGTTGCCTGTTCATCAGCTCACACAATAGGTGCATCCTTCTTTAGCAATTTTGTTAACGGTGCAGCTATCTTGACGTACGCTTTTATGAACCTTCTATAATACCCACTGAGACCGAGGAAACTGCGTACAGCGTCGGTGTTGGTTGGAGTTGGGAAATTCGTCACGGCTCTAACCTTGTCATCTGATGTGTTAATTCCGTGAGCGTCAACAACATGTCCTAAGAATTGGAGTTTCTTACGTAAAAAGTCACACTTTGATAGTTTGATCTTAAGTCCAGCTTGTTTGAGTCTAGTGAACACTTTGGCTAACTTTTCTAAGTGTTCCTCCACTGATTGACTAGCTATTATGACATCATCTAGATAAGCAAAAACTGAGTGACCTATCATGCCGGCGAAAACTGTACGAATTAATCGCATGAACGCTGAAGGTACATTTCTGAAACTGAATGGAAGTCTACGGAATTGGTAATGACCAGATGGAGCACTGAAGGCAGTGATAGGACGAGATGATTCTTCCATCTCGACTTGCCAATAACCACTTAAAAGATCTAGAGAGGAAAAAACACAATTGTTTTCGCCTAAGGATTCCAGCAAATTAGTGAGTACAGGAATTGGAAATCTGTCTAGGACAGTCAGTGCATTCATGCGTCTGTAATCTATGACTGGTCGTAACTCACCACCTTTCTTTGAAACCAGAAATAGTGGGCTGTTCCATGGGCTATGAGAGTGTTCAATGACCTCATTATCCAACATGTCCTGAATATGACGATCGGCTTGTTGACGTTGGCTATGTGGTAAACGGTAGGCAGGTATATATACTGGCTGAGCACCTGGCTATAATGTAATATTATACTTTACCAAATTTGTCTTTCCCATATTCTCACCGGGTAGGGCTACTACTTCGCGATAGTCTCGCAAGAGATTAATTAAATGATGTCGGTGTTCCGGGAAATCACTTTGTTTTATATGAGAATCAAGATTAGATGGAATACTGGTGGACTGAGCCACTGAGCATACATCGGCAACAGGGTATGGGAAATCCTGGCACACACGTACGGCCGCTGGGTATACCAAGAAATCGCCAATCTGAGTTCCCGTTAGTAGGTTGCAAATGGCGTTTGTTGTGTTTGCAATGTACAAGTAGCATAAACCATCCTACAGCACCGTACACAACGTTGACTCATGAGGTAAGCCATTCATACAACACGTCTCAGGTAATGTTAGTACATCCACTCTTGCTTTCGCACCCACAACACAAACAGAGACTTTGGTATACCTGTGCGGTAACAAAATTGTGCACTGATTTGATACTGCACGTCTTATCTCTGCGTGTTGTAAAACATCAATCACACTATCTGAGGTAGTTAAATAAGACGTGTCTGAGTCGGCGAGTGTGCGACTGTCAGAGGGGTTGATACGATCTATAACTGAATGCTCAGAGGATGTAGTACTAGATGGTAGTGTACCTGGCTGTTCAGGTAATGGCGTGTGTATTTGGTTACTCTTGACTACTGTTGGAATCATGTGAGACTTAATAACTGAGTCGGTTTGGGAAATTACCGGACGTGGATATTCCATACTAGATATTGGGAAACCATTGACATGTACACAACGAGAAGCAGGGAGGAGAGCAATGGCTTCTTGGGCCATTATCGAAAAGCCAATGAAAGTGTCCGCTGGATACCTTAGATCATTAGTGACATGAAACTCTACGTCAAAGGGTCTTAAGGCTTTATCAAATTGTACTTCTAGTGTGATCTTTCCTTTGACCTGAAATTCTGAGCCATCCACACCGCATAGGCGAATGTCAGGTGGTTCGAGGAGCCCAACTTTTTTAGTTATTTTCCTAATGTTGTTTAAAGAGGTATCTGAGATTAGATTTACCATAGATCCGCTGTCCATAAAGAAAGAGCTTTGTACCCCTTCGCTCCATCCTAGAATGACTAAGCCTGAAGATGTTATAGGTCCTACCTGACGAATGGGGAGTTGATTTTCTGTTGCCTTATTTTCAGACACTGGCGGATCTTCTACTGTTAGGTTATATTTCTCCGATCCGAGCGCTCGTCTTCCCCCGACTGACGGCTCTTAAGGTAACGGCACTCGTCCGTGGAGTGAGTTGTGCTATTCTTATGGTACTTGCAAGTTAGACGTCGGGACCACGAAGGTGCGCGCGGGCGTTCCCGTGAGCGAAAACGTCTTTCTTTGTATGCACAGCTAGACTCTCTATGACCTACATTACCGCAGTGCCAGCACGGAATTGAGAATTGTTTGCTTCGTCGCAGAGTTGAATTGTCACGACCGCTAGAAGGTGAACGATATTGTGAGTGAGACCGATTACTAGGTTTGGTTCTTGTAGTTGGCCGCGAACGCGAGGGATCAGATGAAGTGATGCTGGTGTGTAGTACTCTCGCAGTACCACTTGCAGAGGGAGAGGGTGAACTGTAAGAATCGACCTGGCGAGTGAAGTCTGTTCCTGACCTCTCTACAATTGTTTTACTGACATCCATTATTTTGTCTCCTGGTTTAAAGCCAACTTGTAGTGCTATTTGTTTTTGGGAGTCCGAAAGCCAATTGAGAAATCTAAAGTAACCGAACAAGTCAGCAAAATTATTTAATGTAATCATGATCTCCCCGTTGTGTTCTGTTACCCATTGAGTACCACGGAATAACTGGTGCAACTCTGAACTCGTCGCCCTCATAGTAGCGGCTGCCTCAATTACGAGTACTTTTGCGTGTTGGGGATGTACCTTCATGTCTTCCTGCATTTGCTTGAGGAGATTAGTTAATCCTATAAGTGATGCAGAATTGGAACGTTGGCAACAGTATTGAATAAGCCGTTAGCTAAACGTCTCAAACGTTTGACAATCTTCGAAGTGCCCCGCATGAATAGTGGCTCCTATTAATGATCTGCCATGATGAAGTCGACTGAGAAGATACGAAATTTTCAAGGGTTCATTTACAATCTGGCGATTATGAAGGTCGTTTTCGACCTCTTTGAGGAAATCGTAAATCGAAACAGTACTATCCTCTCCTGTAAAATTGGGTGTATTCACATCATCTAAATATATGGATTGTGGAGGTGGAGGGTTCTGAGTTGCCATCGTAAGAAGAGGGTGAGACCGCGAAGGTGAGGAAGTAGGCACGGTAGTGAACTGAGACGGTGTGTTGGAAGGAAGTGTCGTGGCAGTAGTGGTGTGTGTATGTGTAGTAGTGGGGAGGAATAAAAACTGTGGAGGAGACTGAGTGGTTTCAGGAGAATCAGTTGGAGAAGATGATAGAGTATCTGGAGTTAATATATCTGGATTTAGGGTAGGAGTAACAGGTGTTGTAGAAACAGGTAGGGAACTTACGGTTGGTTTGGTATAAGATCTGCCACTGCGAAGATTTACATTATCACTACATACAGCGTTATCTGTGTTACCATCTGATTCAATAGGTGAGAGATCTACCCTTTTAAAAAAGGACATTAACAGAGTAGGAAGTAAGCAAATAAAACTAAATGAACAAATGGATGAATAAATGAGAATAAATAAATAAAAATATTAGAAATCTGTGAAGAAATGATTTACTGTATATACAATGAATATGAGTGAAAATGAATGCGTTATTTACAGCTGAGCATTAGTGGGAGAAAATGGGATGAAGTAGGAGTGAGTGAACGAAGAATTCTGACTGAATGAAAAATGTGGGACAAAAATACAATGAATGGATGAGAGTAAATGGTGAAAATATCACAATCTATAGAGACAGCTTGGCTTCTCTGTAGGAAGGGATTAATCAAAGTGACGGAATGAGGAATTGCATGAAAATGCAGGTAGGAAATACTTTGCAGTGAGATGTGGTTTGTCTGAAGGCCGGAGAAAAGTGAGGCTCTCGTCTCCTCGTGATTGGGTGGAAGTGTCCGTGACGTCACTGGGTGCGGCTCTCCACTGGGCAGAACGACAAGCTGATAGGAGCAGGAGACTGTGACGTAGCTCGGTGTGACTGGCCACGCTCCCTGGGTGACGACGGTGTGTGTGTGGTGGATGCGGTAAACGATGACGTAATGGCGTCGGGCGGCGGTTGGGGGCTGCTTCCTGGAGTGGGGTCTGGGGTGGAGTTTGTGGGGGCTGAAACTAATCGTTACAGCAGGCTGGACAGGAACACAGGCAGGCAAAGGCAGGTTGTTGGTTGACAGGAGCAGGAGCTTTGCATGGTTCACTGGTTGTGGTGGCGTGGTGATAGGTGGGGCGTTGATGTGGAGGAAATTCCCAAAATTACATCAAAACTGCCAGAACGATTCCACACCAAGACTGCAAACAGGACTGGAGGCTAGGGCGGAGATAGGCTGTGTGTCGTCATGGGAAGAACAGCAGACAGTAGCGTGGGAAGACAGACACAGCTAAACCGACCCACAGAGGACGTAATTCACTATTATCCCACTCGCTTTCCGCCAAATGTTAAAGCTGTCGATGGCCCCCTTTACGTCACTTGCAGGTAAAGGCAAAGTCTTGTAATAGTTTTCTGACAATATATTAACCCTTTAACCGCGGGTGTCATTCCAGAATGACATTGCAAAAACTGGACCAAACCGTAGGTGTCATTCTCGAATGTTTGTGAATATTTTGACTACCCCGCATTTTTTTCGTGCGCCAATTGTTTCAAGGGAGAGTAGCTATTAAGTTCTTTCACTCCAGCCGACCTCCACCTCCCTCCTCCCACCCCCCGGGCCCCCACCTCCCACCCCCCGGGCCCCCCACCCCACCCCTGACCAACACGCATCAGTATCTGTCCAGCTGTGTGAGTGACAACATTGCTGATGTGGCAGTGAAGTGAGGGCAATTACAGTGCCTTTTACCTGCCTCAGTGAACACAGAGTGGGTGTTTATCGTATGTGCAGTGTTCATATATGTTTATAGTATTATTATCAGAATGAGGTTGGCATTTGGTAATGGTGTGTGAGCGAAAAATAGTGATTACAACACCGCTGATGTGGCAATGAAGTGCGGGCAATTACAGTGCCTTTTACCTGCTTCAGTGAACACAGAGTGGGTGTTTATCGTATGTGCAGTGTTCATATATGTTTATAGTATTATTACAGAATGAGGTTGGCATTTGGTAATTGTGTGTGAGCGAAAAATAGTGATTACAACACCGCTGATGTGGCAGTGAAGTGCGGGCAATTACAGTGCCTTTTACCTGCCTCAGTGAACACAGAGTGGGTGTTTATCGTATGTGCAGTGTTCATATATATTTATAGTATTATTATCAGAATGAGGTTGGCATTTGGTAATAGTGTGTGAGCGAAGGTAATGGTGTGTGAGTGAAGGTAATGGTGTGTGAGTGAAAAATAGTGATTTTAGATCGCTCACTTCTAACGGCACTGCCCATCCAGTGATAGTCAACGAAATCATGAAACCTACATCAATGCAAAGCCGAAGGTTAGTACTTTCTAATGGTACCTTATTTTTCGCTCTAGATTTATTCTGTGCAGAGTTATAAAGGTCTAAAGTTTGTTTACATTTTGGCTGGAACCCCCGCGGGAGAGGCCAGTCGGGGCAAAACAATGCCCGCGGTTAAAGGGTTAAACACCGTCTTGAATCAATATACAGCGATGGTGGACAATTGCACGTCCAACCCCAGACTCGTTTGGACAGCTACTGACCACCGGGTACCACCGGCTAGAGAGAGAGAGAGAGAGAGAGGTGGTGCGACTACGAAAGTCGTGACTCATACCTCATAGACATAACACTGAGCAAGCGTTGACGCCCTACTTAGATCCTACTTACAACTACTTACATACTATATTTACATACTATATAATATACAAAAAGGTTACAAACATCAGTTGGGTGTTCCTGCTGCTCTACAGCAAGCCGTGTTACAGTTGGTTCATGACATACCTCAAGTGGGTCATCCCGGACGTGACAGATGCATATGTGAGGCAGGAAAGGAGTACTATTGGCCGACCATGAGGAAGGACATAGAAGCCCAAGTTAGTCAATGTGTCAAGTGCGCAGAAATACAAGGAACAACTGGACCTCCAACTCCCATCCTGGAGTATCCCCTGCCGGAAAAACCTTGAGATACACTCTCCATTGATCTAATGGCATTGCCAAGAAGTCATCAAGGCTCAAACTATGTGTTGGTGGCAGTGGACCACTTTTCACGATTCACTGTTTTAGCACCTTTACAGACGAAAACTGCAGAGGAGGTGGCGCACACTTTTGTAACCTCAGTGATT
Source organism: Coenobita brevimanus (assembly GCF_032717465.1). Lineage (NCBI taxonomy): Eukaryota > Metazoa > Arthropoda > Malacostraca > Decapoda > Coenobitidae > Coenobita > Coenobita brevimanus. Next base: position 24,626,343 of record NC_137064.1, on the reverse strand, counting down.
TGTCCATATTCTACACCCAAGGTATTGCTCAAAGATAATGGCAGTGAATTTCGTAACCAGGTGTTGCACGAAATCTGTCGATCGGATGGGGTAAAGCTAGTCTTTGTTACGCCTTACAGTCCCGAGAGCAATGACCTTGTGGAGAGGACAAACAGGAAGATATTGGATGTCCTGAGACCAGTGATCAACTCGATGGAGAATGACTGGCAAGACTGGTTACCCCACACAGCAGCTACGATAAACTCTTCAGACAATTCATCAACTGGGTAATCTCCTCATTACATCCTCTATGGAGAAGAGAAAGTGTTGCCCTACAATTTGCTAGCTGGACCTCCTACTCCTTTGTACAATCCCGAGGATTACAACAAGGTCCAACTTGCAAATTTTCAATGAATACATAGTGAAGTATGGGAAAGATTAAATGACTCAAGAGTGGAGATGATGGCGAAACAACACAAAGGCAGTCAAGAAAAGACGTTGGAGGTAGGCCAGAAGGTGATGGTCCAGAATCCTGAAAGAACTTCCAAGGACAACCCTAAGTTCCGTGGGCCATGTGCAATTATGGAATGAGTGCATGGACATACCTATTGAATAAGGAATGATGCGAGTGGAAGTCAGGAGGTAGTACATGCTCACAGGATCAAGCCAGTAAGTCAAGAGCTAGACCTAACAAACCAATCGTCTGATGTGTTGTCCCCTCTGTCTTCGTCGCAGTCTATGTCGTCGTCTGTACCTGTCCCTGTCCATGGGTATTGCAGCAACCTACGATCCCACAGCAAGGGCAATTAAGGGATTATCTTCTCTTGCAAAAATGTGGCTGTAGCTTGTTCTCCTCTCGCTTTGCTTGGGGTGGACCTTTGAACAACAATGGACACGACTGCATTGATGCCAGGAGCACTGAAGAGCCCACTAGATGTTGTGGTGGTAGAGGATGCAGTCTGTGTGCTCTACCCAATGGATGACTATCTCCGAGCTCCAGACACTGTTGAAAGTGCTTTTGAGGGATTGTTTCACCTAAAACAACAAGTGTTGGAAATAGGGAAGTCACACGACTTGAAACAGCAGCTAATGGAAATAGGGAAGTCACCTGACCTGAAACAGCAGCTTATGGACTTGAGCAGTGAAGCTTTCGTAGAAGACTTGCATGGATTAGTTGAACTTCAGACTGAACATACAGATAGGCTCTTAGACAGGCTTACTAAATTGCATATTGCTTTACCTAATGCAGATTCTGATCTTTCCCAGCATGTCCATGCACATACTAAGAGAGGACTTGTGGACTTTACAGGTATCCTGTCTCAAAAGCTCTTTGGTATGGGGCTAGACAAGGACGTAGTGCAACTGGGCAGACAGATGCATGATTTGACATTGGCGGCTGAGGCAAATAACAGGCTAATCATACACATGTATGAACAACTAGGTGAGTTCACTAACAAGGCTAACGAGATAACTGTGACTACCAACCATCCCATAGAAATTGTGAACAATATCCAGACTAACCTACCAACCCTAACTAACTTAGTACCTACATGCTCTCGATGAGTCAGTCACCGCTTTGGAGTTGCATGCAGCCAATATGGTGGACGGCTCAGTCGATGCAAGTTTGAATAGAGTTAATGCTTTATTGCTTCCTACTTATGTTTTAAGTACTGCTCTTGACGTAGCTATGGTGAAGCATGGACTTACGCCACTTTTTGGTATAAATCAGCTGGAGTATTATTATCCACTATTGGAGGCCCAATTGACCTATGATGGCATCCTGATATTGGTACCAATGAGGAATTCTGTAACATACCATGCATGGCGGTTCATTCCTTTCCCTTTTGCTACTACTAACAACATACTTGTCATTTTGAAGGAGGGTCCAGAAGTGTTCGTTGTGTCTGATGACAAAAGGTTTATAGCAGAAACGACTGTGGATGAGTTTGAGAAGTGTAAGGCTTCCTTTCTTGATCTCCATGTATGTCCTGCTTTCCATTTTGTCTTTATACCGTCAGAGGTAGAGGAGCGTAAGGAGGCCTTGTTGGACACAAACACTTCCTCTACATTGCAGCGTTGCACTTTCCAACCATCCAACTGAAATCAGTTTTCCATGCTCATGTACATGCAAAAGAGTATTTCTTCTTTCCTGAGGCAGAGGACGTAACACTGATGTGTGCATCACAACACCAGTTCCTTATGGTAGTCGGACACTATGTTGCGCCCGATTTTTGTGAGGTGCATAGGAAAGAGATGGTAATTCTACATAACAAGCAACATCTAGCTTTGTCGGTGAATTTCTCGTCCCAGTTACGAACCATTATACCTTCATTCAATGTTTCTTTGTTGAATGTGAACAGGCTGTCTCATGTGTTAAACAGAATGGAGTTTGTTACTTACCTGAACAAGACTGATTTAGAACTTTATGTAATGGCCTATCTTCCTTCATATCTTTTTCCTTCCTATTTTGGTACTGGCGTTGGTCTTCTATTTCTTGTGGTCTTGTCCTGTGCTTGTGTCTGGGGCTATTATCTGAAAGGCAATAAAGGGGGAAACCCAGTAAAACCACAGGTCCATTCTCGTGGATTACAAGTAGAACTGCCTGTGTAGTTAGCTACCCTACACACAAGTTAGGCTACACGGTAGTTTGGACTACAATGTCAATGGGGACGTCGAAAAGGTGTGGCCGAGCAATGTTCTGGTCCTGACATCACTTACACAATGGGTTATGTCTCACGCTACTTATACATATTATATACATAAGTGTGTTTATTCATATTTAATGAAAATGTATTGTAGTGTGTAAAAAACGGAATCTAAAGGTGAATGTAGGGAAGAGTAAAGTGATGGTCTTTGAGAAAGGTGAAGTCAGTGAATGTACAGCGAGGTTGGATGGTGAGGAATTGGAAAATGTGAGTACACTTAAGTACTTGGGTAGTGTGATGAGTAAGGATGGAGGTTTGGAGGGTGAAGTGCTTGAAAGGGTACAGCAGGGAAGAAAGGTTGCTGGTTCTTTGAAAGCAGTGATAAGAAACAGGGAAGTGAGCATGGAAGTGAAAAAGTTACTACATGACAGTATTGTGATACCAACTCTAATGTACGGAAGTGAAGCTTGGACGTTGTTGGAAGGACACAAGTCAAGAGTGAGAGCAGTGGAAATGAGTTATTTAAGAGGAGCCTGTGGAGTCACATGGAGAGACAGGTTGACGAATGAGGATATAAAGCAGCGTTGTGGTGTTGATGTGGATGTGATAGGAAGCGTTATGAGGAACACACTGAGGTGGTTTGGCCATGTGGAGAGGATGGAGAGTGAAAGACTTACGAAGAGAGTGTATGTGAGTGAGGTGGAAGGGGGAAGAGGGAGGGGAAGGCCGAGGATGAGATGGAGGGATGGGGTGGAGAGGTATATGAGAGAGGGGGGTGTGAGTTGGGAGCAGGGCAGTGAAATGGCGGGGGACAGGGCGACTTGGAGGCGATTTGTTTGTGGCCACTCCAAACGGGATTGAGGCGTCTGGCAATAGATAGATAGTATTGTAGTGTTGAGATGAATATCCAAATACAACTTCAATATGAGTGTGGTGTGGGAGAGAGATGAGAGGCCAGACATGCTAAGGCTAGCATTTTCGGATGTACACAGGGAGAGTGAAGGAGGGTGAGAGAAAGGATATAAATTCTGTACACATTTCAGTCTTGGGGAAATATATATATGTGTTAATACACCATATGCAGTTAATACTGCCTTATTGAGATGGTAGAGTTGTAACTCACATCAACTCATGTACATATCTCACTATGTCTGAGAGATGTGGCATCTCTAAGTATTGCTGACCTGTACTGATTCCTAGGGTGGGCAGTGAGGCAAAGCAAATTACTCTTAACTCTCAACAGAGGGAGACGCTCTATTCTGTTGTTCTCTCTTGTCACCGCTGTACTTTCTGTGGCATAATAAAGAGGGAGAAACACACCTGCTCCAGCTTTTTCTGATTCACCTGCTTGCCACATTGGGCTCATCACCACCAATCTCGGCGGCACTGTGGCAGCTAGAGACTAAAGCCGCAGGAACATTATTTGGTGATTAGCTGTGGAACTCAGTGGAGTCTACACCAACGGCTACAAGCGTCGTGTCACATCATTATATATTTTTCGATTTACTCAATGCAAATAATGTAGTATACAGTAAGCACAGATGAAGATCTGCATAGATAGCTCTGAGTTAATGGTCACTACTCTTACTTTCGACCTGTGATGGGCTGTGGATCACTAAGGGTCCCTGTTAGCCTAGTGACCACCATCAGGATTTTTTTAACGTACCAGGGGTCACTACTTCAGTAGGAAACTTGTGTACTTGTCCCATATGGGAAAGTTCCTTGTCTCATTGGAGTGAACGGAACTAGGGCCTGACTGACTGCTGCCTACCTAAAAGTGCCAGGCAAGGCTACCACACCACCCCTAAACATCCACTCTTTGCACTGTACATCCACACTGTGCACTGTCCAGTCCCCTTTTGTCTATAAGACACCCCGTCTTAAATATTTTTTAATTTCCCCAATGCAAAAAAAACAATATAAGCACAGATTAGGATCTGCACAGAGAGTCCTGAGTTAATGGTCACTACTCTCACTTTCGACCCATGATGGGCTGTGGATCACTGAGGGTCCCTGTTAGACAAGGGACCACCATCAGGATTTTTTTTAATGTACCAGGGGTCACTGCTTCAGGATGAAACTTCTGTACTTGTCCCACATGGGAGAGTTCCTTGTCTCAGTGGAGTGAAAGGAGCTAGGGCCTGATTGACTGCTGCCTACCTTAAAAGCACCAGGCAAGGCTGCCGCAACACCCCTAAACATCCACACTGTGCACTGTGTGGTTTCCACGTTATGTCCACAGATGCCTCATTAACTCAACGTACCCGTTTATAGTGTCATGCAGTAACTATTAGTTTATTCGATTACTTTCTCTCTCAGGTTACTCAAACTGGTAACTTATAGAAAAAGTATTATAGAATGTGACTTTTCCTTTCCAGTATTTCCTGTGAAATTTCCATGTCAGTTTTTCCATGCTGCATGGTGGCTTTTCTCACTTTCCCTGGAGGGTTTGGGGGTGGGGGGAGCCTTCTTGCTTTACTATCATCCTTCAGCATGTAGAGTTAGAACTTGTAGTCATAGTCTTCTCTGTAACAAGCAGCCTCGAAAAAACCATAAGGTCTTTTGCTGTTTGCTTTCCTATGTAATTCTATGTAATCCTCCTCCTCCTCCTCCTCCTCATCATCATCATCATCATCATCATCATCATCATCCCCATCCTCCTCATCATCATCACAACCCTACTTCCCACCAACACATGAGGTAGCAAAAAATTAAGTCGGAAAAATAAAAAAGAAAACCATAACAAAAAAACACATTCTAAATACAAACAGAAATTCACAGGGAAAATGAGAAGATGGGCAGCAGAGGGCGGAGGCGAGGAGGAAGTGGGGGCAAATTTAATGAACACCAGCAAAAATCCAGACGTCTGTTCCTTCCTCGATTCCAGGAAAATGTGAAAATGGCAATAAAGTTGTTTTCGGATAGTTCGAGGGGATTCTTTTTTTTTTTTTTTTTTTTTGTCCACTCAGCTCTGTCCTCGATTCCAGGGTTACGGGAGAGAGGGAGACTGTGCTGTGGAGAACTTGGCAAGCCTGTATTCTTTTCAGTCTAATCTGGCCTAAAACTGCCATCTTTTTCTCTTGAATGCTCAGCTGAATCAATAGTTTAATATTACAATATGGCGCTAGTCAGTGTGGAGAGCTATGGAAAGTTTGTATAACCATTGCATTAATAACATTGTCCTTCTCTACTACTGGACTAATGAAATTAGTTGCAAAATGACGAATATTTAGACCAAACTGGGGTCAAAAGCATAGGATTAGAAGGCTCTATAAGAACACATAAAACAGAATGGAAAACTAATACGAGGTCTTCCTCACTTTCAAAATTTCTCTATGTCAGTAATTTAAGAAATGTTCTGTGGACCTCTAAGTACACACTGAACGAAGAGTTACTCAAAAAAAGTAGAAGACAGACACAGAAAAAACAAGAAAATAATATATACAGTACACAGTTACTAAATATGGGAATGGAAAAATAATATCAAGAAGATTCCTCGTTTCAATATTTTAGAATACTGATAACTTATCCATAATCCACATCCCAACCCACTTACTCGATAATACGTGAAGCTTATACGGTGCAGAAAATAGAAATGGAAAAAGAAAAAAGTGAAACTAAATGCAGTCTTGCAAAAACTGGCCACACGTCCACCCACTCATCACTGAAGCCATTACATATACAGCGAGTACAGTGCCAAAATACATGACGGAAAAATATTATTAAACAGAAAATAATTCACCCCCCCCAAAAAAAAAAAAAAAAAAAAACTTACGAGCACTTATGGATTGGAACAATATCTCCTTAACTTCATAAAACTATACAATAAAAATCAACAGATATACTGAAAATTACTGTATCTATCTATCTATTGCCAGACGCCTTAATCCCGTAAAGGGTCGCCACAAACAAATCGCCTCCAGAAATACTGTAAAAGAAGGAAAAGTCATAGCTACCATAACTAAAAATTCCAAAATATATAAATCTGCTGAAAATATAGGAAGGCAGATGAGTGGTGGTTGGGGAGGGAAGTTGGGGAGGGGGAAGAAGAAGAAGTGGTGAGGGAGGTGGGGGAGGTGAAGAAGGGAGGATGAGGAGCTGGAGGGATGGGAAGGTGGAGAGAGGGATGAGGAGCTGGGGAAGGGAATGGAGAAGGTGGGGAGCGGATGGGGAAGTGGAGAGGGGGATGAGGAGGTGGAGAGGGGAATGCGAAGTTGGAGAGGGGGATGAGGGGAGGGGTACACGTGAAGACAGACTTGAAAATGGGAGTAATGGGTAGACGAGGGAGAGGGAGAGAGAGAAAGTGAAATGAAACGGAGAGAGAGAGAGAGAGAGTAATAATAATATTTGTTTCCACCAACAGTGGTCATTGTTGTAATGAGGGGGTGAGGCAAAAGGGATGCAGCAGGAGGAGGGGTGAGGTAGGAGAGGGGATGAGGCAGAAGGAGAAATGAGGCAGGAGGAAGGGTGAGGCAGAAGGAGAGGTGAGGCAGGAGGAGGGGTGAGGCAGAGAGAAGGAGTTAGGGAAAGAGAGAGAGGACGAAAAGTAGCAAAGGGGTAGACGAAAGGGGAAAAGAGGAACAAAGGAAAGACAATGACATCATGCGGAAAAAGGTAAATGGGACAAAGAAGAGGTAATGGACAGAGAGAGAGAGAGAGAGAGAGAGAGAGAGAGAGAGAGAGAGAGAGGAAGGGGAAGCGGAAAAGCAAATTACGTGGTGAGGGAACGAGATGAACAAGAAAAGAGTTGAATTATGCACACTGAACATATTGGAAGGGTGTTTGTGTGAGGGAATATATTTTCAACTGAATAATCGTGGCAGTGGGAGGAGTGGTAGGGGAGGAAGGGGTGAGGCAGAAGGAGGGGTGAGGCAGGAGGAGGGGTGAGGCAGGAGGAGGGGTGAGGCAGGAGAAGCTGTGATGCAGGAGGAGAGGTAAGGTAGATGATGGGATGAGGCAGGAAGAGGGGTGAGGAAGGTGATGGGGCACGAGGAGGCGTGAGGAAGAAAAAGGATGAGATGGAATAGAGATGAGGAAGGTGGTGAGGCAAGAGGAGAGGTGAGACTTGAGGAGAGGTGAGGCAGGAGGGATGAGACAAGGAAAGGAGTTAAACAAAGCGCGGAACGTAAGAGAAAGGAAAAATAAACATACACAAAAGAAAATAGTAGACGGAAAGGTGAACCAAGGAAACACAGTAAACAGGGATGAAATAAACAGGCTAGGGGGTAAACGGGAAAGAGTAAGAGCAACAGGAATAATTGAAACAAAGATTAATGGTGCAAGAAATACATAAGGAAAACAGGAAAATTGGCTAAGAGGTATGAAATGGACTGGAAACTGATGAAGAAATGGGATGAATGAAAGAAGATACGGGTGACCAATTAAGTGAAACAAGAAGAGGAATGAATGGGGAAAACTGAAACACATAAGGAAGAATATACACAGCGAAAAATAAGGAAGAGAGAACAGGAACAAGTGAAAACAGGAACAAGGGTGAACAAGCCGACTGAAACAAGATAAACAGTGAGCAGAGACAAGTGAAACTTGAAAAAGAATGAAAAGATGGGCGAACCGGGATAGGGGAGAGGAGGAAGAGGGGAAGGGAATGGGAGAAAGAGCAAGGAGGAGGAGGAGGGAAAGGGAAAGGGAGAAAGAGGGAGGAGGAGAGGGTTGGAGGGGGGTGAGGGAGGGACAGGGAGGTAGGGAGAAGGTTGAAGGAGGGAGAGAGAAGGTTGGAGAAGGAGAGGAAAGGAGAATGTTGGAGGAGGAAGGTGTGCTGGAAGAGGAAAGGGGATGGTGCTTGGATAAGCTGGAAGGATGAAGCAAAAAGAAGGACTGGATTAGGATGGATATGGCGGGAGAGCAGGAAAGGGATGATGAAGGAAGGACGGTATGAAGGGGATGTAAGGAGAGTAGGATGGTGATGGAGGAAGGTAGTAATGGAAGGAGGAAGAGTAGAGAGGGGATGGAGAGAGAGAGAGAGAGCATAATGAGGATGGAGAGAGAGAGTAGGAAGAATGGAGTGAGGGAGAGGAGATGATGGAAGGATGGAGAGTAGGAAGGGGATGGAGGGAGGGAAAGTATAAAGGAGGGAGGGAGGGAAAGTATAAAGGAGGGAGGGAGTAGGAAGGGAATAGAGAGGGAGGGAGAGTAGCAAAGGATGGCAGAAGGGATGAAGGGAGGGTAAGAGGGATTGGGAGGCGAGGAGGAGAGGAAGTACTGGTAGGGAGGAGGAAAGGAAAGTCAGGTAGGAATTGGGAAGAAAGGAGGTGACGGAGAAAAGGAGGAGGAGGGTGGGGTAGGAGGGAGGAGAGGGGTAGGAGGGAGAAAAGGGGAAGGAAGGAAGAAGGAAGGAAGGAGAATGGGAACGGCGGAAGGAATATGTGGAGGAAACAGTACGGCAGAACGCGTGAGAGGTGGTACAGCACTAGGAATTCTGAGTAGAGGGAGATGGAGGCGTGGTGAGGCAGGTGAAGGAGAGGTGGAGGGGTGAGAAATACTGGGAGGAGAGAGGAGGCATATGAAGAGAGGTGAGGAACGCTGGGTGAGGTAAAAGAATAGATGAGGCAGGAAGGATGCGGCAGGAGGAACGATGAGGGAGAACGAATAACGTAGAGATGAGCAAGACGAGAAGTGAGGCTGGATGAGGAAGGACGAGGAAGGGTAGGGGTGAAGAAGTGTGTTTGAGACAGTGGAAAGCAGAAGCATGGGTATAGATGAAGGTGATGGGGTGAGGCAAGTGGCGGGGTGATGAAACGAGAGGGAAAAACAGGCAGGAGGAGGCAGAGGAATGGAGGGGTATGGAAAGAGGTACAGTTTCCTTCCCTTCCTTGTTCATAGCAGCTGACCTGGTTTTGAGAGATATCATTATGAATGAAGTGTGTTTGTTGATATTATACTGTAAAACGAGTTATATGGCCTAAAGTATTGTTAGAATAGTAGTCAAATTAAGGATGCAAAATAAGCCAAACCGGGCACTATATGAAGCTGTAAATATTTAATAAAGAGTGGGGCCAACACAGCGTTATTGACTTCCATCCGCTGTCCTGTGGACGGTGATGTGACCAGAGGATGTGACGTCATGAGACAGAGGGGAGGGATGAGGCACGAGAGGGGTGAGACGAGGGAGGGGGTGAGGTAAGACAGAGATAAGGAAAGGGAACTGGAAGTGCCGAAGGGGAAATTGTATCACAGGAAAGGGGAGGAATGAGGTAGACAAGGGATGGGTAAAGTACTCCTAGACAAGGGTGATCATCGGGGGAGGGGTAAGGAGGATAAGGTGTGCTAGATAGGAAGGGAGGGATGTGGCAGGCAGGGGAGAGGTGCAGCATGCAGGGTTGAGTTTAGGTGAGGGAGGCAAGGGAAGGGTAAGGCAAAGTAGAGGTGAGGTGAGGATACGGATGAGACAGGGGAGGGGTGAGGCAGGAAGGGTGAAACAAAGGTGGCGTAAGGAAGGTAGGATGAGATGGAGAAATGGTTATGACGGGGAAAAGATACAAAAACGTGAAGTGGTGTACATGGTAAGGTGTATGTAAGAGGAAAGAGGGGTGAGGAAGGGGTGAGGAGAGGTGAGGCAGGGGGAGGATGAGGAGGGGAGGTAAGGCAGAAGATGGGGGAGGGGAATCAGGCAGAGGAGGGAAGGGGTAAGGTATGTGAGGGGAGGGAAGGGGTTATGGAGGGGTTAGATAGGGGGAGAGGGCTAAGGCGGGAGAGGGAAGGGGAAGGATGGGAAAGGCAGGGGAAGGAAGGGGAGGGAGGGGTAAGGCAAGGGAAGGAGGGGGAATGGGATTAGGTAGGGGAGGGGAAGGAGATTAGGAAGGGGAGGGGAAGGGGAGAGGAGGGGTATTGGCAAGAGAAAGGGTAGGGTTAGCCAGGGGAGGAAGGGGTTAGGCAGGGGAGAGAAGGGTTAGGCAAAGGGGGGGAGATGTGAGGGGAGGGGAGAGAGACGTTAAGCAGGGTAGGAGAGGGGAGGAAGGAGAGGTAAGGCAGGGGAGAGAGGGAGGGGTGAGGCAGGCGGGGTGTGGGTTAGGCAGCGGTTCAGACGTGTGGCTGCCAGCATCACGGACAGTCGTGCTGCCTGGCTCTCCCGCAGCGCTCACAGGCACGTTTCCTGCCTTACCCTGCCTAACTCTGCCTCAACTTACCTCACTCATCTCAACCTTGCTCCTTCACTTCACGGTGTTCAGTTCATTGTATTCTTTGACTCACCTTACACATATAGACTTACTGTATCCATAAAACTTTGTCCTTCCTCATTTTGCCTCAACTTGTCTCATTCATCTCAATTTGTCTCACTCATTCACGTTGTGTTTCATTGCATTCTGCCCGATTTATTTTTTCTCATAAATATATCCTCATCCCAGCTCACTCTTTCTCACTCAATCTGTCTCGTTCAGTTCAGTTTGCATAATACAGTGTGATAATGTCTGGCAAATTTTACTCACACCTTCATCCCTACCCACCCCTACCTTACCCTGCCTTACCCAGCCTCAATCCACCTCACCCTACCTCACTCTGCCTCACCTCAATATCCTCACCCACATTAGGTTATCAGCCTTGTCATTCAGACATCTTTTTTCATTTTATTTTCGCTGCCTATAAATCATTTTTTTTTTTTTCCAATTTAGGAGACATATTTGGAGTGAAAGTGTTACTGAAGGCTACATCTAACCCCTCCAATCAGAAAATTCGCTACAAGTCTGAAATAAATCGTCTGGCATCAGCAAGGATGAAATTAATACGTGATCGGGTTGAAGAGCTGATTTGCTGTATGCTGCCCACCTCATTCTATCATGCTAACCTCAGCCTGCCTCAGCCTGCCTCGGTCTGTGTTACCTTGCCTCGGTCTGTGTTACCTTGCCTCGGTCTGCCTCATCCTGCCACACTTAGGTCAGCTGCCTGTTCTACCGTATTCTGTCTTACTCATTTTACTTAGTTACTCTCACCGTACCCTTCTGCCTCAACCTGCCTTACTCATCTCAACCTGCCTCACTTATCTCAACCTGCCTCTCTTATCTCAGCCTGAATCAATCATCTTAACCTTTCTTATTTACCTCAACCTGCCTCACTATTCTTTCCTGCCTTCCTCTCCTCAACCTGCCTTATCTCAACCTTCCTCATTTATGCCTCACCCACTTGAGATGGTTAATTTATTGCGTTCTGTTTATTTCATTTAATAAAACTATCCTCACCCTGCCTCACTTACTCTTCTGCCTCACAACCTCACTGTCTCACATCCTCACCCTGCATTACATCCTCACTCTGCTTCACATCCTCACCCTGCATTACATCCTCACCCTGCATTACATCCTCACCCTGCATTACATCCTCACTCTGCTTCACATTCTCATCCTGCGTCAAAACTTCACCCGCCTCACAACCTCACACCGCCTCACAACCTCACACTGCCTCACAACCTCGTCCTGCCTCAAACCTCGTCCTGCCTCACAACCTCGCCCTGCCTCACATCCCCACCCTTCCTCATCCCCATCCTTCCTCACATCCTCACCCTGCCTTACATCCCCACCCTGCCTCACAACCTCGCCCTGCCTCACATCCCCACCCTGCCTCACATCCCAACCCTGCCTCACATCTTCACCCTGCCTCACATCCCCATCCTGCCTCACATCCTCACCTGCCTGACTTACCTCAACCTGCCTCACTTGCCTCAGAGAGATTATTTATTGAATTCTGCTTTGCTCATGTGATCAAATTAACTTCAACCTGCCTCACCCTTCCTCACCCTTCCTCACCCTGCCTCCCTCGCCTCAAGTTGTGTTTCATTATTCTGTAATTCACTCAACACTCAATTACCTTCATCCTGCCTCTCTCGCCTTCACTCTGCCTCAGCTTACCGCACTTTGGGTTGATTAATTCACCGTCTCTCTCTCTCTCTCTCTCTCTCTCTCTCTCTCTCTCTCTCTCTCTCTCTCTCATTGTATTTCATCTATCATCATTGATTCATCCTGCCTCACCCTGTCTTAGCTACCTCTCTCTCCTCAGCTGCCTCACTCACCTAAACCTACCTTACTTTCCTCACTCTACCCACTCACTTAGGGTTGACAAAATATAATCACATTTTTCTTTCTCACTCTTTTTATTGACACTCTGCCTTATTCTCCTGATTCTTTCTCACTCAGTCTCACTCTTTCTCAGTCTACTTTACCTAGTCTCACTCACTGCCTGACCCTACCTCACTCTGCCTCACCCTACCTTACTCATCTCAACTTGTCTCACTCACTTCCGGTTGCTTAATACATTCAGTAGTCCTCGCACGTTTTACCCAATTATCCTTGTTATGACACGCCCTGCCTAACCTTCCCACCAACCCCAACTTGCCTCAATCGTCTCAACCTGCCTCACTCTGCCTCACCTCTTCACTCGTCTCAGCCTGCCTCACTCTGCCTCATCACTTCAAACTTCTTAACTTGCCTCACTTTGACTCACATTTTCAACTTGCCTCACTCTGCCCCACTTCCTCAATCGTCTCTACCTGCCTCACTCTGCCTCATGTACCAGAACCTGCCCCACTTATTAAAGACTGGATAATTCACCACATTCTTCCTCATATATTTTATTTAACTACAGTCTGCCTCAATACCTCACTCTGACCTCATTTTGCTCTCCTAACCAGTTTCTATTTTCACTATTCCTAATATTTTCACCCTGCCTCATAAACCTCACCCTACCTCACCCATAGTCCTGCCTCATAAACCTCACCCTGCCTCACCCATGGTCCTGCCTCATAAACCTCACCCTACCTCACCCATGGTCCTGCCTCATAAACCTCACCCTACCTCACCCATGGTCCTGCCTCATAAACCTCACCCTACCTCACCCATGGTCTTGCCTCATAAACCTCACCCTACCTCACCCATGGTCCTGCCTCATAAACCTCACCCTACCTCACCCATGGTCCTGCCTCATAAACCTCACCCTACCTCACCCATGGTCCTGCCTCATAAACCTCACCCTACCTCACCCATGGTCCTGCCTCATAAACCTCACCCTACCTCACCCATGGTCCTGCCTCATAAACCTCACCCTACCTCATCCATGGTCCTGCCTCATAAACCTCATCCTACCTCACCCACGGTCCTTCCTCATAAACATCACCCTACCTCATCCATGGTCCTGCCTCATAAACCTCACCCTACCTCACCCATAGTCCTGCCTCATAAACCTCACCTCATTCACCTCACTGTGCCTCACACACCTCAGCCAACCTCACATCATGCCTAACCTACCAAATTCCCCACTGGTCAGTCCTTCTCTCCTTACACAGTCCTCTTTGTCTCACTTTCTAACCCTGCCTTTCCTCTCTTCCTCAACTGCCTTACCTTGCCTTTCCTCCTTGCCTCAGCTGCTTAACCCTGCCTCACCCTTCCTCTTCCTTAACCATGAATCACTCCTCAACCTAACCCTGCCTCTTCCTCAACCATGAATCATTGCTCTGTCTAACCCTGCCTCTGCCTCAACCAACAATCATTCCTCCGCCTAACCCTGCCTCTTTCTCAGCCATCACTTATTCCTCTGCCTAACCTTGCCTCTGCCTCAACCATCAATCATTCATTCCTAATCTTCACCCCATCTTCCTTACTTCATCTTTACCTCAAATTTCATCATTCACCTCGCCTTTACCTTGCTTGCCTCATGAACCCCTTCCATATGATGACGTGTTTATGCAGGGTGGTCCGTAAATAGCTCATCTCGAGTGCTGCGGCAACGGCTCAACCTGCTGATGTGGGCTTGGGTGTGAGTGTGAGAGCAGGAAATAAGTAATGCAGGATAGACATTTATAAAGCCGATTAAATCGTCTCCCGCACACAGTTATATATGAATTTCCCCGTATTTCATCTTTCAGGAATTTCATTGGGCTTCAGAGATTTTCTTGGTAGTGGAGGGATTAATGGAGGATTAATCTTGCTTTACCTAGGCCCTATAGTTGGAAAAATCTCCCTTATGTTCAATAAAATCGTCTGGATGTTGGAAGAAAAAAATAAATGGCGTCATCGTACTGAAAGGCATGACACTGACTGTTCCTGGCTGCTTGTGTCTTAAATTTGTCTGTCTGTCTGTCTGTCTGTCTCTGTCTCTGTCTCTGTCTCTCTCTCTCTTTAAACTTTGGTCCACTTGGTAGTTACTTCTTTTCACGGTTTCACAAAAGGATTATTATTTACTAACTTCATTTGCATATTTACTGCTTCCCGTTCCTCAAATGTTTGGATCTTATTTTCACCACTCATTCTGCTTCACCCACACCACTGCCTGCCTCACCCACACGACTCCCTGCCTTACCCACATCACTTCCTACCTCATCCACACCACCTCCTCACTCACCCTGCCTCACCCACAGCAGTTCCAGCCTCACTCATCCTGCCTCACTCTCACTACTTCCTGCCTCGCTTGATCAGTCTCACCCACCCTGCCTCACCTCCCCACATCCATCCTCACTCACGCTACCTCACTCACTCTTCCTCACTCTCACCACTTCCTGCCTAGCCATGTCTCATCTCACTGAACATTCTGACATCATTTTTCATTTTCCTTTTTTACATGATCGCCTCATTTTTCCTAACATTTTTCCTTCACCCATCTCACATCCAAAGTCCAACTAAACAATCCTTCTTATATCCAGTATTTTTCAACTAATTTTCTGCATCTCATCCTCATTTTCTAACTAAAGTCTCTCATTTTTGTCTTTGATTTTTCTTAACGTTTCCAACACTTCCTTCTCAAATCCTGTCTTCATCGACTAAATATTTATTTTTTGGATCTCGTATTCATTTGCTAACGTCATTTTTTGTCATATTCATTTCATACTTTCTCAAACCAAGATGACTTTTTTTTTTTTTTTTTATGCTCTTTCAAGACAGCCTTCTCATATTCTGTATTCTTCCAAACTATTTTATCTTCTTTCATCTCGACTTTACATCACACACACACACACACACACACACACACACACACACACACACACACACACACACACACACACACACACACACACACACAGTCCTTACTTTCTCAATTGAAGTCTCTCATTTCCGTCACGATCATTTGACAAGACTAAGTTTTTTTTTCCTAATGCATGCAAGACACTCACAATTACCTGCATTATTTTTCACACCTGTTTCTCACAATCTTATTAGTGGCTCATCCATCTCTCTCTCTCTCTCTCTCTCTCTCTCTCTCTCTCTCCAATTACCTGGCGTAATTTTTTTCACACACACAACACAATTTTCTTTTATCTTTTTCCACGCGTTCTTACAAGCAGGTCCACGATTTTCACGTCTCTCTCTCTCTCTCTCTCTCTCTCTCTCTCTCTCTCTCTCTCTCTCTCTCTCTCTCTCTCTCTCTCTCTCTCTCTCTCTCTCACACAAATTACCTGGCATTATTATTTCACACACCTGACTCACACAACTTTTTTATCTTTTTTTTCACTTTCCTCCACGCGGTTATACAATTTTCTCCTCTCTCTCTCTCTCTCTCTCTCTCTCTCTCTCTCTCTCTCTCTCCCTGTTCATGCTTTTGTAGTCTATTTTTTCGTCTGACCTTCGACTGTTTTTCCGTTAGTTTTATTAATTTAATCTTTTTAAAAAATCGTTTTAGCTCCTTTTGTTTTTTAATCTTTATATATTTTCTTAATTTTCGTTTCTTTTCCCATTAACGTCCACAAAACCTCAATTCTGTCTCCTCTCTCTCTCTCTCTCATTTAACTTTTTCTCCCTACATGTTCTTTCGCTTTAAAGTTCTGTCCACTCGTTTCCCATCATATTTCCCTGCATTTTTTCCTCTCCCTCGCTCTCTCTCTCTCTCTCTCTCTCTCTCTCTCTCTCTCTCTCTCTCTCTCTCTCTCTCTCTCTCTCTCATTTAACTTTTTCTCCCTATATGTTCTTTCGCTTTAAAGTTGTCCACTCTTTTACCATCTTATTTCCCTGCATAATTTCCTCCCCCCCCCCCTCTCTCTCTCTCGTGTGTGTGTGTGTGTGTGTGTGCTATTTGTTTTTCAGCCTGTGCCATTACTAGACGTTTCCTTCATCCCACAATGTTTCATTATTTGCCAAGTTTCACAAATATTCGACATCTGTGTACCTCATCTCTGTTAAACCATCCAAGTTTTATTTATATATATTTAACATTCTTCTCATCTTCAGACGCTCTACTTCAGCAATGGGGGGACATGTAGTGAAGGAGTTAGCACATAATAATGATTTCTATTTTAGGCTCTACAAGGTGTCTCATAACCTTATCAAAACTGTCTGAGAGAGAGAGAGAGAGAGAGAGAGAGAGAGAGAGAGAGAGAGAGAGAGAGAGAGAGAGAGAGATGCGTCACATATTTGTAGTTTATTTTTGTTTTTACCGGGCAATTTTATTCAGCTTACAAAGACCTTCATCAGTGAAAGGATTACTAAAAACTATCCATTGGTCTTATACTTAGATCTTACATCGCAAAGTGGAGTGCAAGCTTCCTATTTCCGACGATAAATTCTGAAGCGAGTGGGTTAGATGGAATGTGTGCAACCTTCCTATATTGCTACTGACTGCACTCTGTGATGTGGCATGCAGGCTAACCGTATCTACTAACCACAGGGGTTCCAAAAAAGGACAACAAAAAATTAGGGGCCAGCATTCCATTTGCTATATAACATTTGGACATATGAACCTAAATCCGAAATGAAGAACTCTTGAATTTGGCTCTCTGTTATCTTGTTTCTGCTTTCTCTTGGAAGGAACTGTCTTACGGGTTTCTGGCCTTTGATTAATTCTTCCTTGCATAAAAATAAGATTCAAAAGCATCTTCCTCTTGTTAATATAGTCACCAGGAATTAGTAAGAATGAAAGTGACATAGCCGGACTGAAGGGGTTAAGTTTCACCTGTCATCATCAATCCCTTATCAATTATCCAGGTGTCGGTGGGCCTAATCTTCAGTTTTAACTTAATTACCTCAAGCGGTGTATTTTTACTTTTACTCGCGATACCTCCAAACAATTTTACTCAACGAGATTTTTCGACCTGTTGGTGTTTGATGCAGCCTATATCAATCCATTAACTAGGAGAGATATTTTCTGAATCTAATTAATTCTGGAGGTGCCCAGAGAAGTCCGTACAATGATGGTCAAATTCGCAGATGAATAATAAGTGAATGACGAGTGGGTTATTCATCCTCCTTCACGTTTCATTAGCCATCCAGTGTCACTAATGATCTAAGAAAATTACAGACATTTGTATTTGTTACATCATGCGGTAAAATCCAAGCTGCATACATTTTTAAGCTCCAATGTAGGTAAATGTACGAGGGTGAGGTGGACAGTAGGAGGAGAGGGAGAACGAGAATGAGGTGGAGAGAGCAGGTGTCAGATAAGAGAGGGTGGTGTAGTGGAGAGGGGTCGTTACTGAATGGGGGCACAAGTACTTGGACATCCACCCCCTCACAGAATGGCGCGTCAGGCAACTGAGAATCACCCAAGATTCATTCATATAATCACTTAACCCTCTCACTGTCGGGATAACTCTCGTACTCAACTTCAGCCAACGCCAGACGATTGTATTCAGCTGAGAGGGAGTTACGGGTGTCGGTGTGTTAATATTGTCTCCATTAATTCTCTCATGGCCGGGACAACTCTTGTACTCAATTTCAGCTAACACCACACGATTTCCTTCAGCTGAGAGTGAGTCAAAACAGCTTGAGAATATTACTACTGCTACCATCAACACTCATACTCGTGTCTGTCGCATTATATTCTAGCCAACGCCAGACGATTTTCTTTAGCTGAGTGAGTCATAGGAGCCTCAATGTTAACCACTTACGCTTCAGTTAGTTACTTAAGTCATAGGAGCCTCAATGTTAACCACTTACGCTTCGGTTAGTTACTTAAGCTTCATTAATTATCTAAGTTACCTGATCGTCATATCCAATTCTTTATCCAAACATCAGGAATAATTTGAGATTTACTTGCCATTCTCTAACACTCCGTATGATATTCACTGGGCTAAGTTTAATTTGAAAGTCGAACCCAGGCGCGGAGCACTCGTAAATCGTGAAAACAAAGCGCTACTACCACGCCACCGCACTTGTTGATCGCGGAAAAAAAAAAAAAAACGCTACCGCCATACTTCATCACATCAGCAAGCTCCACCGTCTTTCATTAATCAGCCAAGTTTCGTCTGAGTCAATGTTGTCCCTATCATTCATACTTTATGATTGATCTGAGCTTCACTGATCGTCCATGTTGTACCAATTACCGAAGTTGCATGCGTGTTATCTAGCCATCCATCTTTCTGCCTCTCTCTCTCTCTCTCTCTCTCTCTCTCTCTCTCTCTCTCTCTCTCTCTCTCTCTCTCAAGTTCATTAATTAATTACCTGTTTCATTTACCCCTTCACTGCAATAACATATTTTTGCTCGCCATTTTTCCTACTTTTAAATTTTCTTACTCATATTTTCCCTACTGTTATATTTCTCCTCGTATTTTTCGTACTCTTACATTTTTCTTAATTACATATTTCCGACTCATATTTTCCTACTCATTTTTTTCCTGCATCTGTATTTTCCTACTCATATTTTTCCTACTCCTATATTTTTCCTAATCATATATATTTTTCCTTCTCTTCTACTTTTCCTACTCATATTCTTCCTGCGCCTATATTTTTCCTCCTCTTATACTTTTCCTACCCATATTTTCCTTCCAAATTTTCCTCATGTTTTTCCTCGTCATATATTTTTCCTACTAATATTTTCCCCCTTGTTATGATGATGTTTTTATGTAATTTTTTGTTAACACTGGATTGTTTTACACACCTCATGATAGATTTTCAAAAAAGGAGGAGTTACATAAAAATGTCACCTACTTTTTCATCCTGGAAGCCTCCTTTAAAGTGAAGGAAGGAAGAAAAAATAAAGAATAAAAATGAAAGAAAGAATGAAAAAGAAAATGAAAGAGAAAGAAAGTAGTCTGTAGAGCAGAAACAATATACCAATAAAACAGGTCACCATACTGAAGGGGAAAACCTCTTCATTACGATGACACTGTGTGTGTGTGTGTGTGTGTGTGTGTGTGTGTGTGTGTGTGCTGTAGGTGTCTAAACACAAGCAAGTCTTTCAGTACAATTCACTTCATTCTCGCCACCTCCAGACGGTTTTCTTAAGATGGAAAACCCTTCTTTGCGAATCGATCAACCCCTTCAGTCTAATGACACACTTTATTAAATTCCAAGGTATTCCAGAAAATTTAATCCAGCTTATCAAAGACTGTTACAATTGATGGATTAGATTATCCTCTTAAATTCCCCCTACTAAGAGGCTTTCTCAGGCTGAATTAAATCGTCTGAAGGAAGCAAAAATAAAACATAAGGTCATATGCCTAAACCTTAAATCTTAAAGTGGTATGAAAACCCCTAATTAAGGAAGGTAATTTTGGGAACACCTGTGGTTTTTAGGTATGGTTAGCCTGCATCCCATATCACAGAACGCGGTCAGCAGCCATAACAGGAAGGCCAAGTACGTTCCATCATCATCATCATCAGTAAAAAAAAAGAAAATAATACAATATATGTGTCTGCATCTGCAACCGCACGGATTCAACATTTTTACTTATTACATGAAACTCAAATTATTTTCTGTGAGTTACTAATATTCGGTCTTATATCTGAAAACGAATTAATCAATCGTCCCAGATTAATATTTTTTTCTTGTGACTTTTAATTTCAATGATTTTCTACGAGTCACTAATAACTGGTTTTATTTTTTATTTTATTTAATTTTTATTTAGTTCGCTTTTCCTTCCTCTGTTCACCTTCTGTAAAACAAAAAAATAATAATAATGTGGAGAGGATGGTGGGCGAGAGACTGACGAGGAAAGTGTATGTGAGTGAGGTTGAGAGGGACGGGGGGAGGGAAGAGGAGGCCAAGGATGAGAGACTGACGAGGAGAGTGTATGTGAGTGAGGTTGAAGGGGGGTGAGGGAAGGGGAGGCCAAAGACGAGATGAAGGGATGGAGTGGAGAAGTATATGAGAAAGGGGAATGTGAGCTGGGAGCAGGGCAGTGAAATGGCAGGGGACAGGGCGACATGGAGGCGATTCGTTTGTGGCCACCCCTTACGGGAGTAAGGCGTCTGGCAATAGATAGATGGACTTAAAAATCGTCATATTAGTCCCCGTTTCAGTAATAATAAACATTCACTCGATTCAATGAGGTCCACTGATCAACTGAGTTACATTATTCAAGTTTCAGCTCTTTCTGCGTTTGAATATGATCCAAAACTATACCCATCTCACTCTAACCTGGCCTAGAGTTGACGTCTCTCTCTTTTCAACACTCGTTTCAAGCAACAGTTTAGCATTATAATACGGTGCTAGTCATGCAGAAGTGCTATGGAAAGGATGTAGAGCCATAGCATTGTCTTATTCTGTCATTAGGCTACGTGAAATTACCTGCAAAAGGATAAAATATTTGGCCAAGTTGAGGTACAATGACTATAATTATCTAACTTTGATTTGGGTCCACGTTCAATTAATCTTTTAAATTTTGATTGTCTAAGTTCCCTATTCGTTCTGGGGTCTTTCAGTTTCCTCCCGCTCTAGTTTCTTCAATTAAATAAGTTTTATTATTTATCTACGCTTAACTGATCGCCCAAAGCTTTATTGTTTTAATCGTCTAAGTTTCATCTTCGTCCTCACCTCATTGCGTATTCATGTAATCACTTCTTTTCATTCACTTCCCACACTTTTCTTCGTTCAGCCAAAGTTATTCGTTCAGGTTACCCATTCATTTTCATTGCGTTTTTCCCATTATTTCCCACTGTTTCGTATTCTCCAGATTTTTCAACTATCATATTTAGCTCCTCACATCCACTTACACATTATTCAATATTTACATTTTTACTCGTGAATTTTTCTTAATAGTACGTATTTTTTTATTTTTTTATTCATTGTTATATTCTATTCTGTTCAGCTGATGCACAATATTCCTTCAATTCTAATTTTTTCTTCAGCTTCTATTTTGGGGGGGATTTTCTTTCCTTGACAGGTTTGAAGTTTTTTTTTTTTTTTTAATTTATGCTTCATTTAATTTGTCATTTTTTAGAGCAATTTTCATTAAAACTGCAATTTCATTTTGGCATAACTATTTTTTTTTTTTCCATTCAGATGTCAATTCCATCATATCAATTCCTTTATAAGTAATTTCTTTGCCATACAGATGTCCCTTTCTGACCATCGAGACATCACTTCCTTCTGGCGTCACTTCCTCAGACGTCACTTCTCTGTCCTCCAGACGTTACTTTCTTAATATGTCATTTTCTAGCCATCCTGACGTCATTTCCTTAACCTCCAGACGTCATTTCCTTGCCATCCAGACGTCACTTCGGCAGCACCAGCAATAATAATAATAAAATAATAATAAATAATAATAATAATAAATAATAAAAATAATAATAATAATAATAATAATAATAATAATGATAATAATAACGCTTCATGAATCTGATCCGTGCTTCGCTTACTTTCAAGCATATTGTTCAACTTTGATTTACATTCTATTACAGTACTTACACTCTCTCTCTCTCTCTCTCTCTCTCTCTCTCTCTCTCTCTCTCTCTCTCTCTCTCTCTCTCTCTCATTGTTTTTGCTTTAACTTTTTTACTATTTTTGTCTCGTTGGCTTTTGACTTGGGTTTATTAATTTATTAAATTTTTTACTCATCCTTTCCTTCCTCTTTCATCGTCTCTCTCCCTCATGTCGTCTCACTTTCCTTCATTTCCTAGTCATTTTTAAATATTTCTTCACTAGCATGGCACACACATCTTTATTTTCACTTCATCTTTCTCTCCATCTTTAAATACATGTAGTTTCCATATAATATTTAACTACGTCCTTATTTTTTCCCATGCCTCCTCCTTTACTTCTCAGCTATACTTCATTTCTGTTTCATTATTCAAGTTCTTTATATAATGCTCAATCTTTTGTTTCATTTTTCATTCTACATTTATTAAACTTTTTTCAGTCATCTTCTCCCCAGCACACTATTTCATCTTTTTTTTTTTCTTTTTTTTTTCCATTTGTCGTTTTATGTTTTCTCCTGATTTTCCATCACAGAATGGACGGTGGGAACTGGTGCTCAAGTGGTGATGTGAAAAGGTGTTTGGCACGTACAAGAAGTACTGGGCTGGAGGGGACTGATGTCTAGTTTATGTTTAGGGTCGGGGAAAAAAAAACCTATCTACCTATCTTTATGTCTATTTATCTCCATCTATCGATCTATCTATCTACAGTCCTCTTAATTCTGTAAAACCGTGACCCCGTTGACATAATTTCATGGAACCTCAGCACTACGATGTCATTTCTTTAATTTTCTTTCTTTTTTCTTCTTTCTCAGTCCCCAGACGATTTTACAACACAAGAAGTAGCGTAGTGAAGAGGTTGGTGAGGGATGTATCTAGTACATTTTATTCATTTCCCTAAAATTTTCTTTATTTACTTCTTTCAGTTCTTAATTTTCTTGTCTTCTTCATTTTCTCATTACATTTTCTTCATCATTTTCTATGTCTTCATTTTCTTCTATGTCCTCTCTAAAATAGCCTGTTGGTAGGAGAAAATTAAACAACATGCCATTCTTAAACCCTCTCCCTTTGGCATATATTCTTTTTTCCTTACTTTTTCCCTGCCCTGAGAAACGGGGTAGAAATGACCCCTTCAAAAACCACCTTTTAACCTTACAAAATTGTAGATACATTAAACTAACCATCTTCAATTTGGCTTTCTGTTATCTTGTTTTTGTTTATTTCTTGGAGGGAACAAACTTGCGGGCTTCTGGTCTTTGGTTCCTTCTTCCTGGCATAAAAAAGGTGCTTACATGGCAATTACAGTACACAAAGCTATTCTTGGTAAATTATCAAAACTTAGCAGCGTGCAGGAATTTCGTTATATAACCAATGCCTGCGCGCAAGAATGTCAAACTATCATAAAGACTATCTGAACACTACCCATAACTTATCTGAATATTTTCAAGTGGTACTAGTTCGAGAAGTATGTAAACAGAGCATTTTGTGTTATATATTTTACGTTATGTTTTCTCTTGTCACAACTCATTTTTTTTTATGTTCAAAAACTGCACTGAAAAAGGCAAAATACTTACAAAATCATCACAAACCACACTCTATAATTCTGATTTACTAATCTTTCACGTATTTCCTATTTCACGGTGCCCTATTACACCGCTTGTGCAATACAACAAAGCAGAAACAAAAGAAATATGCTTCCCCAGTGTGACACGGTGACTGGGTAAGACGGGGTAGGACAGGCACTAAAAAGAGAGCCTCTGGTATAAGCCATACGTACCAGTACTATATTAAACTGGTACATATCCCCTGCCACAGTACATATCCCCTGCCACTGTACATATCCCCTGCCACAGTACATATCCCCTGCCACAGTACACCGCATATCCCCTGCCACAGTAAATATCCTCTGCCACAGTACATATACGGCGCCCGAAGTAAAGGGGTTAAAAGTAGGCTGCCTGTTCTCACATCCCCTGCCACAGGACACCGAATATCCCCTGCCGCAATACATATCCCCTGACACTATACATATCCCCTGCCACAGTACATATCCCCTGCCACTGTACATATCCCCTGCCACTGTACATATCCCCTGCCAAGTACATATCCCCTGCCACTGTACATATCCCCTGCCACAGTACACATCCCCTGCCACAGTACACATCCCCTGCCACAGTACACCGAATATCCCCTGCCGCAATACATATCCCCTGTCACTGTACATATCCCCTGCCGCAATACATATCCCCTGCCACTGTACATATCCCCTGCCACAGTACACATCCCCTGCCACTGTACATATCCCCTGCCACAGTACACATCCCCTGACACTGTACATATCCCCTGCCACAGTACACATCCCCTGACACTACATATCCCCTGCCACAGTACATATCCCCTCCCACAGTACATATCCCCTGCCAAGTACATATCCCCTGCCAAGTACATATCCCCTGCCACAGTACATATCCCCTGCCACAGTACATATCCCCTGCCATAGTACATATCCCTTGCCACAGTACATATCCCCTGCCACAGTACATATCCCCTGCCATAGTACATATCCCCTGCCACAGTACATATCCCCTGCCACTGTACATATCCCCTGCCACAGTACATATCCCCTGCCACTGTACATATCCCCTGCCACAGTACATATCCCCTGCCACTGTACATATCCCCTGCCACAGTACATATCCCCTGCCACTGTACATATCCCCTGCCACAGTACATATCCCCTGCCACTGTACATATCCCCTGCCACTGTACATATCCCCTGCCACTGTACATATCCCCTGCCACCACTGTACACATACGGCGCCCGACGCTAGGGGGTTAAAAGTAGGCTACCTGTTCTTTTGCACTTTGACCTCATTAAGTAGGTAAGACTGCTAATTACAGTAGTGATCCTATTCAGCATCTCTGTATAATATGCGTTCTTTATTTCATTCATCTCTCATTAGTAAGTTCACAGCTAGGATGCATTTATTTATTTACTTATTTATTTATTTTGTGATCTCGACTTACACTGGAATAATGAAGGCTGTATCTAACCCCGCCAGTTCGATAAATCTATTTCAAACTGAGTAAAACTGTTTAGCGTTTCCAAAAGAATGTAAAAATAAATCCATCATCTGCCTGACGAGAGTAAAATAATGCGTATTAGGAATTACAGATTAAACACAAATCCATCTACCAATTAACCCTCTCACGCTCGCAACAGGTCTATAGTCCTCTTACCCTAATTTGGCTCAGATTTCCGTCTTTTCACGGCTAATTTAATGTACTTCCGTGGCAGAAGATAGTGCTAATACACGCCTTATTCAGATGTCATTGATAATGTTGATCGCGTTCAATACACATCCTGATAAGTTTCATTCATTCATTCATTCATTTATTCACTCAGTCATTCATTTCATCCATCCACCCATTCAGTCAATCGTTCATTCATTCATTCATGCATTCACTAATTAATTAATTCATTCATTCATTCATCCATTTTTCCTTTCATTCATTCACTCATTCCTTCCTTCCTTCCTTCCTTCTTTCTTAAATCCACCCATTCCTTCCTTCCTTCCTTCCATATATTCATTCATTCCAATATGCATTTCACTAAATGGCCTTTTATTTACTTACAGTGTTTTAGATGTAGTGGAAAACAAAAACTCACCCCAGAAACAATGGCATATGTAGAAATTAAGAAATGAAATGGAAAACTTATAGTGATGTGGAAAATACAGAATATAAATCGATGTTAAATGTGACGCCAAGACTGATATACAGAACACAAGGTAAAAAAAGAAAAAAAAAACAAAAAAAAAAAACAGAAAAGGTGGCTATAATGGTGAAGAAAGTAATGATCAATGAGAACAAAACAAAAAACTAGAAAATTGAAAAGGGAGTAAGAAAAGTAAACTTTCAACAATTTGGTTGAAAACATTCCTTGGCACAGAAAAGCCTGGTTAAAAAATTGAAGGTTGAGTTCCATAAGAAAAGACTTAAGAAATTAGACCCCTTAGAGTTTGCAAAATTTTAAGACAAAGTTCAGCTCAAAACGAACTCAAGAAAAATTAGCCACTTTAAGTGTACGAACTACTTAAGGAAAAATTCAGAACAATAAAAAATTTGAGAGAATTACGTTCATTTCAGTTCGCTAAGTCTTAAGGCAAAGTTCAGCATTAGAAACTTAAGGACTGTGTAAGCTACCTTCAAGAAAAGCAAGGAAATTCCCAAGACAAGACAGGAATACAAATCAAGACACACCTCAATCTCCACCACCTAAAAGAAGTGGGTAAGTTATGATTCAGAGTCACTTTGCTTAATTTTGACTTACTTATTAACCTCTTCCATCCAATGACGTATTTATTATTTTGTCTTGCTAATTTCAGACGATTTCTTGAAGCCGTTTCTTTTTTCTAACTCGGAGGAGGTCGATATTGCCTTCTTAATCCCTCCTAAGACGCCTTTCCTCAGGTGAAGAAAATCGTCTGGAGGTGGCGAGATGGAAGTAATTAAGGATGTCATTACACTGAAAGGGTTAATTTCTTGAATCCAACAACGTAGGCTATTCTGTATTTTGTTCCTGCTGTCCCCAGACGATTTTATTCAGCTCGAGACTTTTCTACTCGGAAGGGTTAGATTTAGCTCTTACTGACCCCACTGCTTCAAAAATTTCTCCAACGATGAACAAAATCGTCTAGAAGTAGCAAGAATAAACAAACAGACCAGTCGGCACACTAATGGGATGAATAAACTACAAAGCAATTTATCTGTATGTTTATTTTTGCTTCACGGTTTAATATGGCTTTGTTTACATTTTCGCGTAACAGATCGTGGCCTCTTGTCAAGCCTAACTATATTCGTTTCTCGTTAAGTTGGCCCAAAATTGACGTGTCTCCTTAGTAAATTCTCACTTGTAACGACGTATTAGCACTAGAATACGATGCTAGTCACAAAGAAGTGCCATGGAAAAAATGTACGACTGTAATATACTGTTATTGTACTATCCCAGCTATGTCGAATAAGCTGCAAAGGGATGGAAATCTGGGCCAAGTTACATCAGAAAGAGTATAGTAATGAAAGTATGAAAAATAAGCTCCCATACTACTGCACTGCGTCTACTTCACACTTACTGCATTTTCATCAGTTTCCTCCCTGACGCATCTTATCAGACAGTCATAGCCTATATGGGCAGGGAAACATATCAAGCTTCTCTCTGCTTAGGAACATTAGACAGCAGAGGGGAGTGAGAAGCTGAAGCAGTGGAACAGTTGGCTTACTAGTGCCCAAGAATACACACGAAGGGGAGAGGATGAGGGAGAAACGTCAGCCACTACAAAGAGAAAATTTTGAAGTTGACAGGGGAGGCGGGAGACAGGAAGGCAAGGAGGGAGGTAGAGGAGAATAAGGAGACACATAGGGGAGAAAGAGGAGATAGGGAGAAGAAAAGTAAGTGAGGAAGCAGGGGAAGGAAGTAGGGAAGGCGGGAAGGAAGGGGAGAGGAGAGGAAGAAAACAGCAAACACAAACGAAGATGTCAAGGAAGGAAAGGAGGGAAGAAGAAAAATAATGGAGAGAGGGAAAGAGGGACAGGGAGAAAAGAGAGAGGAGAGAAGTGAGTATGAAAGGAGGTGAGAGTTGGAGGAAGGAAGAATGAAAGAAAAAGAAACAGCAGATAACAAGGAGATAGGAGAGACGAAAGAGGCAGGGGACAAGGAGGAAAGAATGAGAGGAACGGATAGAAGGAAGTGAGAGGCGAAGAGAGGAAGGAAGGAAGGAAGGAAGGAACCAGCAAACGACGGGGAAGATACATAGAAGGAAAATCAGGGAGAAAGAAAACAGGAAAAAAAGGAGGGATGAAGCAAACAATAAGAAGGGAGTAGGAAGGGGAACGAAGGAAGAACGACGGAGAGGAAGGAGGAGGAAGGGAGAAGAAACAGAGATGAAGGATGGAATACACAAAAGAGGAACGGAAAGGAAAGGAATAAAAAGGGGGAGGGGAAGAAATACCCAAGAAAAGAAAGGAAGGGAAAAGAAAATAAGAAAGGAAGAAAGGAAAGAAGAAAGGAAGGAAGGAGGGAAAAAAGGAATAAAGGAAGGAAAGGGAGAAGGAACGAAAGAAGGAAGGACACACTAAAAATAGACGAGGAAGATTATGAAGAAAAAATAGAAAAGAAATCGAAAAGAGAAAACAACGAGAAGAGAGGTAGCGGGAACAGGAAAAGAGGGAGGGACGGAAGGTAGAGAAATATAGTATGGAGAGAGAGTGAAATGGAGTGAAATGACAGAGAAGAGAGAAAGGGAGATGAAAGGAAGAGAATATGTGAGGGAGGGAGGGGGGAAGAATGGAGAAGGAAGGATATCGGACAAAATGCGAGAGAGAGAGAGAGAGAGAGAGAGAGAGAGAGAGAGAGAGAGAGAGAGAGAGAGAATACTACAAGACGGTTTTATTCTGCTTTACGACTCATCGTACTGAAGGGGTTTGAAGAGCTACCTGAAAGCATGCCCCTATCTGTCTGTCTGTCTGTCTGTGTATCTCTGATTTTCTGTCTGTCTACCTATCTCTGTCTGTCTATCTCCGTCTCCGTGTGTCTGTCTGTCTGTCTGTCTCTCTGTCTCTGTCTGTCTGTCTGTCTGTCTGTCTGTCTGTCTGTCTGTCTCTCTCTCTCTCTCTCTCTCTCTCTCTCTCTCTCTCTCTCTCTCTCTCTCTCATTTTTATTCCTTTCTGCAAAATCTTACAATAAAAATTAATCCCAAGTTCCTTCGTGAATCCCAAAGACAAATTTTTTCTCTTATTTCCGTCTCTTTCCAAACACCACCTAACTACTTCCTCCCCCTTCCCGGCCATCCTAATTACCCCCTCCCCCCTGCCCCCTCCATATCAAGCTTACTCTATCATTTATCTCTCTCCTCAATCCATTTTCAGTTACAAAATCTATGGGAAATATATCTATGCTTGACGGTTTACGGATTTCAAAATTTTAGTGAAACGAGAAAAGGAAAAAAATATATTGGAAAAAGGAGTATGTTAAAATGATCAATATATTTTTTTTTTTTCATGATAAAAGAAGAATGGTATTGGAAAAAATATTAAAGAAAACATTAAAGAAATGCCTAGAAAAAGAATTGGAAAAAGTAGAGTATCAAGAAAATCGGCAACGGCAGGAAATGAAACAAAAACAATGTAGGAAAAGGGTAAATGAAAAAGAAAATCAGTGACTAGAAATGCAATAAACTATGAGCTGAAGGTAGGGATAGCAATTAGTATGGTCGCTTGGTGTTGTAGTACTGTAGTAGTAGTAGTAGTAGTAGTAGTAGTGGTAGTGGTAGTGGTAGTAGTAGTAGTAGTAGTAGTAGTAGTAGTAGTAGTAGTAGTAGTTGTTGTTGTTGTTGTTTTTGTTATTATTATTGTTGTTGTTGCTGCTGACTAAGGCTCTTCTGAAACCCTGAACTTGGTAGACTACAGGCTGAAGTCGCCCTCCTCCTACAGTCCATCATCCTTCTTTTGGGAGACAGGGAGTGAGCTGGGAGACAGGGAGTGATTTGGGGGACAGGGAGTGAGTTGGAGGAGAGGGAGTAAGTTGGAAGACAGGAAGTGAGTTGGAAGACAGGGAGTGAATTTGGGAGAAAAAGTGAGCTAGGGGAGGGGAAGTGAGTTGAGGGACGTTTGTATAACAAGGCAGTGGAGTCGCCTAAGTATATCAGTGCCACCACACAAAGGCGTCCCTCTCCAGCACCGCCACTTGGAGTGAAATTAGTTTTATTTGTTGCATTCCGCCACCTCCACATTCACTGCCTGGCTTTCATTGGCGTCCGGAGCGGTGGGTGTGGAGTTCATTTGGCTAAGCTGATCTGCATACAAGGACGCCAGTGAACCCTTTTTTACTCTCACTTGGTCTAAAATTACAGACTCTCTAGCTCGTTCTAAAATTACCATCTGTCCATCTAACTCGTCCTAAAATTACCATCTCTCCATCTAATTCGTCCTAAAAATAACCATCTCTCCATCTAACTTGCCGTAAAATTACCATCTCTCCACCTAACTTGCCCTAAAATTACCATCTCTCCATCTTCATTACTACTATATCCTTTTTTTCCCCTCTAACTTGTCCTACTATTTCCCTCTCTCCACCTAAATTGTCCTGTCTCTCTCTCTCTCTCTCTCTCTCTCTCTCTCTCTCTCTCTAATTTGCCCCAAAATTATCTCGTCATCTAACTTGTCCTAGAACTACCATCTAGATTACCACTATAGTATATCCCTCATTTACTTCAGTCCTAAAACTACCATCTTTCCATCTAACTTGCACTAAAATTACCACGGCTCCATCTTGATTAGTGCGATGATGATTAACACTAGATATATGACGCTAGTCACGAAGAAGTGCTTTGGAATGGATGTAGAGCCACAGTATTGTCTTATTCTGTCATTAAGTGAAATCAGGTGCAAAAGGACGAAAACCTGGGGTGGAAGGGGAAAATGAAGACAAAAGAAGAGCAAGAAACTGAAAAATAAAGAATATAAAGAGGGCGATAATCAGATAAGGGAGAGAGAGAGAGAGAGAGAGAGAGAGAGAGAGAGAGAGAGAGAAATGAGTGGAAGAAAAGACAGATCATGCAATACAGAGCATGAAAGAATCTCTCGTGACAAGTGGACTGACTTTTTTCTTGGGCTCATTCATATCAGTCTCCTCTCTCTCTCTCTCTCTCTCTCTCTCTCTCTCTCTCTCTCTCTCTCTCTCTCTCTCTCTCTCTCTCTCTCTCTTTCACGACTCGGCTACAGAAAAAGAGCTGAGAGAGAGAGAGAGAGAGAGAGAGAGAGAGGGGGGGGGCAAAAGAATTGGAAATGGATGTTGCACAGAAGCTATACAACTTTCTCTAAACCATACACACAATGCGATCCCAGTGGAGTGGTGGAGGCGTAATCTGGTGGAAGGAAAAGGCTGTCAAGAGGAAAGAGGTGAGAGATGGAGGAGAGGAAGGGAGGGAGGGAAGAGGAAGGGGGGAAAAGGAAGAAGCCCAGAGCATGGAAACAGGAAGGAGAAAGGAGGGGAGATAAGACAATAATGGAAGTAGGGGGTGAAGTAAGAGAGAAAAATGGCAGGGGAGAGAGATTGAAGGAAGAGGGAGAGAGGAAAAAAGAGAGAACACGAGAGACGAGACGGATGAGAAAGGAAATATTATAAGGGTGAAAACAAGGAAGGAGAGACACGAACTGAGGAGGAAAAAAGGAAATGCAAGAGGGAGAGGAGAGGATGAGGGAAGGGAAGGGATGGGATGATGGATAAGAGAATAGAATGGAAAGGATAGACAAGGAAAGGGAGGGAAAATGTAAAGATTAGAGGGATGGAAAGAGAGAAGTGATGGACAGAAGGAAAGAAGAGAAGTACATAAAAGTAAGAAAAATGCGTGAGAGAGAGAGAGAGAGAGAGAGAGAGAGAGAGAGAGAGAGAGAGAGAGAGAGAGAGAGAGAGAGAGTCAGGAAAGAGAAGAGGGTGAATAAGGGAAAAGGAGAAGAGATGGAATAAGAGACGAAAGAGAAGAGGGGGTAATATGAGAGGGTAAGAGAAGAAAGAGAATGAGTGAGGAAATAAGAAAGGAAACAGAAGAGAGGACATACGAGACGAAATTGAAGAGTGGGAATTAGAAAGGAAACAGAAGAGAGGGAGTAAGAGAGGAAGCAGAAGAGTGGGCATTAGAAAGGAAACAGAAGAGAGGAATACAGGTAGAAAGCAAAGAAAGATAAAATTGTGTGTGTGTGTGTGTGTGTGTGTGTGTGTGTGTGAGAGAGAGAGAGAGAGAGAGAGAGAGAGAGAGAGAGAGAGAGAGAGAGAAAGAGTCAAAGCTTAAAGTATGAAAGAGCAGCGACCTAAAAAATTCAGAATGTCAGGTGATGAAGGATATGAGGAAAAAAGGAAAATGAAAAAATGCATAAAAAAGGAATGAAAGTGAATAGCCAAGAAAAAGAGAGGAGTATGTACCTCGGTATATAAAAAATTCAGAGGTAGTAAACTAAGAAAAAACAAAAAAATTCATTTTTAAAAAGAAATACAAACAGAAACAAAAATAAAAGAAAAGGAGACAAATAAGGACGGATAATCAGGTAATATTAAAGGGAATATGAATGTGAAAATTAGGAGGGAGTAATGGAGGAAATGAGAAAGAAGGCAAAAAAAGGGTGAGGAAAGAAAATGGAACACGACGAATCTATGTAAAAATAAATAAGTAAATACACAAAAGAAAAGAAAAAAAATACATATAAATATAAACCTGCATCTGTGCTCATCTACCTATTTGTCTTCTATCCTTTTATCCCTACGTATAAAACAATGAAAGAGACAAATATAATGCGAGAACATGATTTCAGACAGTCAGATGAGGAAAGAACGGAGAGAAAAGAGCAACGAAGATGAAACATGAAAAGGTGAGGCAAAGGCAAGCAAAGGTGGCCAGGGAAAAAGAGAGTGAAGATAAAAAAGCAAATAAGAAAATCGGGAGTAAAAATTTAGAAAAACAAAAGAGAAAAGGATGAGGGAGAAGCGACGTCCAAGAACGAAGAAAAAGTCAAACAAGAAACAAAGAAAAAAGTAAAAGAAGTGAAGGGTGGGAGAAAATTAATAACGAGATAAAATTCCCAAAATATAAAAAGGGTTACCATGAATTAAAATTTTTAACAAAAGATGAAAAAAACTGAAAAGAAACAGCAGCAGCCAGGTGAAAAATTGCATAATACAAACTCAGATAATCAGAAAAGCTAATACAAACTAAAAAAAAGAAAATAAAATTATTAAAAATTGAAGACGAAAGGAGTAAACACACATAGAATACGAAGCAAAAGAAAAGTGGAATGAAAATGAGGAGCCAAGAAGAGCAGTGAATGAGTAAAATCTCAGAAAATAAGGAGGGAGAGGTTCCGGGTTAGGAGAGTAAAGAATATATTAACACGCCCAAAGATTTAAGGAACAGCGTTGAAGAGAAAATGATGAAAAAGAGAAAATGACTGAAAAGAGAGAGAGAGAAAAAAAAAACGAAAACAGAAAATGAGAGAAAATGACGAAAAAAGAAAATGAAAAAGTTAATTATGACGGAAAGAAAAAGCGACGGAAAAAAGAAAATGAGGGAAATGAGAAAATGACCGAAGAGAAATGACGGGAAAGAAGGAAAAAGAAACAAAAAAGAATGAGAGAAAAGTGAACGAAACGAATGAGTGAAAATTTTGAAAATCCAAAGAAGGAATATGCGAGGAAGAAAGGAGAAAAGGAAGAATAGAAAATAGCCAAACAAGGGAAGAAAAATGAAGTCAAGGAAAGGAGATAGGGTGACAGACAGACAGAGAGAGAATATTCATTAAGTCAAGAGATGAAAATAAGTTGGCGGGGACAAGAAAAAAAAAAAAAGTTTGACGAAATGAATAAAAAAAGTCGAAAAAAAGGCGAGAATGAGGAGGGTCAAGAAGAAAAGCAAAAACGAAAAAAAAAAAACTGCAACCAATAAAAAAGATAATGCAAAAGGACGAAGTACAAATTAGAAAAGAAAATGAAAAAAAGAGAGAAAGAGAAGCCCCATTAAAAAGAAAAAAAAAAAGCTAGAGTAAAAAACAGAGAAAATCAGGAGAGGAAGCGAATAAAATGTCAGGCAGAAAGCAAGAGGGGACGAAAGAAATATTTTCAACGAAAGCACGGGCTGCATAAAAACACAAAAAGCGGGGGTGAAAAGTGGAAGAGGGAGAGAAACAGAGCAAAGAGAAAAAAATCATGGAATATATAAGAATAGATGTAAAAGATA
Organism: Coenobita brevimanus; assembly: GCF_032717465.1. Taxonomy (NCBI): domain Eukaryota; kingdom Metazoa; phylum Arthropoda; class Malacostraca; order Decapoda; family Coenobitidae; genus Coenobita; species Coenobita brevimanus. Next base: position 24,592,380 of record NC_137064.1, on the reverse strand, counting down.
TCATGGGAACACACAGAAAGGATGAGAGAGGAGTGTATAGATATTTTCTCTCTCTCTCTCTCTCTCTCTCTCTCTGTGGATACTGATAAAAAGATAACGGAACTTACTTTTATTGCTTTTCGTGTCCTTATTTTCCGAAAACAGCACACATTACACACTCTTTATTCTAAATTAAGGACAAATAAATGAATAAGCAAAATATAAATAAATAAATAAATACATACTCTGTATATGCTTCTCTAATATCAACATTGCATTACTAACATACGAAAGAATAAAGGCATCCAAACACCTCGTTCTCACCGGTTTATTTCTGATTCTGCTCCGCTACTCTATTCTTGTGTGATATTCAAGCAGTCGATGTCGATATTAGAAAGATATATGACGTAAAATAGAGGATATTAATGGGTACTTTGGAAAATAAATCGCTAAAGAAGAGGTGCTAGGAAGGCTCTTTACTGATAATACGGCCCATGGTCTGTTTCTCTGCCTTTAATATTTAGAGCTGCCTCTTTAATATTTAGAGTTGTAAGGAGAACAGGTGCAGGAATTAACTGGAAAGAAAATAAGAAGCTGATGGATTTGGACTATGCTGATGATACTATACTGATTTGCGGAAGTATTTACGAGATGCAGAGGGTGCTTGATTGTCTGGTGGAGGAAGGAGAAAAAGTGGGATTGGTAATAAATTGTGGAAAGACTGAAATTATTAACATGAACGTGGAGAACCAAATCGATTGTGTAATTGGGAATAATGTGGTGAAAAATGTAGAAAACTTTAATTATCTGGGAACGATTGTATCATCTAATGGATCATTAAACAATGAAATTGAGGAGAGGATTAGACAGGCTTGGCGAGCTGTTGGAATGTTGAAATCTGTTTGGAATAATAATATGCTCTCGGCACATACTAAAGTAAAAATGTACAAGTCCATGGTCAGACCAATTTTAATTTATGGGCATGAGTAATGGTACAGTACAATTGCAACAGATCAGAAAGTATTAGGATTTGGGAATAAAATACTGAGAAGGATTCTTGGGGTAAAGTGGCAAGACAGAGTTACAAATGAAAGAGTAAGGGATATTACGAGAGTGGAACCAGTTAATGAATATATGAGACTGTCTCGCTGGAAGTGGCTGGGGCACATATACAGAAAAGAAGGTAGTTTAATTCAGGATGTGCCAGAGTGGACTGCTAGAGGAAGAAGAGGTAGAGGTAGGCCGAGGGAAACCTGGTTGAGGACAATGAAAAGAGAAGCAGGAGAGGAGTGTTGGTGGGACCTGAAGGAGATGGCAAGAGACAAATATTGGTGGAGAGAGTTCATCGAGGCCCTATGCATCCCGTGGGGTGCCACAGGAAATGACTGATTGATTGATTACTCTACCTTTCTTACCTTGTAGATAGTAACTGGTAGAAACGCAACGCGGGGTCTCTTTTCAGGTTACTAAAAAATTGGCCAAAAATAAATAATTAATAAATAAATAAATAAAAACTACACGAATGAACAAGTGAATGCATTAATGGACCTGCAAATACGCAAGATGTCATTGCACTAAAGGGATTGTAAATAAGCAAGATGTTAATGCACTAAAGGATGTAAATAAGCAAGATGTCACTGCACTAAAGGGACTGTAAATAAGCAAGATGCCAATGCATTAAAGGGACTGTAAATAAGCAAGATGTCATTGCATTAAAGGGACTGATGGAGAAAGTCTTCCACAGAAACAGTTTCTAATTAATACAGCCGCACAAAAAATAATATTAAATGGGGCAGGAGACACACAGGAAAAATCTATTAGCGTAACAAACATCCCATTATTATTATTATTATTATTATTATTATTATTATTATTATTACGCCTATAACATCAAATTGTGGGTGAAAACAAAAAATTCATGTCAGTCACCGCTTTGTGGCCTCCATCCTGTGAGAGAGAGAGAGAGAGAGAGAGAGAGAGAGAGAGAGAGAGAGAGGTACAATTACCCTCAGGAACGGGTTGTTTCTAGAGGTAGGTGCATTGACGCGCGCACGCACGCACACACACACACACACACACACACACACACACACACACACACACACACACACACACACACCTATTACGTCACACAAAAATCCTACCGTTGGTAGGTGGTGGCGACTATCATCCACTCACTTCATGTAGTGCTGCCTGCGTCTTCCTTCACCTTTATCATTTTTATTGTGTCTGCCCTCCTCTCTTCCTATTTCTCCCATCTTTCCTGTAACTTTTTGTTACTCTTCTTTCCCTTTCAGGCAGCTTTACATTGAGTGAGCCTAATGGTAAGCCTAATGGTTTCCTGTAAGTCAGAAAACCATTTACAACGCTGGGTGGTAACCATATAACCAACCCATACGTGTTTCCTAAGTACGTGTCAAAAAGTGGGTTGGAGGAGGGCTAGTGCCCCTTCCCGTAAAACAACTACCTCAAGTCAAAAGGCCACCGCCATATGGGATAATGTCGTCCGGCAATACATAGAAAAATTCTTCCTTTATTCCGCATATTACAACAAACAGCTGGTGAAAACAATAGCTCATGTCAGTCATTTCTTTCTGGCCTCCTCCATGTCAATACCTCATACCAATTAATCTGGCCAGGCATGTATGGCAACACTGTTCCTGCCGAGATTTAGATTGGCTGGAGGTGTTTGTTCGATTTCGTTGTTGCTAAAACTGATACTCTCTTTATTATCAGATGTGATACTGAGTTTGTCGACAATACAATCGTCAAAAGCAATAAGAAATTCGTTATATACTTATCAACAATGAAATTTTCGTAGGAAGATAGAGATATGAGTCAACAAAGTATTATAACAGTCCAAGTCAAGGTCAGCATTCGAACAATTCCTTTAAATCTCTGACACTCCGTAATATAACAGAAAATTAAGGAAACCTGCTTAATCTATGCGTTGGTATCAATCAATCATTTCCTGTGGCACCCTCGGGATGCATAGGGCCTCGATGAACTCACACCACCACATCCTATCTTGTGCTAACTCCTCAAGATCTCCCCAACACTCATCTCCAGCTTCCCGTCTCATTGTCCTCACCCACGTCTCTTTTGGCCTTCCTCTACCTCTCCTACCAGGTGCCACCCACCCTGGTGTGCCTCGTACTATTCCCTGTCTCCTATACACATGTCCTAGCCACTTCCATCGTGAGAATCTAACATATTCATCGATCGGCTGCACTCCCGTTATTTCTCTAATTCTACTATTTGGTATCCTTTCCCACCACTTAACTCCTAATATTCTTCTAAGTGCTTTATTTTCAAACACCAAGAATTTATTTTCCATAGTCACTGTGCTGTACCAAGACTCGTGTCCATAAATTAAGATACTCCTAACCATTACCTTATAAAGTTTGATTTTTGTATGCACAGAGAAATTGTTATTATTCCAAATATTTTTAAGCATTCCCATTGCCTGATTAGCCTTCTTTAACCTTTCCTCGAATTCAAAGTTCAAAGAACCATCCTTGGCTAAATAAGTACCTAAATATTTAAACCTATCAACTTGCTTTACAACCATACCTCCAGTTACACATTCCTGCGCATTTTCCATATTCATATTGATTATTTCAGTTTTTCCACAATTAATAACCAAACCCACCTTGCGTTGGTATAACACACATTTAAATTTTCCGATCAGTCCGCCCTTGAAAGAACTGGCTGCCCGGCGTCTGCTCCTAAGCGTTGACTTTGTCGGCGATGCCACCAAGAGATCACTGTTTTTATAATCATCTGACAACTTATTCCCACCTAACATTATAACAACATCATTAAGTGCAGTATTCTGTTTTTCATCATCATCATTATCATCATCATCATCACCCCAACCCTGGTTTCCACCTAATCATTTAAGCAGTATCTGAAACTAATTCACTTCGCATTACTTGGAGAAATCACTGATAATTACAGATACACGGCAGGTTAGCCACTTTCACCACTGACAGTACATTTTTAAAATATTACCATGGAGACAAGAAAATCCGTGTAACTATAATAAATATGTTCTTATACTAACGATATTTGTAGTACGGCCAGAGAAGAGCGACTCTTACCTGCAAATAGAGGTATGTAGTTACTGACAGAAAAACAAACAAAAACAAAAGACAACTACATCAATAATAATCCAATAAATATGGTAACAGTAATAATAATGAAGCAGCTGTGAAAATTTTTCCTGAGCTGATAAATGAACGGATCTAAAATTTGGCTCTCTGTTATCCTGTTTCTTCTTCCTCTTCTTCTTCTTCTTCTTGGAAGGAACAATTTGCGGGCTCCTGGCCTTTGATTCCTTCTTCCTTGCATTAAAAAAATACGAATGATGTAAAGCAAAGTATTTCATTGTTCTGTGTTCTAACCTAACAATTACCCAGGGATATTACCATTACTCAAAGATATTACCACTATTCCTCGTACCTGCCAGCATCTCATTACCGTTTCTGGCCACAAAGAGACATAAAGCCGTATCTGGGTCACGATATTGCCCCGTTATGCTAATACATCCTATGCATTAACGCGTTTCTGTATAATTCCCTCTTTAATTCCTACTTCAAAAGGGATGACTTATGGCTGTTTGTTGTGATGTGTGTGTGGGGGGAGGGGAGAAGGTTATATATATATATATATATATATATATATATATATATATATATATATATATATATATATATATATATATATATATATATATATATACCGAATTCCAGTATATATACAGAAAACATCTCTGTGCTATTGTCAACAGATCACATATATTCAGTAGGATGACGATGACAACTCCGTAAGTTACACACACACACACACACACACACACACACACACATTGTTTATATAATATACAGCATATAAAATATATAATGCTGTACAATATATATACATATCTATCTATCTATATATATATCTATCTATCTATCTATCTATATATATATATAAATATATATATATATATATATATATATAAATATATATATATATATATATATATATATATATATATATATATATATATATATATATATATATATATATATATACCTTTGCGGTAGGTGGGGGCGCTCACCATCCACTCACTCACTGTAGTGCTGCTCTCGGGTGTCTGTCCTTTCCTCTCCTCCATCCTTCTTTCCTTCGATCCTCCTCTGTCTTTTTTTCCTTCAATCTTTCCTCGTCCTTCTGCCTAAGGGTGACTTTACACTCCCTCTTCTTTCTTTCCTTCATTCTTTCCTCTTCCTTCTGCTTGTGGGTGACTCTACAGTACACTTAGTGACAAGCCAAATGGTTTCCTGTACACCAGGAAACCATTTACTACGCTGGGTGGTAACCATATAACCGAATTTTGGCGCCTGGTGGTTTAGTGGGTAATTATTGCACTGCAATCGGATTGAGCCGGTGAAGGTTTCTATCCAAGGGGTGGTTGGGGTTTACTGCTCACGTAATGCCACTCACGGATGAGTGAGGCTGGTCACTCTCATCTTAAATGTCAGGACCAACTGCCTAGCCCCGGGCTCCTACGCTCCTTGTGGCTGACGGATGGATATATATATATATATATATATATATATATATATATATATATATATATATATATATATATGAACTACATACTCTAAGAACAATATCTGTAAAACGGACGAAAATACCTATTTAACCATCATCCATTCCTGTATTACCCTTCTAAGTGCGTGGGATGGGACTAAGCGAATTTATTTCATCAAGCATTTAAGGCAAAAGAACCCGGCCATTAACCTCAATCATCCCTTGGAGCCACTTAAACCACTTAAATACCAATTATCCCTTGCATCCATTTGAACATCATCCCTTGGAGCCACTTTAATAGCCACTTCAATCATCCCTTGGAGCCAGTTAAACAGCACTTCAATCATCCCTTGGAGCCACTTAAACAGCACTTCAATCATCCCTTGGAGCCACTTAAACAGCACTTCAATCATCCCTTGGAGCCACTTAAACAGCACTTCAATCATCCCTTGGAGCCACTTAAACAGCCACTTCAATCATCCCTTGGAGCCACTTAAATAGCCACTTCAGTCATCCCTTGGAGCCACTTAAACAGCCACTTCAATCATCCCTCGGAGCCACTTAAACAGCACTTCAATCATCCCTTGGAGCCAGTTAAACAGCCACTTCAATCATCCCTTGGAGCCACTTAAACAGCACTTCAATCATCCCTTGGAGCCAGTTAAACAGCCACTTCAATCATCCCTTGGAGCCACTTAAACAGCACTTCAATCATCCCTTGGAGCCAGTTAAACAGCCACTTCAATCATCCCTTGGAGCCACTTAAATAGCCACTTCAGTCATCCCTTGGAGCCACTTAAACAGCCACTTCAATCATCCCTCGGAGCCACTTAAACAGCCACTTCAATATCAATCATCTCGTGCAGCCACTTGAACCACTAGTCCACCAGGCATCCATTTTCTGGCTATATGATCACGACCCAACGTAGCAAATGGTTTCCTGGAATAGGAAAATACATATGGCTGGTCACTCAGGGTAGAATTCTCTGAAGGAAGCAATACAGTGTGTAGATGGTAGGCACCCCCTCCTCCCCATTCCCAGCCCTCCTCTACCACCTCGACGCCTCACCCCCCTCACCCCCATCCCGCCCTAGTCTGTTTTAGTTAATAACTCAAAATAATATTTAGACTGACTGCGCTAATAATTCAACGCAGGTCAAATTATATCTCCAGTGACAGAATAATACGGATTCCTATAACTGGCTATAATGTGTTACCGTACCGATAGTTTTACAGTGGCATTTCTATAAGAGTGAGAGAGAGAGAGAGAGAGAGAGAGAGAGAGACGTAAAGCACTTCTATAATCCAGGGTGATGCAAGAGCCAGTCCCTTTTATTAAATCCTTCACTGAATCCTGAATTAGTATTCATCTTGAGTCCAGCGTTAATATTCCTCTCAGCCAGACAGTTCCTTCCTAACAAAAAAGCTGTCTCGGGGAAATATCAGCAGCTTACATTACGATCATCACGTCAACCCTTCACAATGTTGAAGACTATCTTATTTTTGATTTACTCACAGGATTTCATGAAGTCTGATGTTAAGATATTACAAGCTTTTGTTAGACGATATGATTAAGCTTATGGAAAACCTGTTTTTTATTATAACTTCTATTTAATTAATGCTTTTGTTAGACGATTTTGTTAAAGTCTAGGGGGGGGGGGAACCCTCTCTGTGTAGGACTGCAGGGATTATTTTTCCTTTAACAGTGCAAGCAAAAAACCGACCCTCCCCTTCCCCCCTCCCCCCAAAAAAAGTCAGCTTACATCACCACTCCAGTGATAATTTACAACATTTTGTTTTTGTGCCGAGTGGAGAGATTTTGTTTCTCAGTGGGGTAATTACGCCTCCGCCCATCTATGATTGATCTGTCCGTACGTGCGTGCGTGGGTCCGTGCGTCCGTAACACTTTTCTGGGCGCGATATCTCCTGAACCTATCGACGGATTTCCACCAAACTTTTGTCAGCGATGCAGAATGAGGAGATGATGGACTGATTAGGTCAGCTAAGTCAAGGGGTAAAAGGTCAAGGTCACATGGGCTCGACTTAGTTTATCCTTGTGGGCGCGATAGCTCCTGAACCCCACGACGGATTCCGACCTAACTTTAGTCAGTGATACAGTATAAAGGGACGATGAACTCATCAGGTCAGCAAGGTCAAAGGGACAAAGGTCAAGCTCATATGGGGGTGGGGGCGATATCTCCTGAACCCCTTGACGGATTTCGATCAAATTATGCGGTATGAAGGGACGATGAACCGATCAGGTCAGGAAGGTCAAGGTCATAGGTCAAAGTCATATGGGGTTGACTTAGCATATCTTTAGTCTCACTTCCATCCACACTGAGCCCTGTGATGGAGGTTGTATGGAGAGGCCGTGTGCAAGGCTTGGTGGAGGCATACCGAGAGTCACTTTGCATCGACAACATGGGGCCAGAGTTATAGGAGTTTCATTCTGTTTTTGTGGTGAGTGATTTCGTTTTGAGTGGAGGGCTTTTGTTTTTGTACTGAATGCAGTTATTTTGTTTTTGCGTGCAGTAATTTTGTTTATGAGTGCAGTGAGATTTTTGAGTGAAGTTAGTTTTTGAGTGCAGTGATTTTGTTTCTGAATGTAGTGGTTTTTTTTTTTTTTTTTCAGTGCAGTAAGTTTGTTTTTGAGTGCAGTGAGTTAGTTTGAGTGTAGTGAGCTTGCTACCGAGTGCACTGATTTTGTTATTGAGTGCAGTGAGCTTGAAACTAAGTGTAGTAATTTTCTTTTTGAGTGCAGTGAGCTTGAAATTACGTGCAGTAATATTGTTTCTGAGTGCAGTGAGTTTGCTTTGGAGTGCAGTGATTTTGTTTTTGTGCTGAGTGGAGTCCGTCAGCCCATCACGCCCTTCAAAGGATGCTCGGGTCTCTCATTATTTATTAGGCAGCAGTCAATTTCACCGTCTGATTGCTTCCTCCCCCACAAGGAAAAACTTGACGCACATCGCTCGGGTTCACGGCCCCTCATAGACGCCTAGTGTGTTGACTCTGAGACGAGATGATTTATTTTATTTCGTTTTATTTTATTTTATTTTATTTATTTATTTATTTTTTGAGAGAGAGAGAGAGAGAGAGAGAGAGAGAGAGAGAGAGAGAGAGAGAGAGAGAGAGAAAGAGAGAGAGAGAGAGGAGGGGGGATGACGACCTCTTACAGGCACTTGGTATATCGACTCTGAGACAAGATTTTTTTTTTTTTTTTTTTTTTGAGAGAGAGAGAGAGAGAGAGAGAGAGAGAGAGAGAGAGAGAGTTCTCTGACCAGATTCGACTGTACTTCTTTCGCCTCAATCTGACCCAAATTCTCGTCCTTTTGCAGCTTATTTCACGTAAATCAGTGGCGGAAAAAGACACCACTATGGCTCTACATCCCTTCCACAGCGCTTTTCGTGACTAGCATCATATTCAAGCGCTAATCTACTGTTGCAGCTCAATATTCAGATGGAGTGATGGTAGTTTTAGGTCGTTAAAATAAGATGGGTGTAGTAATAGCCAGAGTAAATACGCAAATTGTCAGCTGCACATATATAACAACAAAATAGATTCTGGTGGTGGAAAATAATACTATACCCTTTTTACTCTAACTTGGCCTGAAACTGCCACCCCCCCCCCATCTTCAATGCTGAGCTGTAACAATAGATCATCCTTAGAATATAGTGCTAGTCACGAAGAAGTGCTATGGGATTGATACAGAGGTTTAGTATTGCCCTTTTCCGCCACTGAGCTACGTGAAATAAGCTGCAAAACGACAGAATCTGGGCCAAGTCAAGGAGAGAAAAGTACAGTATATAATTTTTTTCTCGTCACAGATAAATCTCCTATCGTCCAAGAGTTAAAAAGTATTTCGTATGAAACACCTTACACTATACAACCCTAGAACTCTACACCCACTTTTACACCTGGATACACCTTACCACGCACCTACTCTTGTACACCTTCCCGTCTACCCATTCACACCTGACTAAGCTTTCAATACCAAGGTAGGTGAAAAGAAGCCACGCGTCTACATTTACACATTTACATCATTTCCAAGAGTGGAGAGAGAAAGTGCGTCGTGGGAGGAGGATGAGGAGGAGGAGTGGGTCGTTTCTGAGTAGGGACAGAAATGCCTGGATGTCCCTCTGGTCGAGATCATCCCCCAAACGTAGCGACGTTTGGTAATATTAAGATAGAGACACCAATGAATTTTCTCGGAACCCAGTCTCCTTTAAGATATTACGCGTGTCTTGAGTAATATTAAAGAAAGTAGTGAGACAGGTGTTCAAAAATATATGTGCGATTGGAAAGGAAAAGTAGAGAGAAGAATTGTGACGTGATTTCTTTTTTCCCTCCTCTTATTCCTTGTCAGTCTTCTCTTTCTCCTTTTTCTCTTTCTCGATTGTCTTTTCCTTCTTTCCTTTTTTGGTCCTACGTACTGGTTGGGTGTGGATGATGATGATGAGCTCTGATGTGACTGATTTTCTTTTTCTTCCTTTTTCCTTTCTTTTCTTTTTCTTTTCTTTTTTCAACTTGGTAGGCATACTGATCGTAAGTAAGGGTAAGGTAGATAAGACAAGAAACTCTGACATGTGATTGATTTTTTCCTCTCTCTCTCTCTCTCTCTCTCTCTCTCTCTCTCTCTCTCTCTCACCTTACAAGTATGTGAACTACTTCTGGAACAGCGGTAAAGGGATCGCTAAGAAATGCACTTGGGAGCTTTGGCTGGCACTTTCCTCTATTGATTTTGGATCCTTTTCTCTCTTTCCAAATTCCGTCCTTTCTCTCTCTCTCTCTCTCTCTCTCTCTCTCTCTACATCTATCTATCTATTTATCTATCTCTTCAGCACGGATTGTTTCAAGAAATATTCATTCATTCATTTTTTTTCTTTTATATTCTTTCTTTTTTCTCATTCTCTCTCTCTCTCTCTCTCTCTCTCTCTCTCACACACACACACACACACACACACACACACACACACACACACACACACACACACCTCTCACTCCATCATCCTTGGCTGTCCACTCCCAACTTCCGTGTCTTACCAGGAAATAACCCGCCAGTCTTTGCCGTCTCAACCAACGCG
>NC_137064.1:24551736-24576736 GCF_032717465.1 Coenobita brevimanus | reverse complement strand
CCCTCCAAACCTCCATCCTTACTCATCACACTACCCAAATACTTAAACGTACTCACATTTTCCAATTCCTCACCATCCAACCACGCTGTACATTCACTAACTTCACCTCTCTCAAAGACCATCACTTTACTCTTCCCTACATTCACCTTTAGGTTCCGTTTCTTACACACTCTCTCAAACTCATCCACCAAGCCTTGCAGCTCCCCTTCGTCTTCACTCAACAACACAGTATCATCTGCAAACAACAGTACAGGGAGTTTCCAAACACTATCCTCTCTCACCAGGGCCACCCCAACATCCACTACCCTACCTTGTACCTCTTTTATTACCCCATCCATGTACATATTGAACAACCATGGAGACATGACACATCCCTGTTTCAAACCAACTTTCCATGTACATATTGAACAACCATGGAGACATGACACATCCCTGTTTCAAACCAACTTTCAAAGAGAAAAATTCACTTAGTTCACCATCCACACGCACTGCAGCCTTCGCACCATCGTACATACTCTTCACAGCATTCAACAACTTCCCATCTACTCCATATATTCATTAACACTTTCCACAATCCTTGTCTATCCACCCTGTCATATGCTTTCTCCAAATCCATGAAAGCCGCATACAACTTCTTTCCTTTCTCTAGAAACTTTTCCACTAAAGATCTAAGAATGAATATCTGATCTACACAACCTCTTCCCTTCCTAAAGCCTCCCTGTTCTTCTCCAACTAATTTCTCTGTTCTTTCTCTAACTCTGTCTATAAGTATCTTACCATACACTTTTCCTATTATACTAAGAAGACAAATGCCCCTATGATTACCACACACTTCTTTTTCCCCTTTTCCTTTGTACAAGGGAATAATTATACCTGACTTCCAATCCTCCGGGACTCTACCTTCCTCCCAGGCCAATCTGCACATCTTCCACATCCATTCTACTACTATCTCTCCCCCATGCTTCAGCATTTCACCACACACTCCATCAATTCCTGGGGCTTTCCCCGATTTAACTTTCTTCATTGCTTCCACAACTTCTATCCTACTGATTTCTTCCTGTCTTCTCACCTCCCTCCTTCTCCCAGCCATTCCCCAGCCACTTATACTCGCATTACTTCCATCCTCTACATTCAACAATTCCTTAAAGTGTTCTCTCCATCTGCTCATTTTTTCTCTCTTCTCCACTAGTAATCTACCATTTTTATCTTTCACTCCCCTGCTAACTTCACTTCCACCCTGTCTTACTCTTTTCACTTCTCTCCAGAACATTTTCTTACAGTCCCTCCACTTTACACTCAAATTCCTTCCAAATTCCTCATCCACTCTCTTCTTACTCTCTCTTACTAATCTTTTCACCTCTCTCTTTCTTTCCACATATAACTCTCTCTTCCGCCTCTCAACTTCTTCCACGCCCCTATTTCTCATCCATTCATTGTATGCTTTCTTCTTTTGTGCCACAGCCTGTTTCACCTCTTCAGTCCACCACGCTGTTCCTTGCACCCCCCTCCGTCTTCTCTTCCTTCCACACACCACATCACATGCTGCACATATTTCTTCTGTAAATATCTTACACACACCTTCCACGTCTCCCATCTGCTCCCATTCATATTTGCCCAATCGTTCCTCCACTTCTCTCTTATACTCTGCCTTTTTCTCATCCTCTTGTAACCTTTCCACTCTCCTTGCAACTACTCCTTCCTCTCGTCTTTCCCTTCTTCCATTCCTCCATCTTACTTGCATCCTAATTCTGGCCACCACCAAGTAGTGGTCAGAAAGTCCACTCCCCCAACCTCTATACACTCTTGCATCCTTTACACATCTTCGCATCCTTTCATCCACACACATAATCAATCCACCGTAGTGGATGGGCTTAATTCAAGAACGATACTGTGTTATAGCCAAAATTTAATGCGTAAAAAAAAAAGTACATAAAGATATAAGTAACCAGACGATGCTCAACAGCCCATTCCTTAAGACAACCAAAAATTGATAAATAAATAGAATTGAAATAAAATAAGGAAATAACTAGACGACGCCTAGCCCATTCCTTTACACCACATTTATTTCAGTGATGTCACATAAATAAAAATGTGGATCACGGTTTCTTACACTCACACTACATGAAAACAACCCTGAGTGTTCTTGACCTTTAATGGGACTGACAATTTTGCAGAAATTATAGGATTTCAATTTTCTTTTCTTTTTCTAGGCATGCATGTGCTCTAATATGAGGCCTAGTTACAAAAAAAAAAAAAAAAAAAAAAGTCTGCCTTCAGATGATGCTCCTTCCCAAAAATATTAAGAGTGGAAGAGGGTCGAAGTCAGGAATTAGGTGGATAAATGGAGGGAATCAAGGGCAGGATGGAAGTGGGATGTCTGGTGCTAATGAGTGAGGACCCCACGGTGAAACTGTTTACTGTTATTGTTGTTTGTCCTTGGTCTGCCTGAGCAGACCCGTCGACCACAAGCAAGCTATTGTTTCTGTGCAGCCGTCCTAAAGTATATACATCGTGTAGGGATCCGGCACCCCTTTGTTACGGACAGCGCCTCATTAGGTCGGACCAGGGTTCGTCCCAAGGCAAGGTGCAGGGAAATATGAGGCTTGGATCTCGGGTGGACGCAGCACTTACTCCCAAGGTGCACAGTGCCACCAAGCGTAGGCTCCTCGTCAGCGCCCCCGGGTAGAGATAAGGCTGGGTAATAGTGATGTATCGTGGGGTACGGTAAAAGGTCCACGTGTTTTGTCAACTGTTTTTTCATTGACAACATCTGAGGCACTGGCTTCAATAACCCCAGTAACTCAGCGAGGCTTTACCCAAGCTAAATATAACCGGAAAGAGGAAGACAGAGTACATCAGAAAAAGGTCTCTGAAGTAAAAGGGTTAATCAGACTTTACAATTTCACATACAGTATTATGATGGGTCGAGATGATGGGGATGATGATAATTTTGTCCCTGCTTTCTAATATCGTTACTTCTTCAACTCTGCATGTTTCAACTTTATATTAAACTGCATAATGAACTCTGAGGTACAGGCACTTCGACATATACAATACCTCGATGCTAATTGCTATGGAAACTATTAACTTGATTATAAATTGCTCAGAATTCGACGAACCCGCCAATAATTAATCGGTCACGTGACTCCCCAGTAACCATTTCCATTATAAATATCCAGTGTCAACCTAACCCCCCCTTATCACCACACCACCACCGCCATTATTCCAAGTGTAATTAATAACCTTTTAAATCCAGGTCGCTCTCCGTGGCCGAATCGAGCCCATTTTCATACCCCCAATATCAGTGTTTGGTCATGACTGTGTGTGTGTGTGTGTGTGTGTGTGTGTGTGTGTGTCACTACATGCACGCCATGCATCTCATTTTTCATGGCACGTCAAAATTATCGTATACACACACACACACACACACACACACACACACACACACACACACACACACACACACACACACACATTCTATATCAAATTTATTAATATTACTTACAAAAGAATACTGCATTATAAGAATCATACTAGCATCACCTCAGGTAGTGTAGGGTGTGGGTGCTAGTGTGGGTATCGGTACGGGTGCTGGAGTGGGTGCTGCTGGTGTGGATGCTAGTACTACATCTTTCATATGCCAAACACGTCTTCGCACCCTGTCGATTGAAGGTAATGACATACAAACAGCCTGACACACACACACACACACACACACACACACACGTTACCTACCATCCCATTAAAAGCTATAAACATTCTGGCCATTATTTCGCCTTCGATATAAACATTCTCTAATTCCTCCTTATTAAATGCATTACAGTACTTAGGACCATCATAAAAGAACCTGGATAAATTACGTGTGTGTGTGTGTGTGTGTGTGTGTGTGTGTGTGTGTGTGTGTGCACGCCAATATGTGTACATCTGCATGAATTTCTGTGTACGACTATGAGTGTTAAGTGTAACTGTGTGCGTGTGCTTTGCCCATGAAGGACCACTGAACATTTCCACGCGTCTGTGAGGCGTAAAACGAGATTTACATTTTTTTTTTTTTTTTTTGCGTGTGCGTTTGTGTGCGGATGGGCCATGACAAGCAGTTATTTGTGGTGTTATTCTTATATGCTCGCCACCAACAAAAAGAAAATATCAGTCAGCGAATACATTACAGGGGTTATGTTAGAGAGAGAGAGAGGGAGAGAGAGAGAGAGAGAATCATTTAAGAAAATAATAAATGACCCAACATATGTATGGAGCATTCAGTGAGTGTGTGTGTGTGTGTGTGTGTGTGTGTGTGTGTGTGTGTGTGTGTGTGTGTGTGTGTGTGTGTGTGTGTGTGTGTGTGTGTGTGTGTGTGTGTGTGTGTGTGTGTGTGTGTGTGTGTGCGCGTGTGAAAACTGCAGTTTATGTTTACAAAGTGTATGACATACGTATGCATTCAGTTTCCTTCCAAATATTCAACAAACACACACAATGGTTGCTATAGGCATTAGAGAAATCTATAATCCTTCAGACCTTCATGATAATAATCCTGTAAGAATTTTGTATCAGTCCAAGTAAGGTCTAATGCAGGATCGTACCTTCACCTTTGAAGGAGAGTGATTGCCAGAGATAATTCTTCGTCATGCTGACAAAGTACAAATGGTGAAGGGGTATCTGTAGGAAGAGTGATGCAAATGAAAGTGTAGATGATGCATTTTCTTTGTGTGTGTCAGAGACTGTGTAATTATATCATCAGAAGAACCAGTGGAGTGTGGTTCTGTCTCCCCCTCCCCTCCAAGAAGCCAACCCAACCAAACTCAACATAATCCTGTCAAATCTAACTCATCCTCAAAGTATTCCAAACCAACTCAACCGAACTTAGGAACATAACCAAACCTAACCCAACCCAAACAAAGCCAATCTAGAACTATACTGGCGGAAGACCAACCCAACCAAACTCAGTCACATGAATTTCTTAACCCAGCTCAACCTAACCCGACCCAGTTTCATTGTAACCCAAGCTAACCCACACTCAACATAACCTTACTTAGCCCAACCCAACCTAACCCAACCCAAACCCATTCCAACCCAAGCCAATCCCATATATAAACTCATTTTAACCCAACCGCAGCAAGCTCAACATAATCTTACTTAACACAGACCAAGCTAACCCAACCCAAACCCAATCCAACCCAACCCAGTCCCAACCGCGAAACACTACCCTCGCCACACAATCCGTCGATTTCTCATCCCACATCCAAGCCCCCCAAAACCCCCCTCAAACCCCCCCCTCCCAGCTCCCCAAGCCCCCCCCACCAAACCCCCTCTCAAAGTCCCCCAAAGACCTCCTTCCAACCTCTGGCCGCCCTTGCTATTTGTGAAGTGGCTGCAACAAAGCCGTTTCGTCATGGTTATGACCTGGTGGGCGTCTCTCTCTCTCTCTCTCTCTCTCTCTCAAAAGTGTGTGTGTGTGTGTGTGTGTGTGTGTGTGTGTGTGTGTGTGTGTGTGTGTGTGTGTGTGTGTGTGTGTGTGTGTGTGTGTGTGTGTGTGTGTGTGTGTGTGTGTGTGTGTGTGTGTGGAGGCATTAAACTAAGAATGAAAACTAAGAATGTAAACTTATGAGTGCTCAGTGAGGAATCGATGGGAGTTTTTCGACTAATGGAAGGGACGAAATTGGTGGAAATCATCAGCACTCACACAAAAAATAATAATAACCTACTTCGGCAGGTCAGTTTTTCCGTAGACCGCAAAACAGGTCGATAACTAGAGAAGGGAAAAAGAAAACCAGAAATGGAAACAGGAAAACAAAGGAGATGGAGGGAGGACGTGTGTGTGTGTTGGACCGGGATGGGCATACATACAAACAACAGGTCGGAATGGAGGAAGCTGGCAGAGGCCTTTGTCCTGCAATGGATTTGTGTAGTCTAATGATGATGATGTCACCATATCTGTTACTGGAGGTTCGTGTGTCTCTATGCACCTGACTGCAAATGCTTATCAGCGTCTGCATGCAGCTCGCATTGTGTATACACACAATCATCAACACTCAAATCGATGCTCAAGAAATACTGTTTGGAACATCAGAAAGACTGGGATAAAGGTCTTCCATTCGTTGTATTTGCCGCAAGAGAATCTCCAAATGAATCACTGGGCTTCTCATCCTTTGAACTACTGTTTGGCCATGAAGTAAGAGGACCCCTTAAGTTACTCAAGGAATGCTGGCTGTCGGAGGAAGATGACGTCAACCTGCTGGAGTATGTGATAAAGTTCAAAGAACGGCTGTCCACTGCTTTACAGCTGGCGAGAGAGAATTTAGGAGCTGCTCAGGAGAAGATGAAGACATAGTATGATAAGAAGTCCAGGTTACGCCACTTTCAACCAGGAGATCAGGTTTTGATTCTGCTACCGGTGCATGGGCAACCTCTTCAAGCCAAGTTTAGTGGTCCTTATTTCGTGGAGAAGAAACTCAGTGATGTCAACTATGTCATCGCCACACCAGATTGTAGAAAGAACAAGCAACTTTGTCACATCAACATGCTAAAGTTATATCACAGGCGGGACGAAAATAACCCAGTCCGCACTGTAGCTGTTCCACCCGAGTCTGCAAGTGAAGTTCTCCCATGCAGCATGAGCCTGAGTGATAGTTTGGGGAAGAATCCTGATATCATCAATGATCTCCAGACTAAGCTTTCTCATCTAGCACCCGAGGAAAGGCAGGAGTTTTCGGCATTACTGCAGGAGTACCCGCAAGTGTTCCATGCCACTCCAGGAAGAACCACTGTGTTGATGCATGATGTCGATGTTGGAGACGCAAAGCCAATTAAACTGTCTCTTTACCGAGTGAACCCAGTGAAAGTTCCTCTCATCCAGAAGGAGCTTGGCTACCTGTTGGACCACAAGATGATTGAGCCCTGTCAGAGCGAGTGGAGTTCTCCTGTCAATCTAGTCCCTAAGCCAGGTGGGTCACAGCGGCTTTGCATCGACTACAGACGTGTTAATCAGATAACCAAAACAGACACTTACCCTCTCCCTCGTGTGGAAGATTGCATAGACAAGATCGGAAAGGCTAGGTACATAAGTAAGTCTGATTTGTTAAAGGGATACTGGCAAGTACCTATGACTGAACGTGCTAGGGAGATCTCATGTTTTGTAACATTAGGAAAGACTTTTGCATGTTCTGTAATGCCATATGGTATGAAGAATGCACCAGCCACATTTCAGAAGCTCATAAATGTTGTAACAGAGGGTTTGGCAGGGTGTGTTGTTTATATTGATGATGTATTAATCTTCAATGACAACTGGAAAGATCACCTATGCCATGTCACTAAATTTCTTGAGCGTTTGGTTCAGGCAAATCTTGTAGCTAATTTATCAAAGTGTGAGTTTGGTCAAGCTAAAGTTCAGTACCTTGGGTACGTAATTGGTGATGGACACGTTGCACCACCAGGAGCTAAGGTTCAAGTTATAAGTGATCTTCCCAGACCTAAAAGTAGGAAAGAGCTACAAAGATTTTTGGGAATGGTAGGTTATTACAGGAGATTTGTTCTTAACTTTTCAATTCTTGCATCACCACTTACAGACCTACTGAAAAAGGGAGTTAAATTTGTCTGGACCGATAACTGTGAATCCTCTTTCAGCAAACTTAAAGCTATCCTATTAAGTCAGCCAGTGCTCGCTACTCCAAATTTTGCTAAGCCTTTTAAGATGGCTGTTGACGCAAGTGATACAGGAGCTGGGGCTGTTTTGCTGCAAGAGGATGATCAGGGTATTGAACACCCTGTATCTTATTACAGTAAGAAGTTCACTCCACCTCAAAAGAACTACTCAACTATTGAGAAAGAGCTTTTGGCCTTGATTTTGGGTTTACAGCATTTTTCATTTTATTTGTGTTCTGGTTTTGACCCCATAGTCATTTATACCGATCATAACCCACTGAAATTCCTTAGTAAGTTTAAAGATAAAAATCAGAGATTGACAAGATGGAGTCTACTTCTTCAGGAGTATTCATTAGACATACAACATATCAAGGGGAAAGAAAATGTTATTGCAGATTGCAAATCTAGACTTTAGACAGATTGTTTTAGAGTAATAAGAAATTTCCTTTGTAAATTTCTTTTTTTGTGTGTGTGGGGAGGTGTTACATAGCCTATGATTTCATCATCCTTTGTATAATTCTAACGTACAGTATGCTGCATGTTTGATCACGATTCGCCTCGTGGCTTCCATAGTGACCAAGCTTCCGTGTTCTACCTCACTCCCCCCTTCTCCTCCCTTATAGTAGAGTAAGTCGTTCTTTCTGTTGTTCAGAGCAGGAGTGTCAACTCTTTGTCCCCTATGGCTTCATTTGCGCGTCCTTCTTACAAGTTGTATCAAGCTCTGCCGGCCCCTATATAATGAGCTCAGTCTCTGCATTAATTGCCACTTAGATCTACTCCTCATTTTGTTCACATCTCTGTCCTCCCCTGTACAGTTGTTATTATTTTTGTGAGTGCTCAGGAAGTCTCCAACCATCTAGCTGCTGTGTAATTTGAGTATGAGTGTTGTTGCATTTTTTCTTGTGCTGTATAGCATAAGGTGTTAATTCGTGAGCCTGGTAGGGGTTTTGTGATTCGTGTGGAGTTTTTGATGTCAGCCATCATTAATAATATTTTGTATCTGTAATAATATATCTTGCATTAACTGAGCATTATCTGGTTTTCTCATTTTATCAGCGCTGACTTAGATAAATTTACTCTTGCTAATTTCGTATTAATAGAGGCTATTGCAGTTAACCATATATTTAACCTGTTTTTTGCCATTACATTATCCTTATGAGTCCTGAATGTTTAGTTGTTAGTTTGAGCATTAAACTTTAACTTGTAATTTTACCTAACTCTTTTGTTTTGAACCTGGAACTTTGCGGGACAGTAGCGATTTTAGTATTCTCACTTGAAGTGTTCATTATCTCTCTCTGTTCCGTAACAACACCTGTACATGCTTACATACACATGCATTATGACTGTGCGATTATTCGTGTCTGCATATCTCACTACAGATTTCTGCATACATACACAAAGTACATTTTTCTTAGTTATCTGTGTACCTATTCTTCCTACTGTAGGTCCACAAATATCGACACAGCTCTGAATGCAAAGTGTTTTCAAACACATCGTATTTTTAATAATGCAATTATGAATGAACCAAAGGACAAAATCCTGCAGAATTTGTCCCTGCAAAAGAGGGAAGAACAAAAGAAAGCCAAAATCAAGACATGCTCAATCCGAAATGCCTGGACACATTGGGTTCACGTGGCTAGGGGTCGTAGGCAGTGGGAAAGACAAATTAAGGAACAGTTCCAGAGCTGACCGGCTATATACAGACAAATACAAGAATTCGTTCCCCTCCCCTGTTCCTTTCTTATCCCTGGGGTCCCACATGCTTTAATAAGACGGAGTGGATAAAGAAGCATATTAACACCCACAGAAAGAATGATAATACGACTAACACTGAAATGTCAATGAATGCAGTGGTGAAAATAGGAGCAGGAGAGGGAAACGGTCATTAGTACTTGACTGTGATGAAAGGATTAAAAAAAAAAAAAAAAGTGGTTAGCTCGTGCATTGGAGAGCTGGTCGGAATAGGGATAAGTAGCTACACGGGGACTCCTTGCCCGCTGTGATGGGGAAGGAATGCAAAGTTCAGAGGAGCAGTAACCAAAACAGTATGAAGGTGTGTTTGTACGTGAATGCACACACACACACACACACACACACACACACACACACACACACACACACACACACACACACACACGATTGCAAGTATTTGTGTCCACATACAAGTGACTCTATACATGTGTGTGTCCATCCCTGGGCGAGTGGCACCTGTCGCCCTTTGTCTCACCCTCCCCTGCACTCCCGCCTCACTCAAACAAGCGGCTGTACGGATATTTTTCGACAAAGCCAGTACACGTATTTTTTAAGCCAGTCATGTTGCTCGCCCTCCCCCACATCCCTCCCTCCCTTTCCTCTCTTCTCTTCTCTCTTCTGATCTCTCCAATGTTCTTTCCTCCACCCCTTCTCTCCCTCCTTTCCTCCTTTCTCTCCACAATTCTCCATCATTCTTTTCTCCACATCTTCTCTCTCACTTACTTCCTTCCTCCTTTCTCTTTCAAACTCTTCATCACTCTTCTGTGCCCCTATCAATTCTCTCCCCTCCTGCCTCTCTGTTCTCCTCTCCTCGCCTTCATTCTCCCATTCTCATTTCTTCCCCTTCCTCCCTCCCTCTCCCACTCTTTTCTCTCTGTCAACATCACCATCCGCTCACCCTTTCCGCTCTCCTTTCCTCCCGCTCTCTTCTCTCCTTTTAACCACTCGTTCTCTTCATCCCTCTCCTCTCTCTCCCTTCCTCCTTCTCTTCTCTTCCCTCTGTCACTCTCCCTTCCCCCTCTCCCTCCACTATCTTTTTTTTTCCCTCTCTCTTTTCTCCTTTCCATCAATTTCCTTGCCCTCTCTTCGCCTCTTGCCTCATCTCTTATATTTTTATCCTCCTCTCCTTCCTTTCTCCCTCTTGTTCCCTTTGCCTTTTTATTTCTCTCTTCCTTCTCCCTTTCCCACTCCCCTCCACTCCTTCCCTTCCCACACTTCTCTCCCTTTCTCTTCCACCCCCCTTTACTTCCTTTTCCTACCCTTCTCTCTCTTTTTCTCTTCATTTCCCTCTCCTCTTCACTCATCACCTTATCTTTTCCCCCTCTCTTCTTCTCTCTTACTTCCTCCTCCTCCTCCTCCTCCTCCTCCCTCTCCTTTCCTCTCACATCTCTCTACTTCTACATCTCTCCACGGTTTGGGGGTCTCAGTTATATTGTCCCTCTGCTCCCTAGTTCCTCTCCTCTCTTTCCTTCTCTCTCTCTTCCCTTCCCATATCCTCATTTATACCCCTCCCTCCTCTTCTCTTCTTCTCCCTTTCCCTCCTCTTCCCCTCCCCCCTGCTTTATGTACTCCTTTTACTCTAACCTGGCCTAAATTCCTCCTCCTCTTCTCTCATACCCCCATTTATACCATATCTCTTCTCTCCTCCTCCCTTCTCCTCCCCTCCCTCTCTCTGCTGTCTTTACTATTTTTACTCTAACCTGGCCTAAATTTTGCCATTTTTCCATCTTGAGTGCTCCTTTGTGAGAATATTTTGGGACTTGAATTATAATACTAGTCACGAAGAAGTGCTGTGGAGAGAATGTAAAGTCAAAGTACTATCTTATTTTGCCACCGAGCTACGTGAAACAGGCTGCATAAGGACGAAAATCTGGGCCAGGTTAAAGTGAAATGCGTGTATCCAGTGACGTCATTTTCGCTTTATTTACAACACCTTCAGACCATTTTATGTAAGTTTTGTAAAGTTTTTTTGAACAGGAGGGTTTATATGGAGCCTTCATTAACCCCTCAACGGCAAGAGATCTCCCTTGAAGTTAATGAAATCGTCTGGAGGTTGGATTGATTAAAAGGAGAAGGAAGTACTTGCAGTGATGGGCTAGTTATCTTCCCCTTCGTTCGTCCTCTCTTTTATTCCCCCATCTGTAACCCCACCTTTTCTCCTCCTTTCCCTCACGTTTCTTCCCTCCTCTCATCTCTTCTTTCTCCCTTCCTCCCCTCTCTCCCTTCCCCCTCTCCTCCCCTCCCCTCTCTTTCGTTTCTTTCCCCTCGTTTCTCCTCTTCTCCTCTCCTTCCCTCTCTTCCTTATCCCCTCTCCTGTTGCCACCCCTCTCACTCCCTCCCTCTCTTTCCTCTCTCCTCTTTTTTCCTTCCCCCTTTCCTCCTACCCTTTTGTCCCTTTGTTGTAAGGTTCCTAAAGCAACTCATCTCTTTTCCTTCTCCCTTCTCCCCCCTTGTTTTCCCTTTCCTCCCCTCTCTTCCTTCTCCTTTTCCTTAAACATCTTCTCGTCTCCCCTCACTTCCTTCTCTTTCCCCTCTTTCCTCTCCTCTCTTGTCTCCTTCTGCCTCTCCTCTGGCCTCCCCTCTCCTGCCCCTTCCTCTTTCTCCCTCTCCTCTTACCTCTCCTTACCTCACCTCTCTTACTTCTACTTCCCCTCTTTCATCTCCTCGCCTTCCCTCTCTTCCTTCCCCCTCACCTCTTACCTCTCCTCTCATCTCTTCCTTCTCCCTCCCCTCTCTTCCCTCTCCCTCTCTTCTCCTCTCTTCCTGTTCCCTTTCCTCTCCTCTTTCTTCCTTCTCTCCTTTCCTCCTACCTCTATTTCCTCTGCTGCCGGGTCCCTAAGGATGGATAAGGTTTCGCCATCCCTTTTTCGGGGTTGCATTCTGTATTTTCCCTCTGTCAATACCAGGTCCTTCTGTCACTCACCACACTAACACGGACGCGAAGAAAGGAAGGCAGAAAAAAAATAAAAGAGTATGGGGGGTTTGAAAGAGCAGGGTTAGGTGAGACAGGCTAAGGTAAGGTAAGTTAAGTTAAGGTAATGTATGGCAAATTAAAGAACCGTAAGGTTAGGGTAAGGTAAGGTAAAGTAAAGTGAAGTTAAGGTAAGGTATGATAAAGTATCGTTAAAGTTAAGGTTAAGGTAAGGTAAGGTAAGGTTAAGGTAGCTAAGGTAAGGTAGATTGAGTCTGCTTAACATGTGAGTACAATTCGTTCATATTAATCACAAAACCGTCATAAGACAAATATATAAATACCAAGAAAGCACTCAGAGAGCACATACTTCCGCCAATGCCATTAAAAAGAATACGGATCCGTGGAAATATTGTGTGGAATACATAGGCTTCGGATTCGCCCCCAAATTAAATCAATTGTTCCTTGACCCATGGCTCACTCTTCCACAAAATTTTAATGAAATTCATTGAGAACTTTTGGAGATTTTGTGCGGGATACACTGGATCCGGATCTGGATCCGCAACAAAATTTAATCAATTCTTTCTTGGCCCTGGCCCACCCTTCCACAAAATTTCATTGAGAACTTATAGAGATATTGTCTTGAAAAGCAAACTGACAAACACAGGTCAATACAAACTCTCCTCCAACTTCGTTGACGGAGGGAAAAATCCACGTATCTACCTCAACTCTGCCCAATCATTCCTGCTGCTCTAAGGGTGCGGCCACACGTGCTCCAAAAATGTAATCGACAAGAGGAAACGAGGCTCAGGAGTTCGTCCAAACTCGGATACTCAGCGGCTCTGAGCCGGTGCTTCGTTTCATCTTGTCGATCACATGTTTCAGGCAAGTGTGGCCGCACCCTAAGAGTACTTCCTATATAATAAACTTTTCTTTATTATCCCCGGGGTTCGTTTTTGACCTTCCTACCCTCATGTTCATACAAAAACACAAAAAAATCACACACACATATGAAACCCTACAATATCCTTTACCCGCGTTCTTCTCTCCACTAACACAAACACCAAAATTACACTCATAAGAAAACCCACACTATCTTTCATCTTCGTTCTTGGTATCTCTCTTCTTCGCATTAAAAAAGCGCAAGTCACATATACTTGACCCCCACAATATCCTTCAACCTCATCCTGTGTCTTCCTCTCCTCATCCTCCAAAACACAATCCACAAACCACACCAAATTAACCCAGAAACTCTTATTTAGCCTCTTTCTTTGTCATTCTTTACTTCTTCCACAAAAAACACCAAAGAAATACCCAATTGAGCCTAGAAACTAAAGTAGGTTTGTTTTCATTTAACAAAACTAGGTCACTTACACAGCTGAATCATGGTAATATTAAGTCGACGAGCTCCAGTTATGAACCAGTAGCGAATCTCCTTGGTTATTAGTTAAAAATCATCCTCCAGTCTGACTATATTTGGCCATTAACCGTGCGGAAAAAGGTAATATTCCCACACTCTCTTTCTTTCTCATCTTTTCCTCTTCATTAAACACAAATGAAGTTCAACATTGGCTTGCAGCTTCCTTCTCGTTCTCCTTCTCCCTCCCACACACACACGTATGAAGCCACACATAATCCTCCAGCCTCGTTCTCCTTCTCCTCCCCCTCCTCCTCCTCCCCCTCCACCTCCCTCTCCCTCTCCCTCCCCCTCCTCCTCCTCAAGTGAAAGCACCCACACAGGAAGCACCTAATCTAAACTTGAAGGTGCCCCTCTAATTTCACCTCTCCATCTCTTATTATTTCTCTCTCTCTCTCTCTCTCTCTCTCTCTCTCTCTCTTTCTCTCTCCCTCCGTCAGAATTACCTCGCTTCAAAGAGCCATCAAGCCCACTAACTCTTACACCGGAAAATTATCAAGACTGGAAATTCAGCACTATTATTAAAAACATTTACTGGTTTTCGTAGTTAATTTTTTTTTCGTCAAAGGATGGAGAATATAAAGGAGATAGATACATATATAAAGATAGATATATAGATTGATACAGACAGACAGAGAGACAAAGACGGGTATATAGAAACATTCATATATACTTACATGTATAGACACAGAAAATGGAGAGAGAGAGAGAGAGACAGAGAGAGAGAGAATAATAGCAGAAATGGGGTATCTAAAAATAAATACAGAACTAGAGAGATTCCGAACCCAAAAGGACTTCGCTACAGTGAAACAACTTACGTGTGAAAATCCTTAGTGTGTAACTGACTAACTGGGCCACTCCCCATGGGCTCCAGAAAAAAAAAGGGGGGGGGGAGGAGGTGGAACAGAGAATGGGAGGATGCCTAAAACACAACCAAAATTAGATGATGATACAGGAGAAACACGCATCACTCCCCCTAACTCAGCTTCACACACACACACACACACACACACACACACACACACACACACACACACACACACACACACACACACACATTCTCTTTCTCTCTCTCAGGCCAATCTTCTGAGCAGACCTTTCATTTAACTCAAAGGCGTACTCTCTCTCTCTCTCTCTCTCTTCCGGGTCGTATTCTTTTAAACCATCTTACTGAAGTCAAAGGCGTATTTTCTTACAACTTCCTTTTTCCTGTCTCTCATTCTCTTGGGTAATTTATTGTCTGCATTTCAAGGGGTACACACTCTCTCTCTCTCTCTCTCTCTCACACACACACACACACACACACACACACACACACACACAAAGCAATTTTGTTTTAGACCAACTTGGTAAAGTACTTTCTTATAAATTTTCTTTCCCCCCCACTCCTTCCCCTCTCTCTCTCTCTCTCTCTCATTCCTTTGGGTAATTCTCTTATGTGTGCACTTAACTCAAATGGTACTCTCTCTCTCTCTCTCTCTCTCTCTCTCTCTCTCTCTCTCTCACACACACACACACACACACACACACACAAACAGTCGTACTCTCTCACTTCCTCTGTAGGTAATTTACTGGCTAACTCTTGGCTACAATATAAAGGATAATTTTAAAAGCAATTGTGAAAGAGGAAGAGAAAGGAGAGAGAAAAGCAGTGGGGTAAGGCAGAGCGGTTAGAAAGAGGGCTAAGGCAGAGGGGTGAGGCAGAGCGGTATGAAAAGGGGATAAGGCAAAGGGGTGAGGCAGAGGGGTATGAAAGTGGGGTAAGACCGAGGGGTGAGGCAAAGGAGTAAGGCAGAGGAGTAAGACAGTGGGGTGCGGCAAAGGGGTGAGGCAAGACTATGGGGAAGAGGGGTAAGGTAGATGGGCAAGTCAGAGGGGTAAGGAAGAGTAGTACGGCAAAAGGATGAAGCAAAAAAAGAAAAAAAAACAAGGGATGAGGGTGAGACAGAGGGGTAATGCAGAAGAGTGAGGCAGAGGGGTAAGGTTGAGAGTTAAGGCACGATAAAAGCGTGGTATATATGGCAGATGAGATGAGGGGCGAGGCAGGGATTGAGGAATAAGGCAAGGACAAAGTCAGAGGAGTGAGGCAGGGACAGGGACGGAGGAGTGAGGCAGGGACAGGGACAGAGGAGTGAGGCAGGGACAGAGACAGAGGAGTGAGACAGAGGCACAGACAGAAGGGTAAGGCAGGGAAAATAGAGTGATGGATGAGAAAAAATAGAGTGGAGTAACACAAAGAGTGAGGGAGAGGGTGAGGCAACGATAAACAAAGACAAAGGGGTGAGGCAGAGAGAGTCAGCCTTAAGGTAGTGGTGCTAGGCAAGGGCGTGGTCTGCTCTCTCTCCTGCCTCA
Organism: Coenobita brevimanus; assembly: GCF_032717465.1. Classification (NCBI taxonomy): domain Eukaryota; kingdom Metazoa; phylum Arthropoda; class Malacostraca; order Decapoda; family Coenobitidae; genus Coenobita; species Coenobita brevimanus. Next base: position 24,560,669 of record NC_137064.1, on the reverse strand, counting down.
GCGTTGGGAGAGTGCCTGACACGTGCCTGACTTCTTGCATGCTGACTATCTCTCTCTCTCTCTCTCTCTCTCTCTCTCTCTCTCTCTCCCTCTGCTTTTTTTTCTGTTAAATGTGAGTGTTCTCTGGCCTATCTCCCCTGCACAAATCCTTGTCATCTTGTGCAGGGAAAGAAGCAAAAGACTGAGCGCTAGAAATAAAGCTGTTCTCTCCACGGAAACAGACAAAAAGAAAGCGAAATTCAAGACCTGTTTATTTCCATATACTTGTACATATTGGGTTTAAGGGACTGGAGGTCATAGGAACGGGGAAGTAAAGGAGACAGTTCCAGAGTTGACCCGTTCCATATATCAGGGATTGAGAGTATCGGTTAACTTTGGCACTTGTGTGTTGAACAGGAAAGGGGTGAATGTGCGTTGCTTGACGGGTCTTGCGCTCACGCCGTAACTATGGAGGGATGTAGGCAGGCAATTATGAGGATCGGTGACCACAGAAATTGCGATAGTAGAGGGATAAAACTGCAACACTGCGGCGAAGAGAATGACTGAAAGGAATCAGTAAGAGGAGAGCTGATGAGCCGAAAAGCCTGTGATTCCACCCTGTTTAGAAGAGCCGATGAGACGAAAAGCCAGTGACTCCACCCTTTTTAGAACACCTGTACGAGTATGTGGTAAGCCCCCCTCCCCCCCCACAAGAGAACTGTACTTCACAAAGGGCAAATAAGACCCATTGTACAAACTCAACAGATGTTTAGGGGCAAAGCGAGTACGGAGGCGGCTTGACACATCCAATATCGTGGAAGTGAAATTCGCAAGAGATGTTAAGCGATATTTCAATGATAAGTCCAGAGATTTTAAAAAAAATCTCCTTTCCCCTCAAAAGACGACGCAGAACCGAATTGTATATTGCTGAATATTAAAGGATATTCCTCTTGCCTATCGCCTCCCCTCCTATCTAACCTAGTTTGCCCTCTTGCCTACCTCCCTTTCCTGCGGGTCTTCCTTTCTTTTCTACCTCGTTGCCTACCTCCCTTGGCAAGATATCTCCCTGCCTGCCTGCCTGTCTCCCTACTGGACCCTGTCTCCCTGCCTACCAGCCCGCCTGCCTGTCTGCCGGCTGCTTCCTACCCAGCCCGTCTGCCTGCTTACCTGTCCACTGCCTGCGCATTTGCATGCTCGACTGCCTTTCTGCCTGCCTGCCTGCCTGTGCTGCCCACTGATTGCCTGTCCATCTGTTTCCTCCTCCGCGCTTCCTGCCTCACTGTACCCTCACATTCTTCCTGCCTCGCTGCCTCTCCTGCCTAGCCCAATATCTCCTTCCTGCCTCTCTCTCTCTCTCTCTCCCTCTCTCTCTCTCTCTCTCTCGTTCTCATGCCTATTCCTTTGCTTATCCCTTTTCATACTGCTTGCCTATCTCTGACCTCCTTCCTATTTCCATGCCTACCTCCATGCATCCTGCCTACCTCAACACATCCTGCCTACCTCCACGCTTCCTGCCTACCTTCTCACCTTTAGCCATGTTTCCTTGCCATGCCTGCCACTTCCTCCTCGCATGTTAATTGCCTTTCGGGACTCATGCCTCACCACCTGCCTCTCTGCTTACCTCCCTCCTCCCCCGCCTACTTTCCCATTTCCCTGCCGATCTCCCTCCTTCCCTGACTACCTTCCCACTTCCCTGCCTACCTTCCCACTTGCCTGCCTACCTGCCTACTTCCCTGCCTACCTCCCTTCCTATCTCCCGGCCTTCCTACTTCCCTGCCTACCTTTCTACTTCCATTCCTACTTTCCCACTTCCCTGTCTATCTCACTACTTCTCAGCCTACCTTCCCACTTCTTCGCCTATCTTCCCACTTCCCTGCCTACCTTCCCATTTCCCTGCCTACCTTCCTATTTCCCTGCCTACCTTCCTCTCTCCTTGCCTACCTCCCTACTTCCCTACCTACCTTCTTACTTCCCTGTCTACCTTCCCACTTCCCTGCCTACCTTCCTACTTCCCTGCCTACCTTCCCACCTCCCTGCCTAACTTCCCACTTCCCTGCCTACTTTCCCTTCCTCTGCGTCTCTTCGTATCTTCCTCCCTGCCTCCATGCCTGCCTACCTCCTTCTCTGTCATCCTGTCTGCCTGTCTCTCTCCCTTCCTGCCTCCTTGTCTAAGCTCCCTCTCCTCCTACCTCCCTCCCTCTCTCACTACCTCTCTTCGTACTCAACTCCCTATCTTCCTGTCTCCTTTCCTCTCTTTCTCTCTTCCTGCTTACCTCCCTGTTCGCCTGCCTTTCTGTCTTCCTCACCCCCCTCCCACCCAGCATTTTTTCCTTCATGCCTGCCTGTCTGCCTGCTTGCCTCGTTGCCTCTCTGCCTTCCTCTTTTCCTGCCTGCCTTCCTCCCTGCCTGCCTGGCTACTCCCTGGCTGGTGGCTGGCTTGCTACTAAGCTACACCAGCCGCTAAAGTTGTATTGCTCACTCCTCCAGCCTCTCTCTCTCTCTCTCTCTCTCTCTCTCTCTCTCTCTCTCTCTTAAATAACCATCCCTCTCGTGTAATTACCAAGCATTTATCTAGTTTTTTTGAAGGTGGGGTGTTTTCTGCAATCCGCTAATACCGTATAGCAGTTTGTGTCTGTTTGAAAAATCAATCAGTCTACCAATCTATCCACCTATCTCTTCATCTAGCTATTTATTAATTTGTTAATTTATTTATCATTCAATCCTTTATCGACCACCAGGAGCGCAGATGTCCGTGGCTAGGTTACGTAGTGCACATTTTGATGAGTAGGCTATTATGAGGGAAATTATCTTTAACCCATACTCGGTGGTCAATCCTTGAGAGAAATTTAGCTGGACAGCCTTGACCCACTAGTCCACCCGGAGTCTATTTGGTTATACAGTGACCATCCAGTGTAGTAATAGTTTCCTGGGCTGCAAGAAACCAGTTGGCTTGTTACTCAGTACAGTCACTTGAATGGAGCACATCAAGTGAGTGGATGGTACAATCATTGGTGAAAAATTGAGGTAGTTCGCGGGTATACCAGAAGAGATGAACATAAAACTGTGATCTTCTTGTTTTCTCACAGGATATTAATAACTCCTTACACTAAATCTTCCTTTTTGGCGAGTGTGATTGAGATACGATTTAAACTACCACACCACACCACATCACACCACACCACACCCCATCCCACCTCACTTCACCTTACCATACCACACCACACCACCACCACACCACATCACACCACATTACGAGTACACATCAAACCACTACACACCACATCACATCACACCACACGACAACAAGCGCCACACCACTACACCACCCTGCATATCACCACATATCACCACACACCTACCAAAGTTTGCTTCCCATTCCCTCCCCTCGACCTCTCACGTACCCCCTGTTGGTGAAGCTCGACTAAATTACTGTTGACTGTAAATAATGTGTGGGTGATGGGACGGTGAACACAGAGCGATTAGAGAGATGGATGGATAAAGAAGTAAACAGATACAGATAGATAGATAGACAGATAAATAGACAGATGGATAGTCACAAATATTAGACAATGACAGATAGATAAATGGAGATATAAACAGGCCGACAGATAAAGATAAGGAGATAGATACAATGTAAATGGATGGATAGACACAAATAAGAGACACTGATAGAAAGATATGCAGAGAGAGGCAGATGGCTAGATAAAGATACAGACAGGTAGACAGATACAGACTGAGAAATAAACACAATGCAGACAGACACAAACAATACACACTGAGAGACAGAAAGACAGGCAACAGACAAAGAGGCAAATTGATATACAGGAAGATCAACAGGACGACAGACAGATTCAGAAGGACAGAAAGGTGGACAGATTATCTACATTCAGGAACACCTTAATCCGGGAGGGGGTGGCCACAGATAAATCGCCTCCAAGTCCTCCCTTCATGTTATCAGGCTGTCCTTTTCCATCCCATACCACCCTCACTTACATAGCTCTCCACTCCCTCCTTCCAACTCTCTCTCTCTCTCTCTCTCTCTCTCTCTCTCTCTCTCTCTCTCTCTCTCTCTCTCTCTCTCTCTCTTTCTCTCTCTCATAGCCAATTTCTAACTCTTCCTTCGCTCCACATGGGTAAAGCACCTCAAGGAATTTCTCCTGACACTTTTCAGCACATCCACATCCACACCAAACACGCTCACTAACTTCCTCGTTTGTCTGTCTGTCTTTCCAAGTAACGCCACGTCCTCCTTTCAGACATGAATATAAGGTAGATATACAGGGCTATCTATCTATCTATCTATCTATCTATACATACATACATAATGTACATACATACAGACAAACATACATACAAACATACCGGTACCAATACTTCAAAACATGGAATTAAAACACGACGGATAGAAAAGAAAATAATTAACAAAAAATCCACACAGGTGCCCGTGTGGAATGGAAAAATGAATCGACGGCCAGAATGACATTAGGACACCTGGAAAAAAATAAGGTCACAAAGCAATATAGGCGAAGATGAAAGAGGTCCGGACGAGGCATGTAGTGACAGCCCCTTTTTACGGTGCTTGTCACGCCGGGTTCATAATAATATCACAAAATACACACGCTACCCTTTGCCCTCGCCTCCGGGTACGCAATACTGACGGCGGGGACGGGGGGTCACAGGGCTCGTTCTCATCCAGTAAGCGTTCAAACATTCTACTCGTTCCTATCTCCCACGGTCTAATCACTGAAGGTATATCATTCTCTCTCTCTCTCTCTCTCTCTCTCTCTCTCTCTCTCTCTCTCTCTCTCTCATTGGCGGGAGACAGATGAGTGGTGACAGAGGCTTTTATCAGTGGGTGAGAGTGGGGATGAAAAATGACTGGAGGCATTTTTGTCGCGGGCACCGTGAATTAATTCCGGGATTACTACATTTGGCTGCACACACACACATTCAGGTGAACACTGTAATTACCTGAAGCTTAACATGGCGCGAAATTAACCGGAAAATACAACACAGGAGATAATGAAGGTTTGATTAATCCTTTACGCTGCTTTACACTCACCTGTTTCATTTTGTTCCGGTTAACGGCTGATGATTTTATTTCGCTCAGGGGATATTGTAGGTGTAAATGGGTTAAAAAGTTATCTAATTTAATACTTTCTTGGACTGGAAAAGTGAAGAATGAATATGGAATTGAAAAGAAGAAGATGGAAAAGAGAAAAGGAGGAAGATGGAAAAGAGAAAGAAAGAAGATGGAAAAGAGAGAAAAAAGAAGATGGAGAAGAAAGATGGAGATTAAAAAGAAGAGGGAGAGAAGAAAAGATAGAGACAAAAGAGGGAGGGAGCGGGATAAGATACCAAATAAAAGAAAAGAGAGAATGAGGAAATGGAGAAGGAAAAAAAAAAAAGAGGACAGGGAAAGAGGAAAAAGAGAAGGAAGGAGCGAGAAGTGAGAAAAAGAGACAAGAATAAAAACAAGGGGAAAAAAAAAGAAGAAAAAAAAAGGCTGTGATGGCGATAATGAAAGAATGAAAAATGAGAAGGGAAATCACGAAAAAACAGACACACATTGTTTTCGTGTCGGATATGACGCAAAAAATCCGTAATAAAGCAAATCAAACCAATCAACACGGCGGCAGATCCAGAATTACCACTGAAGGACCTCCAGCAAGAACGAGGCATGAATCCACTTAAAATTTCCACCCCTCTAAAAAAAAATCAATAGTTTCAGAGGGTAACAGAGAAATCACTACAGAGACGTCAACCGGTATTACATATCACACTAAAGCGAGGATGTATTTCGGAGATTTTTGGTGTTGGGCTGCAATACGACGGATTTCCAAGTTCTTCGTGATAACAGCGAGGGAAAAATCGAGGTGCTAACCCACTGTGACACCCTGATCTTCTCACGTTATTGGAGATAGAAGCAACAGCAAAAACAATGCATCAATGACAATAACAAGCTTACTCAGAATGACAGATCCCTGGGTTTCTGTTAAGGGAAGACACAACAAAAGAAAAACGATGAAATACACAATATATTTCATAAGCACCCGTCCTCCAAGACGATGTTTTCAAAGTCACTGATGAAACGAGAGAAAAAAGATCAATCTACATTTAAACAAACAGACAACCGAAAACAGTAAACTTCCACTGTAAACAACGTTCATTAATTTTCTCCGACCCCCCTTGATGGGTTTAATTAGGCCATTTTTTCTTTTCCTTCTTTTTTTCACGAGGCCTGTTTTTTCACCTGTGAACTGGATGTTATGAATGGTCAATAATAATTACGTCTCGGTGAATAAAAAAAAAAAGAAAGAAAGAAAACTGGAGTTTGCAAGTTCGTGGCAGTTTCTTTTCAATTACGTATATATATTTTTTATTTATTTCCTTATCTCTTTCTTTAATTGTACCGGTATATATTTATACTCGTGCATCTGCATGTATATTTTTAATTTACCTAATCATATCTATTTACCCATTACTGATATACAAAACATAACTGCATAGCATGTATGTATGTGTATACTGTATATACAGAAATACACTGCTTTCATATATGTGTATTTAATTTCGCTCACACTGATTTACCTACATAAACGTTTTATCAATTAATTGAATATTTTTTCTCTTTCTTGTATGTTCTCTGAATCTTCAAAATTTTTCAATCGCCTTTTTATATATTAGTTCTTGTCAATTCTTATACCCTTCAAAACGAAAACGATGTTTGATATTTATTTTTGCAATCGTCGACGGAATATAACTCTCGTGAAGGGATTACCCCTATTAACTTTTGTTTTGGGGAAGAGAGGAGGGTGTTAAGGCCTTCACGTAAGTACAGGAGAGTGACAGAGTGCTAATTTCCCCTTCTCTCTCTCTCTCTCTTTCCTATGTGTGTGTGTGTGTGTGTGTGTGTGTGAGAGAGAGAGAGAGAGAGAGAGAGAGAGAGAGAGAGATCCAGTGTCATACAGACCTATACATTTCAATTAAGAGACCGACCCATTTTTGTGACAGGAAAGTTGCACGTTTTATTTTTTCCTTCATTGCCCTTTACTCTCTGTGCTAATGTGCCTCCTTCATGGCACTCAGAAAACTTTACTTTTACTCAGTCTGCTGCCACGGAGTTTAATGTTAACGATTCTACTCGCTTAACTGCATCTCTCTCTCTCTCTCTCTCTCTCTCTCTCTCTCTCAGGTATCATTATACTGCCTATCTCTCTCTTTCTCTTTTTCAAGTTTCAGCATTTTATTACTTCCCACCTCTCTCCAATGCCCGTATGCTGTGATGTCGTCAGATTCCCCCTCTCTCTCTCTCTCTCTCTCTCTCTCTCTCTCAAGCTTTACTTATTATCCATCTCCCATTCTCTCTCTCTCTCTCATTGCAAAAAAAAAGCAAAAAATCGTCTAGCAATTGTAATTACCATCAAGCAGAAGAGACCATGCAAAAGGCGACGCCAAACCTCTGTCTGTCTGTCCGTCTGTCCGTCTGCCTGTCTGTCTGTCTGTCTGTATCTGTCTCTGTCTGTCTGTCTGTCTGTCTGTCTCTCTCTCTCTCTCTCTCTCCCTCAAGCTTCATTTATTACCAATCCCCCCCTTCTCTTTCATTGAAAAAAAAAAAAGAAAAAAAAAAGCAAAAATTCATCTAGCCAACGTAATTACCATCTAACAGAAGTAGAAGTCATGCAAAGGGAGACGCCAAACTCAATAAAACACCCTGAAAAAATCGTCCGCCAGCCTATTATTTATCCCATTCATCCCTTCAGTACAAAGATTTCCTTACTATTTAATTCTTTCCATCTCCAGACGATTTTACAAATCCTTTAAAGACAATTATTTCTTGTCTTTAATTCCTGGTTCCTTCTGACGATTTTCTTGAACTGGTAACTTACGAGACCCTTCAATACGATGACGATTTTTCTATTTAATTCTACCTTTGATGATTTTTCTATTCCTTCCACCTACTATTTTTTTTTCATTGTAGTTACCACAGGACTATTTTCTCTGATTTATTGTACCTCTTATAAGAGTATTTTTGCTTTACCGAAATTGTTGTATGACGATTTTTCACTCTAATTATCACAGGACGATATATCTTTTCCATTCCATTTATTACAGGATATATAACAAGGCCATTACAGGTTTTTACCATCTATAAAAACCAGCATCTCTGCCAAGTTGTACTCTAGCTTTTACACGACAATATATATCTATCTGTCTGTCTATATATCTATCTATCTATCTCTGCCTATCTCTATTTTCTCCTTGTCCTGCTTTTTTCATGTGCAGTGGCAATGACCTTTGTGGTTAAGCTGCCATGATTTTTTCACCGTAATCAATCAGTCAATCAATCAATCAATCACTCCTTCAGTCAATCAGTCAATTAATCATCAATTATTCAGTCAATCAGTGAGTCAATCCAGTTTTTATTGGAGAGGTAACAAGAGCCATTATAATTTTTTACCATCCATACAAACCAACATCTTTGCTAACGTATGTGCAGGCAGGGGCTTCATCACAAATGCTAGTACTTTCAACCCCAGGTTCATATGAAAGTGAACCCAGTGGAATGAAGGCTGAGGCTACCCTTCTCCTGCAGTGGGGGACAGGGAAGGGAGCTGAGGGAAGTCTGTATGGCCAGGCAGTGGAACCACCCGCTCATATCAGTGCCATACCAGTGCCACCACGTGAAGGCATCCCACTCCTGCACCATCACAAATTCTCTCTCTCTCTCTCTCTCTCTCTCTCTCTCTCTCTCTCTCTCTCTCCAGCTTCATCATTATATTACCTCTATTTTTCTCATTTCCGTGTTACAGCATTGATTACTTCCCTCCTCCCCCCCCTCTCTCACTCTCTCTCTCTCTCTCTCTCTCTCTCTCTCTCTCTCTCTGTCAAAATAAATAAAAAATAAATGGAGAAATAAGCTAAAAAGTAATTCAACACTACTTCGGGTCATC